>NC_042626.1:9856538-10166556 GCF_901001135.1 Rhinatrema bivittatum | reverse complement strand
CCACGTCATCCCTCGCTCCTGAACGTCAGCGAGCTTCAGACGCACTGACCAGGGGCTCTAAGAGGGAGAAGAACGGCGAGTGCCGGGCACACTGCATGCAATAATGAAGTCGATAGTCCCACACATGCAGATGAGAGCGCAACAGGCCAGCTCGCAGGAGATTTCGGCCACTCTACACTACCATCCAGGACACCCACTGTGGATCACCCGGTACTTCACTGGCAATGGCTCCAGACGCACTGACCAGGGGCTCTAAGAGGGAGAAGAACGGCGAGTGCCGGGCACACTGCATGCAATAATGAAGTCGATAGTCCCACACATGCAGATGAGAGCGCAATAGGCCAGCTCGCAGGAGATTTCGGCCACTCTACACTACCATCCAGGACACCCACTGTGGATCACCCGGTACTTCATTGGCAATGGCTCCAGACGCACTGACCAGGGGCTCTAAGAGGGAGAAGAACGGCGAGTGCCGGGCACACTGCATGCAATAATGAAGTCGATAGTCCCACACATGCAGATGAGAGAGCAATAGGCCAGCTCGCAGGAGATTTCGGCCACTCTACACTACCATCCAGGACACCCACTGTGGATCACCCGGTACTTCACTGGCAACGGCTCCAGACGTGTTTGCCCATCTCCCAATCCAGAGAAGCTTTTAAGACTCCCAACGCCGAGCACTGGAGCCCCTCCAGATTTTGCTCCAAGTTTAATTTGGCAGAGTAAGAATTATGTTTCCCTTTTCTGCCTGCAGCTCTTATCAATCATTAGGGACTAGTAACTGAGATGGGAATAAAATCCAGGATGGTTCAAACCAACATGTAACGGAAGTCTTAAAGCCTTCCGATTCGACAAGCGAGCGGCCAGATACCTTAAATCCGAGAGGCTTACCTGTAGTAACGAGACTGTAAATACGTGGAACACACTGCTTTCGACACGTGACTAGCTGAGCCGAAATCGATCACTTTCACACGATAAGGCTGACGCACAGGATCCACCAACATAATGTTCTCCGGCTTCAGGTCGGCATGGATCAGCCCCAGGCTCTTCAGCTTCATCAGCGCAGTGGCCACCTGCTGTAGGATGGGCCGGATGTATTTCAGCGGCAAGGGGCTGAACTTGTTCTGTTTCAGGAAGTCGTACAGGTTCTGCTCCAGCATTTCAAAGACAAGACACGTGTGGTTCTTATGCTGAAAGCACTCATAGGACCGGACAAAGTTGAACTCGTCGGCGTTCTCGCTGCTCAGGCGGGACAGGATGCTCACTTCGATCTGCCCCTGCCTGGCGTACGACGGGTGGTTCTTCAGGATTTTTATGGCTACGATCTCCTTGGTGCTCCTCTTCCAGCATTTGGCCACCTGCCCGAACGTCCCTCTCCCCAGAAACTCCAGAACCTCATAGCTGTTGGTCATGGAGCACAGGATCTCATGCTGGACCAGCTGGTAATCGCCCTCGCCGTTCGAGCTGCTGCTTTTTGTGGAGACAGTGGTGGTCGTGGCAGCGGCACCCACCGCCGTTCGGTTCTGCAGCATCAGAGGGGGATGTTCCTCGATTATCTGCACGCTTCCGTTGCTGTCCACCTCCTCACTTTTCCTTTTCAGTCCACATTTTGGGTACGGTTCCAGCAAAGACGCGTTGCTCCGATGCGTTAGGATCTGGCTGCTCTGGAAGGACGCTGTGGTGCCGCCGCCGCCCCCCGTGCTGTCAGCAGCCGTGACCACGATGTGCTCCACGGCAGCGGTGGGGAGATGCAAGTTCTGCTCGTAGGCGCTGATGTTGAACCCGGCTACCTGGTGAGAGGAGCTGACTTGGCCTGGAGCTGCTGGGAGGTTTTTGCTGTGCGGGTAATACTTGCTGCTGCTCGGTCCTGAAACATCCCAGCCGGAGACCTCCACTTTCAGCTTCTTCGCACTGCAGAAGGCACTGGACGATACTGACAGAGGGGAAAACACCTGCAGCTGTGATGCCATACCTGGAGGGGGAATGAAAGCGAAGGACCAATTAGCTATATACAAAACAACAGTCACAGCATTATACTCAATCGCTGGCGTACATGCAGCTCTTTCCTTCAGGTACATTTCACATTAACACATAATATCCACCGGAATGGCAACATCCCGAGACCACAGCCTGGAAAGAAGGTATCAGAAAGGGATCTTGCTCTCAAGACTTAACGATAACGACCTTTAGACCCATCCAGGCGGCCCCATTTATTTCCTGGTACAATGCTGTAGACCTCAGTTAATCGCTGGCTTTCCCCTCGCTTTGTCACGACTCAGGACTCTCTGCGTGTGTTCCTGAATTGCGCTGTTTTTCTCTCTCCCACCCTTTCCATGAAGGATTCTTTCCTTATACTACTCCCCAGTCCTACCTACCCCTCTGCAGCCTCAGACCGTGACCTCTTGTTCTACAGCACCTTTCAAATATCTGAATGTCTCTCATACGCTCCTTCTCTAAAAAGAAGATCTCATCTGCTCTGGGTTGGTTTTTTTCACGCTATGAACTACTGACAAAACACTTATCGTAGTGACAATCTGGGGCATCAAAGGCAGGGGATCCAGCTAATCTGACGGAAGATGCAGACCCTAGCCTAGATCCCATCACCCAGCATGTTCCCTGGGGTAGTGACGCACGCTCAGGAACCAATGCCTGTCAGGTCACAACGCCAGCAAAACATTTCCACATCCCTAGAATCCCTTGGCTCTCGGCAAGAAGCATCAGAACAGAAAGGTCAAGAGTCCCCACTCTACCCAAGCCAATAAAAAGAAGATGGTTCTTATCTAGTGATTCATGTGCAAGAAAGGCCCGGTACCTCCTATTTAGTATCCCTCATGGAAACCGTTTCACCGGCTTTGCCTTCCAATGTCTGCTGATGCTCTGAAGTATAAATTAAACAGCAGTGACCTTTCATGGCAGGATAAGCAAGTTATTTTGTTCTCTGTTAGTCAAGCTTTGGGGTCAAAGTCTTGTACAACACAAGATTTGGGGAAATTAAGTCCAATCTTTCACACTTTACAGAGAATGCACTTTTCCATGAGAGATCCTCTGATGAGACGAGAGGAAGGCGCCACTCAGGGATCAAGCAGGGGATTCTGGGAGTCAATGGCACGCAATGGGATGGAGAATCGAGGCGATTTAAGCAGATAACGCAAGAAAGTGAGCTCAATTATCTTATTCAAAGTAAAACGAGATCATTTCAGCTTATTTTCAAATATAAAAATATTTTTAGGAAAAAGAAAGACGACATCACAATGTTTTTATTGCTCCCCATTAAATTCTCAAAGCTCCCATAGGCACACGGAAGCTACCAGAAACGGTCTCCAGCTGCAACCCTGAATTTCTCTTGTAATCTGCAAAACCCCTGGCTGACTCTTCGAATCACTACCAAACATGGCTCGAAGCAGGTGAAAACCAAGTTATAATTTCTTAGGTTACCACCAATTCACGAGGAAACACAAAGAATTTAGCAGACTCGTGAAATAATATTTTAAGGGAGCCAGCAAGCTAAAAGTCTATTCCTAGGTTTCACTGCATCCTCTTCACCTTTTCCCTATGTCTCCTAATACACTTTATCGTTGCATTTTTTGGGAATTAAAAGTGTACATCTTGTATTGTTAGGGTCACAAAAACTGATTAAGCCTCCATCTCAGGGCTGCTGCTATGGCTTTGCATTTATTAACCAGGTGACCGGGACTAAGCACTTTTCATTGCTTTTCCAACAGGGAGCCGGTTAGGTCCTGTTTGTGCAGAGGAGACAAATGCAAACCGGACCGTTTACAGTTCTCCTAAAGACTCATTTTTCCCCCCAAAGGGTGCTTATCAGAGTCAATGCCAAAAACCTTTCAAGTACAGGGGCTGCACGGGACAGTGACTTTCTCTCTTAGCAAGCTTAGTACCAAATCCATATCAATTTCTGGAGCTGCTCTTAGAGAAACAATCATTTTAACAGGTTACAATACAAATAGTTCAGTCCACTTCTAAGAGTGTTACTTCAACTTTTCCGCTGAAAGAGCTTGGAAATATTTAAGAATCTGAACTACTGTACAAGATTTATCACCAAGGGAGGAATCCAGGAATGTCGGGAATATATTGCTTCAGGAAAACAGAACAAAACAGATTTCCTTTCCTGGTAACTAGGATCCAGACCACAGCCAATTCTGAATGCTTGCAAAGGGTTCCATGTCTACCACGGTATTTACACTGTGCAAGTAAAACTGCTCCGAAAAGGAACACAGAGTAAGACAGGAGGAACAACCTGCATAGAAAATCAAGGCATCAGGACTTAAATGTGATCCGTTTTCCATGCTGCTGCTCGAAAAAAGCCCTCCTTACAGAAATGGCTAATTCTGCAGTTTACTCTCTCTCTTCTAATTCACAAAGACCTCTGAATTCGCCTATTTCCATATACAAGTCGAATCTGACTGTGGTAATTCAAAGGAGTTGCAGGTGATGGGGGTGAAGGGCTGTTGTGCACGGAGCAGGAGAGAGACGTTGGGGTGATAGCATCTAGTGATCTAAAGACGGCAAAGCAATGTGACAAGGCGATAGCTAAAGCCAGAAGAATGCTGGGCTGCATAGAGAGAGGAATAACGAGTAAGAAAAGGGAAGTGATAATCCCCTTGTACAGGTCCTTGGTGAGGCCTCACCTGAAGTACCATGTTCAGTTCTGGATACCGTATCTCCGAAGGGACAGAGACAGGATGGAGGCGGTCCAGAGAAGGGCGACCAAAAAGGTGGAGGGTCTTCATCGAATGACTTATGAGGAGAGGCTGAAGGATCTAAATATGTACACCCTGGAGGAAAGGAGGAGCAGAGGTGATATGATACTGACCTTCAGATACCTGAGAGGTTTTAATGATGCACAAACGTCAAACCTTTTCTGTTGGAAAGAAATCAGTAGAACTAGGGGTTATGTAATGAAAATCCAGGGGGGACGACTCAGAACCAAAGTCAGGAAATATTTCTTCACGGAGAGGGTGGTGGATGCCTGGAATGCCCTTCTGGAGGAGGTGGTGAAGACAAAAACAGTGAAAGATTTCAAAGGGTCATGGAATAAATACTGAGGATCCCTAAAGGCTCGAGGATGGAAATGAGGAAAAGAGTGCATGGGGGTAACTTGCTGGTATGGCGGTTTCTACCCTTAACCACTAAGCCTTAAACTTGTGCTGTAACTCCAACATTGCTCTCTGCTTCAACGGCAAAAGGTAATGGGGACTTGGACTCGGACAGCAACCAACAAGCGCCCTGACTTTGACAGTTTGGGTAACTTGTATGGCGCGGCAGATGCCATCCCCTGAGGATGTTACCGTTATGGGGGAGACTTGTATGGCGCGGCAGATGCCATCCCCTGAGGATGTTACCGTTATGGGGGAGACTTGTATGGCGCGGCTGATGCTACCATAAGCTTGCTGGGCAGACTGGTTAGACCGTTAGAAGTGATGGCAGAAAATGACCTATGTTTCTATATAATCTCCTTGAAGACTCTAATGTCGAAGTTTCTGAGTGATTAACCCTTTTATCCTAAGCCAGATTTAAGTTATGTTACGAGGATGTATTTTCGTATTTTTAGGACGGTTAGTAAGAATTTGTCCTGATTTAGTCTGAACAACCCAGGAGAGAAGGAAAAGGTTTCTGGCACTGAGATCTGAAGTTTTGGCTTTGGGTGCCCTGTAAATGTCATATTACATTTATTTGAGATTACTGTGGGTTTTTTGCCCCTGAGCAGTTATGCTCTTCTTTAAATGCCAGAAGTTTGACTGTTGTAACCCAGATTAAGTTTTCTGGAGATAAATAGAAATTTAATGCAGGTATAAAATGTGTAATTGCAATTTCTATACTTCTTATATCTCCCTATCTTCTGATGTTCTCCCCCTTTTATATTGGATTTACTATTTTATGTTCTTTTTTTTCCCTTCCTCTTAGAATCTTTTCTACAGAGTTCCTTCATTGACCAACTTTGTAAGATTGTGAAATTATAAATTTAAATAAATAAATTGTAAATCAAACAGCTTGCCCCACGTGATCAGTCGTGCTGGAGAGGGGGAGATGAGCGACACCGGAAGCCGTCATATCGTCCCCAGCAGGCACAGTGTAAAAGAGTACAAGGGGATCATCTGATGCTCACGTTCTTTTATTGGCATTATTCACGGCAACTGCTGGATTTCAGTTTGTTCCCATGCCAATTTTTTTTTTTTTTTTTTAACTCAGTTGATTATTTTCTTTAAAAAGTTGCCAAATACAAATTATAATGCCAGAGAAGCATTACAACTAGATAAAAATGTGTTTCATACAGTATCATCCTTAGCTTTCAAAAGGCTAAGAGAAAACATTTATTCCGCTTACATCACCTTCAACCTCCTCCACCTCATTTCATCTAAACTTGAAGCTGTGTTTTGGGGGGGGGGGGGGGGGGGTGTACATTACCTGGAACAAAACCAAGAGGACCTCCCCTAGTCATGGCTCCCCTGAGAGCCTATGGCTGCCATCTTTAACCAACAGGAATCGAAGATTAATACGAGAATGATTTCTAATAAGTGCATTTTTAGTCGTGGTCTCATTCTCTCTGGCATTTTCTGCTAAGTGGAGAGACGACGACGTTTTGATTTCCTGTATCGCCTTATGAAAGGCCTCCAATGTCCCTTGCGTTTTCAATACATGGCCCCAGCATGTTGATTCAAAGCCCTAAATCTCGCCAGCATTTCCCAATGTGTCGTTAAAACCTTTGCCTTGCCACTTCAAGTAGGGATCTTCCCTGCAAGCAGCAACCTCGCCAGAGTGGAAACCATCCAGCTGGGCCCCTCTCCCCGAGCTTTAACACTGCTCAGACAGGTGGTTACATTACAAATTCCACTAAGATTGCAAGGCATTCACCTTGATTAATGGAATATTTCAGGGCTTTTTTCAACATGCTAATCACCTGTAGCAGAAGCTGAATTCAAAATTTGGCTTGGGGTGGGAAGGGAGTATTAAAAAAAAAACAGCTTGGAAGCAACATCAGCCCCACTGCTTTGCTCTGTGTCACATTTCCGAGGCGTGCACATCAAAGCTACACAGCAGCAGCACATGGGCAGAACACTAAGTGAGGTACACAAAATACAAGAGGAGATGAGGACTGGACTCATCTTCACTTCTTGGTGGCTAAGCATCCTCGGGGTTGATTTCACACCACCTTGAACTGCTAGTGTTTTTGTCATTCCGTGCATCCACCAGCCTTTGCGAAAAGAAATGTTTCTTAACCTCACGCCCAAGTCTATCCCCGCAGCCTCACACCATGACCTTTTGTTCTAGAGCAGAGTGAATGGCTCCAGTCCTCCCCAATGAATATGCATGAAACTTGCATGCGCTGCCTCCATTGTACAGGGATCGCTTTCTTGCACATTCTTTGGGGATATCCTGAAAACCAGGTGTGTGTGTGTAGAACTTCAATTCCACTGAAAAAGGTTTCTTGTGCATTTCTGCCGTGAGGTACCAAACTGCTGTATCATATTCAGATATTCCCCACACACAGAGCAACCAAGCACACTAGGAGCTGATCTTGATCATTCTGGTTTTGGTACATGAATTTCAAAGTTCGGACACTGAAAGCTGTACATGTAGCAAAATCAAGAGGGTGCAAATAACAGTGGTGCATGGCCTGGGGGAGCGAGAGGTGGTCTCGGGAACATTTAGTAAAACTGCCCTCAGATTATTTATTCAAACCCTTGAGATCGGAGCCAGCTCAGTAAATGCATGATACAATCAGCACACAAAACGCCAACGCTAATAAAGTTCCAGAAACTTCAAGCATCTTCTGCTAGGGCAGCTTCACCCTGCTCCAGAAACGTCAGCACTTAGATAATAAAAAAACATTTCAGATTGCTTTGGGTGCCAAATCTACTGAACAATGTAATCTTACCAGCAAGCTTTAAAAGTTCGGACTCTCTCACCAGATTCAAATCCAGCCCAGCCGTACACCTGGCATTAAACGGAAGCCCTGCTGACAGCCTCAGCAAACGGACAAAAGATCACACAGGTATGACGACGGAATTAGCCTCCCATCCTTGGAGGTGGTCCGAATCCCACTCCAAATCACTTCATCCTCAATTACCCCAAGCAGGAACTTATTCTGAGCCCTCAGAGGTCAGGAAAAAATACCTACAGTACCTAGATGCAATCCCCTTTGAATATACATCAAACAAACAAACAAACAAGGCTGTCTTGACAATACAGAGAGAGGGAAAGGGAGTGTAAGCATGCAGGGTGGAAGCCTGCACTGCTGTTGCCCCACCAGGGCAAATGTGTGTAACCCAGAAGTCCTCAACCTCATCCAATCCTTGGGTATCCTCTCAAACAATCCAGTTTTCAGGATATTCACAATAAATATGCATGAGATGTGTTTGCATACATCAGAGCTTTTGCATGCAAATTCATTGTGAATCTCTGAAAAACAGACAATGCTTCCAAAAATGCATACTATTTACATATCAGCTTCAATGAATACCGTTTTAGCATGGCCTAGCCGTTTTCATACATCCACTGGGAACCAATTAAAAAAAAAAAAAAAAAGAAAAAGATCCCCCCCCCCAAGCTGCCTAAGTATGGGTTAAAGCCTGTATTGGTAAATATATTTAGCAAGAGTTAGGTTTGTCTGTCAAATTAAACCTCATACTCAAGTGGTAAGAAAAGGTTTGGCCTATCTGAAATGTAGCACCAACATAGCAGCTGTGGGCGAGGGAGGAATTCAGCCTGTGAATTCTGGAAGGGACATGGCAGCTCTGCTGAAGGCTCTCAGCCAGATTAAAAGGGAAAGCAAAGAACTTGTAAAGGCCCAGTTCTGCGCGATGGCAGAGCCCCGATCAGCTTCCCTTAGCTAGCAGCACGGCTTTCAATAAACCATCCTAACACGCTCAAACCCACTGATCTGAAGCTAAAACAGTCAGAGAACTGCTTCCTTACTGACATTAAATAAAATCAGTCCAAAAAAAACTCCCTGCTGGAATCACATCTGGAATCGGTCTACCTGGCACCCAGAGTCCGGAAAAGGCCCATTGGCAACAGTAAGCAGCTACGACTGCTCCAGAGCCGCTTCTAAAACGAACAGGTCCTGTCACATTTCACCGCGTGCACTCATTAATGTAGTCACTGATCTGGACAGCTGCTCGAGGTGCAACCCAAGCTCTCAAGCACAAAGCACCCATACCATTTCCTATTGCAGCAGAACCAAATGCGAAGTGACAAAGCTGGCGCCCCCACCTATCCCCACCAAGTCAGTGGCTTTCGAGTATTGTGCTCTTACTTCAGGGTTCACAAAGCTTTACCACTGCTGCCAATATCCTCAAGGGATCAAGGGCAGCCCCTAAACAGCCTCGCCGCGTCACATCGTCTGACTGCTCTTTGAAGAGTTTTCTCTCGGCTCCAGCGTGCTCTGCATTTGTTCGCTCTGCTGCGCTGATGTGGGTGGGCCCCCTCGCAGAAGACATGACCTCGGAGAGTAGAGCGGCCCAGCGCACACACCCCGACGCTATCCATGCAGTCGCTGAGCAATCAAGGCGAAGAGTTCAGAGGGGAAAAACAGTGAACCTTTCTTTGCAATTCTGCCGACAGATCCTTCTCGTCTTCAGAATGTGCTTTCCAAGGCCTGTCTAGAAAAGGTAAACCATGGCAACTAGATTGTATCTTGCAAGACCTCACTCCTAGGCACAATTACAGCAGAGGCTGCCACCACAACCTTGCACATGCAGGCACTCACTGAAAGTTCCTGAAACGTTCAGGGACATTCTTTTACTTTGTTATTCTAAAATCAAGAGAGAGCAATACCAGAATCATAAGGAAGTGAGATAGCCAGGTTCCTGTTCTAGACAAAGATCTATGCTGCCCAGCTCTCACTGTGCAAAGCCACACCTCAGAGGGAAAGATGCACCCCACTGGCCACCAACGTAGGCAGCAAGCATGGCTTCTCCCAGGGTGAGCTGGGCAGAACTCCGACAGGATGCAGTTATCAAAGACACAGGATACGATACCCCATGAACATCCTCCAGAATGCCTGACAATGCTGGAAGAGGAAGGCTTCCAGTGCAGAGGGAACAGGAGAAAGCCATCCATTCTAAGTTTCAGTAGCAGTTACATTTGGATCAAACATTTTGCTGGCTCTTGGGTCGATGAGGTAACAAAATTTAGGCCTGCATGCAAGTAAGGAAGATATACAGGCGTGGGCCGCCGAATACTACAAACAGTCTGTCGGTTTTTCTGAATGGGTCTGTGACTATTTATTGCTTTTATATACCGTCAACCTGTAAAAAAAATCTTAACGGTGTACTTTGAGGTACTGCAGCAACGTCCACCTGACATCCTGGGATTGCAACTCACCTCTCCCTTGTCTGGCTTGCACTTCTTGAAAGCCGGCATATTAATAGTCTGATTGAAGTGAAAGAGTGAGAAGACCTCAGGCAGGAAGGAGGGGACTGGGCAAAGAATTACAGCCCCTTTGGAAAAAAACTAAACAAGGATCTCTGAAGGAGAGGGCCTGTACCTCAGAGATTCGTCAGGCTGAGAAGACAGCCACCAGGAAAATCGCTCTGAAAGACGTCAAACAGCACTCATCCATACCTGCTGTGAGACTGAAGACGCCAGCTCGCCTCCCTTAGAGGGGAAGTGACATCACAGCGAGCTGCTTGGAGGCGGGGTCTTTGTCTGCACCAGCTATGGAGGAGGACATTCCTATGGTAAGGACTGGTCTAGCAGCGGGATAAGGAAAAGAGGGAGGTTACTATTAGTGTGCCACAGGGATTGGTCCTTGGACCAGTTCTTTCCAACATTTTCATACGTGATATTATGGAAGGACTATAGGGAAAGGTTTGTTTCTAGTGGATGATACCAAATTCTGCAACAGAGTAGACGGCCAAGTGGTGAGTAGGGGATCTAGTGAAGCTTGAAGAATGGTCTAGAATCTGGCAGCTAAGATTTAATGCTAAAACAAATGCAGTTGTGCATTTCAGCTGCAAAAGCCGAGCAGTACAGTCTAAGGGATAAAATTCTTCTGTGCACGAAACAAAAGTGGGATGATCGTATCTCAGGATCTCAAGGTGGCCAAACGGGTGGATAAGGCGATGGCAAAAGCCAGAAAGACGCTTGGCTGCATAGGGAAAGGAACAGTCAGTAGAGAAAGGGAGATGATATTGCCCCATATAGGGCCCTGGTAAGACCTCACTAGGAATACAGAGTACAATTCTGGAGACCGCACCTTGGATAAAAACAGGATGGAGTCGCTCCAGAGGGGGCTACTAAAGTGTCAGAGGTCTTTGTTCTAAACCATATGGGGACAGACTTAAAGATCTGAACATATACACCCTAGAGGAAAGGCGAGAAAGGGAAGATATGATACAAAGGTTTCAATGAACAGAAGTTGGTCTCTTTCAACAGAAAGACGACTCTGGAATGAGGGGCCATGGGATGAAGGATGAAAGTGCTAGATTCAATTTAATGAACTCTTTCTTTACAGAAGGGGTGATAGGTGCATGGAACAGCTTCCCAGTGGAGTCTGTGGAGACAGGGACAGGATCTAAATTCAAGAAAGTATGCAACAAGCACAGGGGGAGTCCTTGAGGGTGTGGTAGGGACTGCAGAGCTGAGCAGTTGGGTAGATAGGCCGTAAGGCCTTTTTCTGCCATCATATTTCTACGCAAAGCAGTGCTTTGTTAATAAAATTGCAAAGGAAATCCTCAAGGCGGTTTTGTTTCCTGCCAAAACACTGCAATATGTTTTGTCTTTCACTATACATTCTGATAAAGCCTGGAATGAATGTTCAATGTTGCATATTACTGTCGCCTGATCATACCCCAATGATATATATCTACCAAGAGTTAGCACACTGTTAACGTTTCAAATGAGGTCAACTAGCACAAGTAAAATAATGTGACTAAGCAGTACAAAAAAGAGTGTGTTTAGATCTCAAACAAACTGTAGTCTGTTCTATTGTGCTCTTTTATGTGCTTGGCATGACAGCACAGGTCGAGTTAATGCAGCCAATAGGGATTTATGGTGATGGAGGATGTGTTTTGTGTGATTTGGCTAAAAGGATTATTAAAGCTGAGAGCATCTGACTAAATATCCAAGCTTTACACACACTACTCAACCTCTTCCAACTTCAGAAATCCACACAAACCAAAAACACGGTACATTCTGGATCATATGAACACATGTACTGCTCCTAGAAACTGGTGACTGTCTACACCCCGACCTAATGCTTCATATTCACTTTAAGCCGTGTATCCAATATCTCTAAGCTATGAAGCAACTGTTATTCTTCTAGATCCGGCTTTTGCAATCTACCACCCATGGCCCAAAATTTGGGCCGGCAAACCATGAGATGCACAATTTATTTATTTATTTAACTTCTTTTACTATACCGATACTCAAGACCAGGTCTTATCGTACCGGTTTACAATAGAACAGGGGGAAACCAATTAACATCTAGGTAGAAATGAAAAGTTACATTAAAACAGGGAGCGTAAAACATGGAAGATGGAAGATAGGGCAGAATTAAACTATAACAATAAGGAGTGATAAATAAGATGAGCAGTTTCCATGTATCAATGCACAAGATGAGCAGTTTCCATGTATCAATGAAGAGTGTCTAAGAATGGGCCAACTGCAACAAGATACCTCTCCCCACCCTCCAATGCCCAAAGGCAGGAGGAAGAGCAGGCCCCCTCCTCATGAGACAGGAAGAATGGCCCCTCCGTCCTAGAGGCAGGAGTGGGGCCGATAGCGGTAAGGATCCTATCTCCCCTCAAGACAGCGGTGTGTGTGTGTGTACCCTTGAGCTGCTGGGCAAGAGACTGATACTCTATTAGACATCTCATTGAAAGAGTGTTCAGTGCAGTAGCAAAAGAGATAAGAAATGTGTTTTGTTTGAAGCAAAAATTGCTTGCTGCCCTCCGAGGGAGAAGAAATTGCAGTGATGCTGCTCACATGAAAACGCTGAAAACCCTCTGCTAGGTTCATAGCAGGGTGCAAAGGCAGGAGGCTGTTACCTGAAGGCCTCACTGAGACCCAATTTGTTTTGTGAGCACATTGTCTAGAGACCCAAAGCCGCTGAAAGGCGCTCATTACTGATCTGCACCCGATGGAAACGTCACACCGAGCCTCTTCAATGTTTACCAGTCAAGAACATTTTAAGATTCAGTTAGAGCGGAGTAAACACAAAAATCATTCCAGTACTTACATTCACTCTGAAACGAGGTAACACCCAAACTGGAAAAGACCTCTTTGTAAGGGAGTTTCAATGGAATAGAAGATGCTCTGTTGCATATACCAGGGATTTCTAAAAATTACACAGAAGCCCTTCCCCTTTAGTGCAAGACAGCAACGGTATTGTCAAGTGGCAGGATTCATCCAGTGACTTACCATGGTGCTTTCAAGACAACTATTTTGCATCTATGGAAATAGTAAAGCTCAAAAGTAAAATTAACAATTACAACAAACAAACATTTGTATAGGGATTAGACTCTGTGATATAAATATACTTGAGTTAATATTACAGGTTGTCGTGGGAACAAGATAGTTGCAGGCAACTAGCTGCTGTCTTTCCGTGCTCCAGCCTATCCGAGTTCTGTTTGCTATTTCACTTGAATCACTGAAGAGGACGGGAAGAAGCCGCCTCTCTAACTCGATTCGGGCTAACTGATGCCTTCCACTGGAGGGGAAGCATTCATCTACTCCAGAAGCCATCGGTGTGAACGCGGGGCTGCTTCCAGCATACGGCAGCGTTTTTTCAGGGATGCTACCTATGGAATCGTCCATGCTCAGGAGGCGAGCCGTTTTCAATGGAAGGGCGGCTCTAGAGCGAGGGCTCATGAGACGAGCTTGAAAGGGGGTAGGCTCAGGAGTCATCTTGGGAAATCAGCAGTATCTGATTTCAAGAAAGCCTGGGATAAATACAGGGGATGGCTAAGGAAGTGATGGGAATTGTAATGCTAAACTAGTTGGACGGGGGGGGGGGGGCAGCCCGGATGCGCCATGCGGTCTTTTTCTGCCATCACGTTTCTAGGCTTCTATGTCAGACATGATGAGTCCCGACGCCAAATAACGTGAAATGACTCTGGATTCTGACAAGTTATTATGGCAATAAAGCAAGTTTTGATTTGTAGAGTTGTGTCCATGGAAAAGCAGGCTGGACATAAAAGGTACATGGACAACACAGACCTAAGCTGGGGGAAAAAAATTCAAGAAGATATTGTGGGAGTGTAAAAAAAAAAAAAAAGGGTCAAATCTATAAAAGACAACAATGGATTAAAAAGAAACAGAATCTACTGAAATCTCAATTCGGACCATTTGGATACAAATTCTCCTCCTCTACTGAAGGCCATTTGATCTTCCAACTTAGCAGCCGCAGTCAACTTTGCATTAAAAGTCTCAGGAACAGGATTCTCTGGAATTCCGAGCAGTTTCAAAAACACTTTAGCGACTGGAGATTACATTTCTTTTGGACTCAAGGACTGGATTTTGAAAATCTTCTTTAAGAAGTTTGGTTATGAATCAAGGTTACTCAGTTAAGAAGAAAAACAATTTTAAGTTTGAATCAGGAGACTTTACTGGGGGTGGGGGTTGAATTTGTGTTCTACTATCCTTGTAGATGCAAAGTCTAAATTTGTGAGGTTTCTTATCTTTGTTGGGACCCTACCAATTCGCTGCCTTCCTTCAGGATAAGAAGAAAATCTCACTGCCCTTCCGATTTGCTCTCTCTCTTTAATGGTGCTGGAACATCAGTATTAGCAGCTTTCGGTTACATTATTGTGACCATCTTCTCTCTCCTTTATGGTGGTCTTACATTGGTCAAAATCTCAAATACACTTAGTTTGCCATCTATGTTAATTTGGACTGTATGATCTGATGTCAGGATATCTTACCTAGAAATCTATAAAAATGTTCAAAGAAAATATGATCTAAATATTACAAGTTGTTCAAAACATTCAGGATTCAGTTCATCCAAAATGTGGGACTTAGAAAACTGTGCAGCCAAGAGTTATGAACCAAGTTTGATGCATAATAAAATTAGCATCCAATGTTAAAGAGCTTATACAAGCCAATTTATTCACTGCTACACCTCCCCAGCAGAACTCTACCCCAAGGATCCTAAGGCCCAGGTATCACTCAAAGGGATCTGCATTATGGCAAGAAAAATGAAACCTGGCCACTACAATGCTAGTCACAGCAGATAGCCCTGGACCTTTAAAACAAGGGTGGGCCCCTATCCAGTCAAGTTTTCAGGATTACCCTAATGAATATGCATCCAATTGAATAAGTGTGCATGCAAACGTCTCTCATTTATCTTCTCTGAGGAATACCCTGAAAACCTTGCCAGTGATGGCCCTGCTAAAAGTACAAAATCAATATCCTTGGTCTCACAGGGGATGTGAGCTATTTCGCTGAAACACCTAGTCTCTCTTGACTAGCAAGGCATGTAAGCAGCTGCGGCATCCAAAAAGGAGACCGAGCACAAGAGAAAAGCCCTAGAACACCCTACTCCTTTAATTCTGCAGTTAAGTTGGCAGTCGAGATACTACATGTTTTACCTTTTCTGTAATTTCTTCGGGTCTGCTAAAACTTCATGTTTTTTGGTACATGACCCTTTTCTTGGAAGCTCAGATAAAATGTATTTCATGCATTAAGAAAGATCAAAGGAAGGCCAAATGACTGCCAGCATGGTTTAAGGGTGAGGTGAAAGCCAGCTTAAAAAATAGAAAGCAGACCCAAATGAAGAAAATAGGTATGAGAATAAGCAAGATATAAAAACAGTAGTAAGAGAGGCCAAGAGAGAATATGAGAAGAAGCTTGCCAGAGAGGCAAAGAACAAAACCTTTTTCAAGTATATTCAAAGCAAAAAGCCTGAGAGGGAGTCAGCGGGGCCACTAGATGAGTGAGGGGTAAAAGGTGCGCTCAAGGAGAACAAGGAAATAGCAAAAAAACTGAATGAATTCTTTCCTTGGTCTTTACAGAGGAGGATGTTGGAAGCATACACACACCCGGAACATTCTTTAAATGGTGGCGATTCTGAGCAACTAAAACAAATATTGAAAGATGTAACAAATAGATCGACCATCTAAAGAGTAACAAATCAGCAGAATCGGAGTCCTAAATGAACTCAAATACAAAGCTGCAAACCTGTAACCTGAAGACTGGAGGGTGACCAATATATCGCCAATTTTTATAAAGGGCTCTGGGGTGCACTGGAAAACTATAGGCCCGTGAGCCTGACATCAATGCTGGACAAAATAGTAGTTGTTCTTAAAAAAAAAAATCACTGGCTATACAGATAAACACGGCTTAATAGGGAGGAGTCAACACGGTTTAAGCAATGGGAAGCCGTGCCTTACTGATTGTTTTTGAAGGTGTAAGTAAATATGTAGATAACTGGGCCAGCTGATATAGAGTACTTGGATTGTCAGAAGGCATTTCATAAAGTCCCCCATGACAGACTTCGCAAGCTATTAAAAAGTCATGGGATAAGAGGCAGTGTCCTATTGTTAAGGACCTTCATTTTCAGTTTGTATTTTATTTTCCTCTGTTTATTATAACAAACAAAAATTGGAAAAAGATAAGTGGAAAAGATGACCCCTTTCACTGACTGCATCCCATTTTAGTTGGTTATGATAAATTCCAGAGGAAAATCAAATAAAATCCTGTACCTATTGTGGATTATAAGCCAGGAAACTGAATGTCACTTTTCCAAACAGAGAAAGCTGGTTAGAGGGTACCACAGGAATCAGAACTGGGACCTGTGCCTGTTAGCATATTCATAAATGATCTAGAAAAGGAAACCATGAGTGAGGTGATCAAATTATTCAAAGTTGGTAAAACAGCAGCAGAGTGCGAGGAACTGCAGAAAGTGCTTGTGAGACTCACAGACTGGACATCTGAATGGCAGATGAAACGTAATAGGGAAAAGTGCAAAGCGATGCGCATAGGGAAGAGTCCTCCCACCTACAAGTACCCAATGCCGGACTCTGTATAAGGAGTCACTGCCACGGAAAAGGACAAAACGTTCTGCAGCAGCCAAGCAAATAGAACATTAGGAATGATCCGAAAAGCAGAAGGTAACCTATTGTGTGCAATTCTGGTCCCCCCATCTCAGAAGCATGGGATGGACAGCTCCTCTATGATAAGAGGGCTCTTCAGCTTGGCGAAGAAATGGCTGAGGGGGGCGATATCAATGTATAAAATCACTAATGGGGTGGATATTTACTTTTTCAAATTATACTAAAACAGGCCATTAAACTAACAGATTCAGCGCCAGAGGATGTGGTCAAAGTGACTAGAATTTAAGAGGGTTTAAGAGAGGTTTGGCCAAGTTCCTGGAGGAAGTGCCATAAAACATTAGCCAGGCAGGCTAAAGAAAGCCATTACTACCCCTGCGGAGTGAGAAACAAGAAACAGATCTCCTTCATGGAGGCAGGATGCTGGGCTTGTTGACCCTTAGTCTGACCCAACATGGCATTTCTTATGTTCACTCACCTAGGAACAGAGTACATACATTTGGTACATTTTATTCACAGAAAGCAGTAGCTATGTACGGCCCGCAGTTCATGTTAGATAAGATGAGCTTCAAGCATGACAACTTATCTGATTCCGTGGTCTTCTTTCTGGAATTCTTATTTGTTTTTCCAAGTAGTTGATGAATTAAGCAATAATCAACCATGCATGATACCTTAGGAATGTGGAAAATAGCTTTCCTGCAGAAATATTCACTATCCCCTAGAAGTGCTGGCTGTTCATGAGGAAAAAACACTCATCTGGGCGTTGCAACTTACCTAGCTTGACCCATGTCAGGGCTAGGGGACTACAGCAATGAAAAGCCATAGAGTCCCAAGCCAGCTGGCCAGGTTAGTATCTGCATACACACAAAGATGAAGTTTCCCACCAGGCCCCCAGGATTCTTCTAATAAGCCCAGAGTGGCAGGAACTGCTCAAGGAATGAGGTCACAAAAAAACAAGATAAGTAAAAGGAACATCACAACACCTAAACTGCCACAACTGCAAACACTTCGGCTGGAAGTGGTCAACCATCTCAAACAGCTTCAGTCCCCCCTCGGCACACAACAACGTACGCACCGTTGTGCCACGCTATGTAAACATGTTGACTACAAACGTTCTCCCTAGGTTACATAATGAAATAAAAAAATTAACGGGAGAGCAGCACAAGCCAGTGAGCAGTGCCCTTCATCTGCAGGTGAATATCTGAACTTCACGTTCTGCTAACTCTGCTCTCATTACAAGAGTGCCCCAAGCTCAACCTCCACCCAGGGCTGTTCTGAAGCGCAGGATCACGTGCTGCTTTTGACACCTAAGAGCAAATTCCTCTGTTTATTCTTATTCTAGCATAACATCAACGGCCACAACTCACTGCTCCAGAGGATTTACAGCAAGGCCATCCTTTAAAGCAGGTGCACAATGGAAAAAACTCCTTAATAAATCTGGCACTTTGAATTCCTCTTTGCAAGCTTTTTAGCCTTTTTTTACATTTGATTTATATTCTGATTTTGTGACTGCATTCATGTACCATAGCTATGTCCCTTCCCCCAAAGGGCTTACAATCTATATCTGTACCTGAGGCAATGGAAGGTGAAGTGACGTGCCCAAGGTCACAAGGAATGGCAGTGGGATTTGAACCCTGGCTCAGCCTGCTGCTCTAAGCACTAAAGGCCTACTTATTTTAAGGTGGCCCTTGCTCTGTAAACAATAGCAACCAACTGTGGCCCCAACTCCTGTGAGGTACCGCACTGAAAAGCGAAGTCCATCAGAAACCACCTGCCCCACTGTACACAAACACAGACTCTCTCAGCACTCTCCTCACCCCCCCCCCCCTCAAGGAACAACTCCACGACGCTACACTGAGGGACGGGGAACACAGATACAAAATTGACTAAAATGAGAATGGGGAATCCTAACCTTGGCAATGAGGGTGACCCCCAGAACTTGTGGAACTAAGGTGAGAACATCCCACGAGACCACCACTGAAGGCATAACCCTCTCTAGTGCAGATGGGTTTGTTGAAAAGTTAAAACAATAAGAGTATAAACATGTACTGCATCCAAACATATCATTTTAGGGCTCTGTCACAGGAAATCTATAACAATCCTAATAAACAGGTCACCCACTCCTAATACTCTGTACCAGCATGTCAAGCTGCCTGGTACTTCCTCATAGCCTCTTCCATTCTCAGATCTTGGGGGTAGACCAGCAGACTGCCCAGCTAACTGAAGGTCCTAATACTGGATTACATGTTCACCCTAGAGTACATCTCTTCTCTCCTACAGTAGCATTACATTTCTTGTCAATCCAAACAATAAAACTCATACAGAACCAGCTCGGCCAGTGTTTCATAATTTTACAGCTCCATCATAAGGATGCTTAATTTTAAATACTTCACCTTTATTAATAAATTATATTTTCATTTGAGGGATAGAGGTCACTTTTCAGTATCTTCTAATTCTTTTAACCACTCTCCTCCATGAATATCAAGGCCCTAACTCTGATACTCCCCAACAGCAATCTCCAGATATTCCTCTTCCAGTGCCTGACACCTCCCAGAAACAAGCAGAACAGATAGTGCTCCTCAGGTCTCCACCATTCAAAGCAGAAACTTCCATTGATCTCCCATGTGTCCCCTCTGATCTTTCCCCAGATCCCTCATCTGCTCCCTCAGCACTAACCCTCGCAGATCCCTCTCCAACTATTCCGCTAATCCTTCACCAGGGTGTAAAATCCCTCCACCTGTTCCTCTAATCCTCCCCAGCACAAACCCATCAGATCCTTCAGCCAACATTAACTCGTTCAGATCCCACCACTTGCTCCTCTAATCCTCCCTCGGCACTAACACCCTTAGAGCCCTTCACCTCTTCTTCCCAACACTAACCCCCTCAGATCCTTCCACCTGCTCCTCTAACCCTCCCCAATACTAACCCCTCCAACTGTTCTTCCCCCTGCCCTAACCCCCTCAGATCCCTCCACCTTTTCTTCCCCCAGCCCTTAAACCCCTCAGATCCCTCCACCTGGTCTTCCCCAGCCCCTAACCCCCTCAGATCCCTCCACCTGGTCTTCCCCCAGCCCTACCCCCCTCAGATCCCTCCACCTGGTCTTCCCCCAGCCCCTAACCCCCTCAGATCTCTCCACCTTTTCTTCCCCAGCCCCTAACCCCCTCAGATCCCTCCACCTTTTCTTCCCCCAGCCCTAACCCCCTCAGATCCCTCCACCTGTTCTTCCCCCAGCCCTAACCCCCTCAGATCCCTCCACCTGTTCTTCCCCCAGCCCTAACCCCCTCAGATCCCTCCACCTGTTCTTCCCCCAGCCCTAACCCCCTCAGATCCCTCCACCTGTTCTTCTCCCAGCCCTTAACCCCCTCAGATTCCTCCACCTGTTTTTCCCCCAGCCCTTAATCATCTCAGATCCCTCCACCTGTTCTTCCCCCAGCCCTAACCCCCTCAGATCCCTCCACCTGTTCTTCTCCCAGCCCTTAACCCCCTCAGATTCCTCCACCTGTTTTTCCCCCAGCCCTTAACCATCTCAGATCCCTCCACCTGTTCTTCTCCCAGCCCTTAACCCCCTCAGATTCCTCCACCTGTTTTTCCCCCAGCCCTTAACCCCCTCAGATCCCTCCACCTGTTTTTCCCCCAGCCCTAACCCCCTCAGATCCCTCCACCTGTTCTTCCCCCAGCCCTTAACCATCTCAGATCCCTCCACCTGTTCTTCCCCCAGCCCTTAACCATCTCAGATCCCTCCACCTGTTCTTCCCCCAGCCCTTAACCATCTCAGATCCCTCCACCGGTTCTTCCCCCAGCCCTAATCCCCTCAGATCCCTCCACCTGTTCTTCCCCCAGCTCTTAACCATCTCAGATCCCTCCACCTGTTCTTCCCCCAGCCCTAGCCCCCTCAGATCCCTCCACCTGTTCTTCCCCCAGCCCTAACCCCTTGAGATCCCTCCACCTGCTCCTTTACACCTCCCCTAGGATCCCCCTACTCTCCGATCTCCCGTACCCACTCGCCCCGGGACTCACCGCCGGTGTGTTTGGACTGTCAGCCGCTGACGGGAGCTGCGGAGCGGACGAGCGTTGCTGCGGAGTCCCGGAGCAGGTTCATGATCCCGGGGGATGTCGCTGCGTTGCAGGCCCCGCCGGCTCCCCTCTCGCTCCCTCTCCCCCTGAAGCGCCCCTCGGCCTCTCTCTAACTCCGAGCCCGGGGAGAAGCAGGCGCCGCCAGGCCCAGAACCATCGCGAGCTCCGCCGAAGGGGACCTCCCCCGGACAACGCACTCTCTCTCCCGCCCCCCTCAGGAAACTTCCGGAGCTCGATGAAAGGCCAGGGCGGCGGCGAGAGCAAGGAGGCGCTGCCCGCAACCCCGAGTCCCGTTCCGGCTCCACCGACGGCCGACCAGCGCCAGACTGAACCGATGGCGCCTCCGCGAGCGCGCTCCCGCAGCCGCGCCGCCGCCCACAGCTCCGGCACAGCCAATCGCTACGTCCTTAGCGTGCTGACGTAAACAGGCGCCCCCTCGTGGCCAATCATTGGGCCGGCTGCCGCGATGACGGAACGGGAAGGGGGAGATTAAAACCCTGGCAACCATCTTTGTGCGGGGCAATAAGGAGCTTTGTGGAGGTGATAGGGAAAGATTGTTGTGACCAAATTAAAAAATAGCCGCCCTGAGCGTCACTAGATGGTGCTGGAAGATAGAGGGCCTGCTCCACTAAGGTTTTTTCCCATTCTTTGTCTACTGGAGAAAAACTTAGTAAACAGGCCTAGAGGAAGTGGTGAAGCCTATTCGGGTCCATTTCTGCTAGGCAGGCGAATGCTGTCTTGGTTTTGGCCCTATGCACTCCCAGATTTGTAATTCTGATTTTCTTGGGGAGGCCAATAGGGAAAAGTCAAAACTACAAATCCATGCATGCAATGGGGCAAAATCAAAACTTGATTTAACCTGTTCGGTTAACCTGGGTTGGTAACACTAACTTTTAGACCTAATTTTCTTAAGGAAATCAGAGAAGTACAAGTCCATGCATGGAATGAAGTGTAAAAATAAAACTGAAATGGAGTAGCCAGATCAGCAGAAATAGAGTCAGGTGGTAACCTTAGGTGGACCAGCACCATTTTGGATATGGCACTAGCAGGGCAGGAGTGACTGGGGATTACCCCTGCCACCATTTTGAACCCCGTGGATGGAAAAAGATTGGGGGGAAGAAATGGGGATATGGCAGTGGCAGTGACAAGCCTGGGGGGGGGCTTTTTTTGTTTTACTTTGATGGTGGTAAGAGGGGTGCTCACATTTTTATTTTGTATTAAGGACTTGATATTGAAAGCAACATGCACATAAAACCTTTTCTGAGTGTAAGTGGTGCTTTGAGAATCGGGGTTATGCATGTAAAAGTACACACAAAACCCCACTGTTTTATCTGCACTCACAAAAGGCATTCTGGGGAGGGGGGGGGCAAAGCTAGGACAGGGAAAGCACTTAATACTTTTAATTTTCAAAATATACATGCACAACGTTCCACATGCATAGGAGCAGGTCTAACTTTCTGCATGCATATCTACAAGCATTCCAGAACAACCTTCACATTTTCAAAGCTAACTAACGTGCAGGTACTTTAGCCTTATGCGACCTATTCTACATTACCCTCTAAAATAAGCAAAACTAAACAAAACACAAATGAAATTAAAAATGTATATATATTCCAGTGTGCACCCCTAAGCTGCAACTCTCTTCTGGCTGGGGCCCACTGCAGGCAATGACAAGAGCCTCTTTCTACCAGCCCAGGCCCACCATGGGCAGTGCTCTTTTCCGGCTCACTGCAGTGGCTTACCCTGGGCTGGTGGCATGTGCCAGGCATCAATCTTTAGGTGCCTGGGCAACTTGATGCCCAAGACCCATCCGGCCTACCCAGTTTCAATCCTGCCACAATGCCATAAACCCCATCAATCTCTGGCTCTCCCTTCACTCCTTTGCAATGAGGGTGAACAAATGAATAGGAAAGAAAGCAAAAGATAAAGAGGCAGATGAGCTTCAAAGATAGTTCAAGACTCGCATTAACGGATGCTCATGGTAGCGAGGGCTTGCGAAACCAAAACAAAGGACCAGGCATCACTACAGTCTTTTGATTAAAATATATATATATTGATTTTGTATAAACAGGACTAGCATGTACACTGGCAAACAAGGAGACACTGCAAATGATGTACCTTTCAAACCAGGTCCATCAAAGCCCAGAAGGGGGTGTGCTCAGTTCTTGCATTTGATGTGATGTGGTGAGGGGCAATATACCATCCGAATCATAGGAAGAAAATGAGTTAAATTTGTAAAGGAGAGGAGAGCATTGAATGTAAGGCACGAAAATGGACCACCAGTGTTAAGAGACAACAGGATAACCTTTACAAAACTCCACCACACCTGGTCGCTTTCACCCCCAGATCCTTCACTCTTGGTGAAGCGGTATTCAGATGTAGCCTTCACTTTGCACTGAGGTTGCAGTAGCGATTGTAAATGTGACTGTACCTGATATTTTCACTTCAGATGTTCCTGTGACTCTTACATCAGCAGGTTGCACTTTTAAATGCAGAACTGGAGCAATATCTCTTCTCGGAGTATGCGAATGCTCTTTCTTACCCAATGTTATTTTGCATGCCACAATATTTGTGTGTGAATGGCAATCCAATGTCAAGAAGCAGTAGACACCTCTACATGTTCTTCCAGAGAGGAAGGAAATAGACTTAAGTAAGAAGTTAAGAACTCGAAATGCTTGAACTAACTTTTGTCAACAAGAATCTTACTTCTGTAAAGGCTGTTACAGGTTGAGCTTGCATAGTCAGGAACAAGTAATCTGAAGCACACATTTGAAACCAGACTTTATTTTGTTACAGCTTGAGACAGGAGTGAGTAGAATCTCCTCAAAGAAAAATCAGTAAGAACAGTAATGAACAACAAAAAACACAAAATACAGGTAAGAGGCAACAAGAGAAAATATTTGTCCTCTTTTACTTCATCCCCTAGAACAACTTATTGTTGCTGTTTGTCTCAACAAAGTTAACAAAATGAAAGATGCACGCGGAATCTGAACCTGAATCGTTTTTACCTCCAGCAAATCACCTGAATGAAAATTGCCAGTGCCAGGGAAGTGCTGATTTCTAGAATGGGAAAGGAAGGATTTTGATCAAGTTGAGAAGAAGACTGTCAGAAATGAACAGCATTTCTGTAGGCTATCCTCGAAAAATGAAAGCGATCTGCTAGAAGTGAAATGTGCTTCTGAAAGACAAAAGCAGCTTCTTATAACTGTGAGTACAAATAAGAACTGCTTGTAGAGAACTCATGAAGTCCCTTCCAATCATTTCTCAGCAGAAATCACAGGTTCCTACCTGGGTTATCTGTACTCCTTGGTCACTGGAGTCAAACTTAGTTTCTCAATGTATCTTGGCAAGGCACGAAAAGAATATCTGATGCATGCTGGAAGACTAAGCTCGTCAGAAACAAGGCTGGTGCTAGCTTTTTGGCTGCCCTGTGCCAGCAATTACTGTGTTGCCCCCTCCTTGTTCTGTATTTTTTTAATGCTTAATTTTTATTGTTTTCCCAAAAACCAACCCACAATAGAAACAGTTTCTCTCTCTCTCTCTCTCTGCCTCTGTCCCATTACCTCAGTCTCATTTTTGCTCAGGCTCACACTCTCTCTCTTGCACTCGGTCATTCTCAGTCTCTGTGCTGGGCCCCTCTTCCCAGGGCTAATGCATCCATTAGGCGAATTAGGCGGCTGCCTATGGCGCCGACCCTTAGGGGGCACCAAAGAGTAGCCATGTGGTGCCATGAGGGGAGCCTATCCCACTTGCAGCAAAGAGGAGCAGAGATCCGTCGGGCCGCAAGCAGCACACGTTGCTTGCAGCCCTGGGAAGCAGACAGTCAGTGGCGTGAACGAGGCAGGAGTCGGGGGCTGAGACTGGCGGGGCAGCGCAACCGGGGTGGGAGGGGGCGCAAGGCAGAAGTCTCCTAGGGCGCCTACATTTGCACCAGCCCTGCCTCTTCCTTGCTGAAAACCCCCCCAGCTCCCTCCAGCGATCCAAACTTTGAAAATTGATACCACAGCAAGTCAGACTCTATGCAGTGCAACAAAGGAAAAACAGAAAAACAGTCTTCATAAAATATCAAAAAAATAATATAAAACATATAAAACATCAACCATGATAGTAAAAAAGAATAAATATTTCAAATCAGCTGTCAAACAGAACTTCCAATACTTCAAACTCATATAAACATTTTTTAAACTTTCCTAATCAACAATAAAATATTTTAAAACAATAGATATGTCAATAATATCCAATAATTAAAACTAATAGTGATTTTAAAAATCCCTTGTTTCCTATACCTGGGAGCTATTGATTTCCAGTCATCTTGAGATTGTTGTGGATTAGTGGGGTGGGGAAGAACACAAATTTTCTCTTCTCTCTCATTCACACATTCTCTAACACACATACGTTCATTCTCTTACATGCTCACTCAAATACTTCCTCTCATTCACACATGCTCTCACACACACATATTCTCCCTCACTTACACACATTTTCTCTTTTATTCACACATGCTCTCTCACACACACACACACACACACGCTCTCTCTTACACACATGCTCACTCATCCACTTCCTCTCTCTCACGTGCTGTCTCACTCATACATGCTCTCACACACATATATTCTCTCTCACACATACACTTCCTCTCTTATTCACACATGCTCTTTCTCACACACACACACACGCTCTCTCTTACACACATGCTCACTCATCCACTTCCTCTCTCTCACGTGCTGTCTCACTCATACATGCTCTCACACCCATATATTCTCTCTCTCTCACACATACACTTCCTCTCTTATTCACACATGCTCTTTCTCACACACACAAACATGCTCATTCTCTCAATCATGTGGGGCCGCTCTCCATTCTTTGGCTGCTGGTGGGATGGGCTCTGCTGGCAGCTTGCTAGGGCCTCTCCCTCTTTGTTCTTCAACCCATAATTGTCAGCTTTATGAGTTAGTGGGTACTTGAGCTCCCCCAATATTGAGCAAACATTTTCCAGGAAGGAGTAGTCTTTGAATTTAGCATCCCGAATGATTTTGAAAAGTTGGCTTCTGTGCTTTGGCTGCCCGCAGGATGGGCTTCACTGGTTGCCTAGCAGGCATCTCTTTTTCCTGTCTTTAAACACAGTCAGGGTGAGCTTTGATGGCGGCCCTACTGGGTCTCTCCCTCTCTTCCATCTCCCCCCAGTAGTGCCAGGCATGGCTGGAAAGTTGACTTCAAATCTAGGGCAACTACATGGCTCCAAGTCAAAAGACAGGCTGAGCCAGTGTTGATTTACTCTATTTCATCTATGGAAGTAAAATCAAGACTAGAGCAGCCTGTCCCTTGTGACATGAAGTCAGACAGTCCTATTCATATCACATCTAATAGTCATCATTGGACTTGAAGAGGTTGTTTAGTGACTTAACAAAGAATTGTATTTTTATTAGGGAAGTGCATTCGCTGGGTCGTTCATTTCATTTGTTTCATGGGTACTCACGTACCTCGCAGATGTACGGTACGTGCATATTCTATTAATGAGCCATCCGTTCTTACGCGTGTACCCACACAATTCATTACATGAATGGCCCAGCGAATGCACATCCCTCATTTTTATTTTCAGAAATAATACACTTATGATATTCAATTTGTGGAGACAGTCAAAGGCTCAGAAATCATTTAAACAGTTAATCCCCTATAAAAGTGCAGTTTTTAAGCTACAGAGCTAACTGGTGTCACCCCAGAACCTTTACATTTAGAGTTTTGCTGGATAGGAATTTTATATGGGCCTTAACTCTAAAGGGACAAGAAGAAGATTATTTTTCTGATATGGTCTAGGATCTTCTATTACAATATTATGAAATAGCTGAAAAGAAACAGTCTTCGGCGCCGGATGATGGATTTGTTAGTCATCAACATAAGTGACTTTCTGAAGTCATCGGTTCCACCAGGAGATGTATGCATGCATTTACCATGTGCTATTGATCGACTAGCCAATCTAGGGGCTTCACTTATCTTGTACCCAGATTTCTGAAGTCATTTTGTACCAATCTTCTATACAATAAGGAATCCTTACTATAAAAGCTTAAAACACTTTCACTTCATTATGTGTGTCAGTAACAGAAATTATAAACACAAGGGTGAAAACCATTTGGTACTGGGTGAAATTTGATAAGACTTCTCTGACTATCGAGTATTGTGATAAATTGTTTTGCCTTTGTTGAACCTATCCCTACAGGCCATAATGTGATTTCATTCAGTCTCATTGATCTCTGGTTTCCACTCCCTTTGATCAGATTAGGCCAAAAAGATTGCTATTTTCTGAGCTTGGCCTCATCTCCAATGACTGTGTACATCAGGTGGAAACTACAATTAAACATTTGAGGCTTGGCTGATTTCAACAGTTAAGAAAGGAAGTGAAAGATGAGAAATTCAAGCCATCCTGGTCAATAGTTGGGCTCTCCATGGCCCTAATAAACAAACAGTGAATTTCAAAACACAGGCAGTAGGATTCTCACAGACTACCAGGTCCCATTAATTTTCTGTGCTTAAACACTACTACAAATTTGTAATTTTCTATATTTTTTATGATCTTCTGTTAGACTTTAAGAAGAACTTACATCTCACCCCAAAGCCAACCGATCCTCCCCCCTCTTCCTCAGTTCCATTTGCTCAACAAGTCTGTGATTTGGGTATCATTCTTGATGGTCACGTCACACTAAAGAAATTCATAAATAACATTCTAAAAGACGGCTTCTTTAAACTCCACACACTAAAAAAACTCAAACCCTTATTACATCCCCCCGATTTCCGTACAGTTCTCCAAACCACAATCTTCGCCAAAACCGACTACTGCAATTCCCTACTCCTCGGCCTACCTAACAATGCCATCCATCCCATTCAAATCTTACAAAACACCACAGCCCGGATCTTGACCAATTTACGTAGACATGACCATATTACACCTGTTCTAAAAGACCTACATTGGCTTCCAATAGCCTCCCGCATACAATATAAGGCTCTCTCTCTCATCCACAAAGCCCTATACAATCCCGAAATGAACTGGTTCAATGAATCCTTCCGTTTTCACCAGTCTAATAAGCCCACCAGACTAGCACATCTCGCAACCATGCCTATCCCCTCTCCTAAACTCTATAAACTCACTTCCACAAGAGCCCGTGCACTATCGATAGCCGGGCCGACCCTCTGGAACAAAATGCCTGTTGAACTACGGCAAGAAGAATGCCTCAAATCCTTCAAGCGGAAGCTCAAGACCTGGCTCTTTGCAAAAGCATACACTTAATTTTTCACTATACCTCACCACTGTCCCCACTCTCCCCATTCCTCCCCTGTTTCCCATTCTACCGCCCCTCTCTCCCCTCCCCTTTTCTCCACCACCTTCTTTTCTTTCTCTCTGCCCCTCCTCTTTCCTCGCTCTCCTCCCTTCTCTTCCCCATCTTATCTCCTAGCCTGATTAAAATTAACCTCATAGTTTTCTTTCTTTTGTACATATGTATATAATTGCAAACTTTGTTTATAATTTTATTGCAAAACTTCCCATGTTATTGTTCCCCCCTCTCGTTAATGCCTTGTTATCATGTTTTTACTGTTCAATGTAAAGCGCCATGCCGTGCGTTTGTTTTTGCGTTACAATGTGAACCGATATGATATCCTGGATGAATGTCGGTATATAAAAATTTTAAATAAATAAATAAATAAATAAATAAATAAATAAATATGCTTAGAATATACTATATATATTTAGAAAGATTGGACAGCACTATTTCAAGTATCAGGAGCCACCTCCACTAAATGTTGTGATTTAGATTTTGCATCGCCTTTCCTAAACTGCTCAAAGCGATGTGCAATTACTCAACACAATAAATACAAAAGCAGCATAAAATCCAGAACACAAAACAGCAGTGCTATAGAAGCAGAAGGGTTAGGTCCGCCGTGATAATTGGTGATTCGATTATTAGGAATGTAGATAGCTGGGTGGCTGGTGAACATGAGGACCTCCTGATAACTTATCTGTCTGCTGCAAAGGTGGCGGACCTCACGCGTCACCTAGATAGGATTATAGACAGTGCTGAGGAGGAGCCGTGGTACACGTGGACACCAATCACGTAGCAAAATGTGGGGGAGAGGTTCTGGAAGCCAAATTTAGGATTAGAAACCTGAAATCCAGAACCTCCAGGGTGGCATTCTCTGAAATGCTCCCTGTTCCACGCGCAGGTCCCCAGAGGCAGGCAGAGCTCCGGAGTCTCAATGCGTGGATGAGACGATGGTGCAGGGAAGAGGGATTCAGTTTTGTAAGGAACTGGGGAACCTTTTGGGGAAGGGGAAGACTCTTCCGAAAGGATGGGCTTCACCTTAACCAGAGTGGCACTAACTTTTAAAAAGGAGATAGAACATACATAAGAACATAAAATATGCCAAACTGGGTTAGACCAAGGGTCCATCAAGCCCAGTATCCTGGAGGTCCTCATGCTCACCAGCCACCCAGCTATCTACTTTCTAATAATCGAATCACCAACTATGACGGCCGACCTAACCCTTCTGCCTCTATAGCACTGCTGTTTTATTGATTGTGTTCTGGATTTTATGCTGCTTTTGTATTTATTGTATTGAGTAATTAATTGACCTCGCCTTGTGCAGTTTAGGAAAGGCGATGCAAAATCTAAATCACAACATTTAGATTTAATTCTTAGTGGAACGCAGGATTTGGTGAGAGAGGTAACGGTGGTGGGGCCACTTGGAAATAGTGATCATGATCAGATTTGTACTAATAACTGGAAGGGGAACAATAAGTAAATCTACAGCTCTAACACTAAATTTTCAAAAGGGAAACTTTGATAAAATGAGGAAAATAGAAAAAAAAAAGAAAGGTACAGCTGCAAAGGTTAAAAGTGTTCAATAGGTGTGGACATTGTTTAAAAATACCTTTTAGAAGCCCAGTCCAGATGCATTCCACGCATTAAGAAAGGTGGAAAGAAGACAAAACAATTAAGTGGAGTGGGGGAGTAGCCTAGTGGTTAGAGCCGTGGGCTACAAACCAGGAGACCAGTGTTTGAGTCCCACTGTTGCTCCTTGTGACCTTGGGCAAGTCACTTTACCCTCCATTGCCTCAGGTACAAACTTAGGGGCAGATTTTAAAAAAGTACACACGCATGTACGTAGCCACGCGTATCTTTTAAAATCCGGGGTCGGCATGCGCAAGACTGCGCAAAATTGGCAGCCTGTGCGCACCGAGCCGCGCAGCCTGCCTCCGTTCCCTCCGAGGCCGCTCTGAAATCGGAGCGGCCTCAGAGGGAACTTTCTTTCTGGCGCCCCCTACCTTCCCTTTCCTTCCCCTAACTAGCCCACCCCCCCCCCCCCCGGCCCTAACTAATTCCCCCCCCTACCTTTATTTCAAAAGTTACCCCTGCCTCGGGCAGGCGTAACTTGCACGTGCCGGGCTGGCTGCAGGCACGCCATGTTCCAGTCCGGGGGCTGGTCCAGAGGCCGCGTCCATGCCCCCGGACTGCCCCTGTGCTGGAACCATAGCATGGGATCTTCTTAGTGTTTGGATTCTTGCCAGGTCCTTGTGACTTGGATTGGCCACTGCTGGAAACAGGATAATGGGCTTGATGGACCCTTGGTCTGACCCAGTATGGCAATTCCTTATGTTCTTATCAACAGCAGAGCTTTCAGGTCCGGAGTTACTTTGTATCCTCACGGGCCTGCAAGCCAATTTTCAAAAGGGGAACGCACTGCAGATTTTCCTTTAGAAAATTCTGCAGTGGCCGGTACCATGGGGACTGACTTATTGATTGATTGATTGATTGGGTGTTGCAGGTAGGTATTTATTGTCCACCCTGGCGAGCAATATGCTTGAAGCAATGGAATGAAAATGACAGAAATCTGAAATGTTACACTGTCGCTGGCATTTCCTGCTGCTCCTTGGTTTCTGGGTCAGTGGCCTGGCCGAAAATCAGCACTGGATTTAGGACGTGATTCACCAAGGCCTTTCTCTCATTCGGTGGAGAATGCGTGAATAGGAGGACACCGGGCTGGCTGTAGACCAAGTCAACCTGTCTTTTTTGACAGTGGGCGGAAAGGAGGGGGTTTATGGTATCTCACACACCTTGCAAGATGTTGAAGGTGAATGAAAGGTCAAAGTTCCCAGGCCAGGGCTTTCCAGCGAAGCTGAAGTAACCAGTGTTCCAGGGGTCAGACATAGGGCATCTCCGAGCCAGGTCAATTTAATCTTTCAATGGTAATGCAAACCAGCACCACAGTTAGTTAGGGATGTAGCCCTCTAGTAGATGAAAATAGCATAATAACCGGAAGGGTTTACTCTGTTTATAAGCAGCATATACAGAGAGCACAGATATTATTGTCATGCTGTGTGTCACTGAATGGGGGTTTTCAAACTTATATAGATTTATAAAGTTAATGGATTGCATCTGAGGCTTTCCATGGGATGGTAAACATGCGCCTGTCGGAGGGAAACACAGAAAGCAGGCGGACTGTTTGGTTATGTGGCTGTTGGGTGAAAGCAACAGCAATAAACAGTTTCCTGTTTGGAGAGAAAGTGAGAAAACTTCCCAATAACGAACTTCACTGTAAATGCACAGTTTGAAGGGAAATCATTATAGCAGATCCCGAGCGGCAGCAATGTTCAGGGCGGTCCAGTCGGTCGGATCAGAACGACACCAGGGCAAAAGGAAAGTGCCCTGTATGTCCTCAGCTTATTCTTGTGCTGTGCCGAAACGCACAGAGGGCCGGGCACCAAATTCTGAAGGCGCCCAAAACCTGGGACACTGCCATGCAACCCACACACACACACACACACACACACACACACACACCTAGTCTGCTGCCGAAGGGTACCATAATCTTAAATCCAGCCCTGGTAAGAAGAAGAAATACTGCAGAATCGGCCATCAGGTGAAGAAATGTGTTAGGGGGGCATCGCCCTTCACTCATAAGAACATAAGACATTGCCATGCTGGGTCAGACCAAGGGTCCATCAAGCCCAGCATCCTGTTTCCAACAGAGGCCAAATCAGGCCACAAGAACCTGGCAATTACCCAAACACTAAGAAGATCCCATGCTACTGATGCAATTAATAGCAGTGGCTGTTCCCTAAGTATAATTGATTAATAGCCATTAATGGACTTCTCCTCCAAGAACTTATCCAAACCTTTTTTGAACCCAGCTACACTAACTGCACTAACCACATCTTCTGGCAACAAATTCCAGAGCTTTATTGTGCGTTGAGTGAAAAAGAATTTTCTCCGATTAGTCTTAAATGTGCTACTTGCTAACTTCATGGAATGCCCCCTAGTCCTTCTACTATCCGAAAGTGTAAATAACCGAGTCACATCTACTCGTTCAAGACCTCTCATGATCTTAAAGACCTCTATCATATCCCCCCTCAGCCATCTCTCTGTGCTTATTTCAGGCTTTTTTGGGGGGGTTTAAACTCTGTTAGTGTTTTTGTCTCCAATACCTCCTCTCGGAGGCTGTTCCATGCATCCACCAGCCTTTCCTTACAGAAATATGTCCTGATATTATTTCTGAGTCTACCCCTTCAAATTCTCACATCATGGCTTCTGGTTACTGTAGTTTTAAAGGCATTGGGATACATATTTTAACCAAAAAAAAAACAACCCTCCACCCTTTTGTGATCGGTCTTGAAAGTAGCGTGGATTACAATTTTCTTGGGGTTTTTTCCCTCTTTGCTCTGCTTTTTCACCTGCATGCTCCCTCTCCTCGGCAGGGCGTGCTTTCTCTTTCTAGCATGTAACATAATTTATTTATTTTATTATTATTTTATTTATCGACTCTTATATACTGTCACAATGGTTTACAATTAAGAAAATAAAAATAGAAATGGTAAAACTGTAAAATAATAATAAAAAGTAACAGAATTTGGTAACAATAATAAATTAAATAAGTAATAAACAACCTGCTAACTATTTCATTAGATTTCCTAAAAGATATAGGAGTAAAACTTTAGCTCGGCTGAATGCTGCCAGTGGGGGCTCCTTTCGGTTTTATGTTGGAGCAGAGCTCAGGAGAAGACGCCCAGCGGCGGCAGCCTTCAGATTACCAAGTACACAGAACGCTTTAACAGGAGGATAAGGCAGAACAGGCAGGGACTGCCCAAGGGAGCAGGCAGGCAGAGGCACGAAAAAGAGAAAAACCTGCTTATGTTCTCGCCCACGGTGGTTGGATTGCCTGCATGTCCTAAGGGCCAGGCCGTGCCAGGCCAGAGCGTCTCTGGGAAGGAGTGGCCGGGGTTGTAGAGTCTTGTCCTTGTCCAGAGAGGCACTGGGCTAAAACTAGGACTGGTCAGCCTGTTTCTTCTGACATGGAGCTATCTGATCGCCTTACCGTAAGGGAGGGGGGAAAAAAAAAAGGCATTTCAAAAGTTAAAATATCGCCGAGTGGTCAAAATCAGGAGGAAATCTAAAAAGGAAAACTAATTTTTTTTTTTTTTTTATTATTTTATATTCTGAACTTGAAGAACCTGCTTCTTTGGTCATCAGTGAGAATGAAATCTGGAACTCCGTCTGTGTGATATTCCAGAAACCTAAACTTTGCAACCGAAAACCCTGGGAGTTCCTGCTGGACTGTAACAGGCTGACACCGTCACTGTCAAATTATTTGGTTTTTATTTCATTTTTCAGGCACTTCAACGCAGAATACATTCAGGTACCGCAGAGGGCGTACGGTCTTAATGGGGGGGGGGGGCGGAGATTTATGATGCCACAATATTTTATTGCAAGAGGGGCAAAACATCATAAGGGGAGTGGGGTTCCTGCAATACTTGGCCCCATCCTGGGAAAATAGGACAGCGGAAAAAACCCGCGATAAAAAAATATTGTGGGGAATTGACGGCCCACTTCACCTGGGGCTGTTATTGTTGTAAAGGGCCATGTGACCCAGAAAACATCTCGCAAAAACCTTCCGGGGGGGGGGGGGGGAGGGGCTGAATAGGCCCACACCACCCCCCGAGGCGGCCCTGCAGGCCAAAAGTTACAAACATTAAATTTAAAGTTATGTGGTGATGCCCCGACCCCCTTCCCAATCCTCTCCCCTTTGTTCAAAATTATACCCCCCCCCCTCCCAACCAAAGACACCCACCAGCAAGTAGCAGGCTGTCCCGACACCCCCCCAACATAAACCATAATCCCTGATAGTCTAGTGGCCCCCCCCCCCCTCCACCACAAACATAAAAAAATAGAAGCTGGTGGTCTATGGGAGCCCCCAAACCGCCCGCCCTCTTACCTAAGAAATCAATCCGTCAAGGTCCAGTGATGGCCTGGAGTGCCCCCGAGCTCCAGGCCAGTTAACGCCATTTTCCAAAATGGTGCTGAGCGCCCTTTGCCCCTGTCAGATGGAGAGCGCAGGCACGAGCCAGCTCCAGTTCTGAAACGTCACAAGGCAGAGCTGGTTTCTCAGGAGAACATGAATATGTAAATCAAGTGGGCTGAAAATCTTGAAAGCGCGGTTTAATACCCAGAACCTAGTTGATGATTTACTGCAGGAGGAAAACAGGGTGATTGCACAGGAAGACCTGGCCTTCACACCTCCCTGCTTCAGCTCTTGGGCAGGTAGCAACTCCTGTGCTGACGTCAGACTTTCCACTGCTTCGCTGCTCAGGTCAGTTCAGAACTGGAGGGCTGCCACCTTGCATTGTTTGTTCAGAAATAGCCAAGAAGGCCTCGGCCAATCGGGTGCCGTCATGTTGTTGGTAGCAGTGTTTTGAGTTTTCGGTGTCTCTACCAAAGCTCAGTGCGGCTCCATGTCAACAGGGATGGGCGCTTAGCCAGCCCCGATCTCGCCTCTGCTGCCTCCTATTGCACACACAGTTCCAGTTCTCTGAGAGAAAGCAGCGCTGCACATCCACGTGTGACATGGGCTGGGAGCTTCTTGTCCGGGACGGGATGGGTGGCTCAGCCTGGACACGGTCCAAGCGGTCACCCTGTGGCAAGGGTCTTCTGGCCTCAGCCACACTGGTGCACAGGGAGGGAGCTGCTTCCATCTCTTTGGCTGTGCTTTTGACCCTTTTCATTGGCAGCAACGTTTCAGAACAGAACAGGGAGGGGAGGGGAGAGAGCCACAAAGTCACAAAGAACTGGAGAAAAGTCACAGCAACTGCCGACTTGCGTAAACCAACAATTAGCAAGCAGGCCTGGACGCATACATTAAATCATCACAGAGCTATTAATTACCTGCCTGCAGACAGGCATTTGCCAAATTAAAAAAAAAAAAAAAAGCTTTAATTATTGTTTACCAGTATATGGATCGCACAGATAGGTTCAATCAAACACTGACCTTTCCAGTTAATCCTGCAACATCTCCATGCAAACGGGCTGAGGAATTTTGCCTCTCTCAGGAGACAAAGATGCTTCTGGTGAATTTAGAACTTCTGAAAGACGCCTCCCTTTTTTTTTTTTTTTTTAGCTTCTATAGATGGCTCCTACTTATCCTGGCCTTCTTGCATACGGGAACTCGTAGGCCACTACTGCTGTCTCTATAAAAAGCAGGACCGCACGTCCACAAATGACATGGGATGGGAATTTCAGACAAAGACTGGTTTGGCCTGATCGCCAATCACTTAGTAACCATTTATTCACAGAGCAGATGCTGTATGGATGGCGGGCAGTGCAGGTCATGACCAAGGCATCTCAATCCTAACCTGAAGCAAGCAATAGCAAGGGTGGGAGACGAATGTATTTCCTACATTCCAGGACATTCTCAACACTTCTGCTGAAGTTTCCTGCAAGTGGAGCCGCTGTCCGACAGGCAGCTGAGCGATTTGCAGTCATTGCCAACCTAAGCCACGCTTCAGACAAACTTCCAGATGCAGGGTCAGTCAGATGGATCAGGAATTTTCCATCACAGAGCTCAGTACACCTACTAAGATCCCTACCAAAGGCAACCAAGGTTTATAACTCCATGACTGACCTGGATTACATTTTAAAAGCCCCTGCATTCAGTAGGTCAATACCAGAACTGGCTGTGTTTGCCCCTGATGACTTGGAGCCAGTACAACCCTACATCCACCAATAGACCCCACTCTCCTCCCAAACCAGGATACGTGGACAGGAAGAGGCTAGCACCTGGTAGTTTGCAGGTACATTTTTGCACATGGCCCTGTAATTATACAATTTAGTATCTGGTCACTAGGCTCGCAGGCTTCCTAGGCTGTAATTAGTGCCTGCATTCGGCCTAGTTTTCCCTAGGGAAAATGGCCTTATAAGATTGTTGTCTGTTCGTCCCTCCTCCAATACTTTCTGAACTATTCATCCAAACTTTTTAAAGTTTGTGCCGCAGAGCGCAGCGCCCAGTGACTCCTTGCTCGCACGTTTCTTAGACGGAAACCAGGCCAGTCCAGCTGAAATCTCAGAGAGGTCAAAGCACACTGGGCAGTCACTGAGCATTTTTGTAAGCTGCCCTACCATTGGTTAGTGCTTGTGGTCCCCAGATGACCTCATTTCCTGCACAGTTTCCAACAGGGAAAGACCGTCTCTAACGTTTAATGCTGCACTTCTTGTACAGAAAGTCACACAGCAAACCTTTTCATGACCAGGTGGAAATCTCTGTAGTTGAAGAAGGAATGTCATAATGCCTCTATATCGCTCCATGGTGAGCGATATAGAGGCACAATTCTGTGTACAATTCTGGTCGCCGCATCTCAAAAAAGATATAGTTGCGATGGAGAAGGTACAGAGAAGGGCAACCAAAATGATAAAGGGGATGGAACAGCTCCTCTATGAGGAAAGGCTGAAGAGGTTAGGGCTGTTCAGCTTGGAGAAGAGACGGCTGAGGGGGGATATGATAGAGGTCTTTAAGATCATGAGAGGTCTTGAATGGGTAGATGTGACTCGGTTATTTACACTTTCGAATAATAGAAGGACTAGGGGGCATTCCATGAAGTTAGCAAGTAGCACATTTAAAACTAATCGGAGAAAATTCTTTTTCACTCAACGCACAATAAAGCTCTGGAATTTTTTGCCAGAGGATGTGGTTAGTGCAGTTAGTGTAGCTGGGTTCAAAAAAGGTTTGGATAAGTTCTTAGAGGAGAAGTCCATTAACTGCTATTAATCAAGTTTACTTAGGGAATAGCCAGCCACTGCTATTAATTGCATCAGTAGCATGGGATCTTCTTGGTGTTTGGGTAATTGCCAGGTTCTTGTGGCCTGGATTGGCCACCGTTGGAAACAGGATGCTGGGCTTGATGGACCCTTGGTCTGACCCAGCATGGCAAGTTCTTATGTTCTTAAGGAAGCCTGCCAGGCCTCATGAAACTTTCAGACATCTCCCTGGGGATGGGGAAGGACCTCCTTGCATTGGCAGTCACTGGGGAAGTGCACTGTGCTTGTTGTCTGGCGCAAAGTAGTTTAAAAAAATAAAAAGGCAAAACTTCCCATTACGGAAAAAAGCTTCTGCTGAAAGGCTTTCACGCATGAAATCCTAAAACCTGCCGCGTGCAGGCAGATGAGTTTGTCGCTGGCCGTGGCTTCTTCCCAGGATGCACGGGAGTGTATTTGCTCAGATGGGAGTATGCAACAATTTTAGATTTGTTTTTAGATAGATAAATTGAAGAGATTACACTAAACTTTACTTCTGCTTCCCGTATCAGGCCCAGGTCTTTGCAAGAGAGAAGTGTTCTGCTAATTTTGTACATATGGCTTTAATGAGAGTACACAAAATGCAGTCTCCCAAACTGGAAGGTACAATTGGCAGCCTTCAAAACATGAGCTAGAGTCACCTTTTAACCACTGAGGAGGCAGCCTACTATTTCAGATCTTATTTTAGTGTGGGAGCCACTAGTGGCCTATTTTGACATGTACTGGTCCTGCTGAGAGCAAGTAAAACTGGATTTCTATATTTTCTGTCCAGGGATGTTTTCCCAGTAATGATCTTACAAAAAAGATATTTTCTGATACCGTTCTCATCCAAGATCAATGTTTGTATTGAACAAGTGTTGGTTTTTATATTTGCTGTGTATTTCTTTTAAAAGTAATAAGAGATTTCTTTAAAAATATGCAGCAGTTATTACCCTTAATGAAAATATGGGGAAACCTGCACGGAGCGGCAGTTACTACCCTTAACGAAAATATGGGGAAACCTGCACGGAGCGGCAGTTACTACCCTTAACAGATTGCATGGGGTAACCTGCATGGAGCAGCATTTATTACCTTTAACAGACGGCTTGGGGGTAACTTGCATGGAGCGGCAGTTATTATCCTTAACAGATTGCATGGGGGTAACCTGCCTGGAGCGGCAGTTATTACCCTTAACAGATTGCATGGGGTAACCTGCACGGAGCAGCATTTATTACCCTTAACAGACGGCTTGGGGGTAACTTGCATGGAGCGGCAGTTATTACCCTTAACAGATTGCATGGGGGTAACCTGCCCGGAGCGGCAGTTATTACCCTTAACAGATTGCATGGGGGTAACCTGCACAGAGCAGTAGTTACTACCCTTAAGAGAAACACGGGGGTAACCTGCACGGAGCAGCAGTTATTACCCTTAACAGATTGCATGGGGGTAACCTGCACAGAGGGGCAGTTACTACCCTTAACAGAAGGCTTGGGGGTAACCTGCACGGAGAGGCAGTTACTACCACAAGCAGCTTGCTGGGCAGACTGGACGGACCCTTTCGTCTTTTTTTGCCATCATTACTGTGTTACTTACTAACTTTGCAAAATCCCCTAAGTCAGAGAAGTGGGGCAAGAATCAAATCACAGTTTGCTGTTATCTAGCAAGGGGGTGGGTGGGCAGTAAATGTAGGCGGAAAGAGATGTGCCCCAAAATCACAAGGAAAAGTAAATGATACAGGGCCGTCCTGAAACAGATTTCATAATGGAGTTCATTAGAGGAAGGAATGCAAATCTCATGAGCACAAAAAGGCCACTTTGTGACTGTGGCACTAGGAAAAGGAAAGGCATATTTGTACGATTTTGACTAAAGATTTTTTTTAAAAGGGGTCACAATAGCAGATTTTTGCCAAGATCTGCTTTCCTCCTGGATGCTTAGCAGTTCCCTACCTAAACAGTTTTCGTTCAGTTCCAAAGCTTTCAAGGGTCTGTGTTGTTCCAGTTTAGTTCCTGCTTTTGAAAAGATAAATCTTAGGAAAGGTTGGGTTAATAACCAGAATTAAAATAACCTCCCCCCCCCCACACACACATACCCCTTCCCCATTAGAAACATTTATTTTTCTGCAGTTACCAGGCTCCAAGGCATGTTTTATTGCTCCTGTAGGACTTGTAGGACCTAAGCGCGCCTGCATTTTCTTCCTTTCCTTGGTTTAATGGTGTTAATTAGTCTCCTGCTGCTCAATAGATGTGCCTGCTCAATCCATGAGAGCTCCTGATTATCTGTCCAAAGAGCTTTTCTGTGGCTCCCAGAGAATCCACAGCAGCAGGCCACTCGCTCTTAAGAATAATGCTGTGTCCTCCTGAGCCAAGGGCCATCAGCAGATTCAGCGCATCATGTCATAGCAGTTTCAAGCTATTTTTTGCCCACGCTTGGAGAATAACTTTCAAAAAACTCCATGCACATATGCTGGATATGGCCGTGTGGAGATCTATGGCAGTATTTTATAACTTGTGTGTATCAGATAAAATACACACATGTCTATCCCCCAACGTATGAGTGAATATATGCTTACGTGTGAACACATGCAACGCTCTGAAAGCAAGTATTTCAATGAGAACATAAGAACATGCCATGCCGGGTCAGACCAAGGGTCCTTCAAGCCCAGCATCCTGTTTCCAACAGAGGCCAAAACCAGGCCACAAGAACCTGGCAATTACCCAAACACTAAGAAGATCCCATGCCACTGATGCAATTAATAGCAGTGGCTATTCCCTAAGTAAAATTGATTAATAGCCATTAATGGACTTCTCCTCCAAGAACTTATCGAAACCTTTTTTGAACCCAGCTACACTAACTGCACTAACCACATCCTCATATAAGACCTGATTTGCGTGCCCAAGTCAGTATATTTTAAAGCAAGCGTGCATGATTGAAATGACCAGTTTTTCTGCTTCCTTCACCAGCTCACCCAGACCTACTCCAGTCATCAAGGCTTTCCTGGTTCTTCACCCTGTACTCTCTCCACTTCACCCAGACCTCCCACCCGGCCAACAGCACACAATAAACAAGTCTGACATCAGTTCTGCGGGATAGTTAGCAGGTGTAAAATTCCACGAGCAAGTTGTCAGATGTACACGTGTCTCTTATAAAACAGCAACTACGCGTGAAACTGTTGGTCCCACCCAGAATGTGCCTAGACCGCCCCTTTTTCGTGATCATAACTGCACACGAAACCCAAAGTATGCACGTTCTTTGAATGTTTATAAAATAGCAAATATGTGAGCCTGGGCTACTTGCGGATGTACCTGTTAATTTTTGTGTGTGTAACTCTTTGAAAATTAACCCCACAGAATGCCTCCAACCTCTACCATCAGAATCCTCACCCACTCCTTTTACAGCAGGTTAAAACCCTCCCTCTGCAGTAGTCACTCAGGTTTTCAGGATATGCACAATGAATGTGCATGAGATAGATGTGCATACAGTGGAAGCAGTGCATGCAACTATATCCCATGCATATTCATTGTGCATATCCTGAAAACCTGACTGGTTAGGTGTGCCCCAAGGACAGGGTTGAAAAGCACTACTCAGCAGGACCTTGTGCCCCACTCCTCTTGTCCTGGTTACAGAGTGAGTGCTGTTTAAGAGAGAACTTGTAGATCTTGAAATGAACCCTCAACAGCAAGGATCACAAATTGCTATAACACCTGCTGTCACAGCTGCTTGCATTCATTGCTGAGTTACAATACTGCTGGTATTTATAACAAACAGGGCAAATTATTGTGTAGAAATCCCAGAACACCTTTAAGGGCTGGCTCCATAGATCTGGCCCGGTTCACCTTAAACCTTATAACAGCAGGGATTCCTGGTCCCTAGGAAAGGGGTAAAACTAGCCAGGTCTAGGAGAGAAGGGAGGGCCTCAGAGAAGAGAAGGATGTTGAGAAGCTGAGAAAGATTGCTGTCTTTTGTTTTGTGAACTACCAAGGAAAGCAGAGATGCTATTTATTTTTCTTGTGATTAATAAAGTTTGTGAAAGTTAAAAAAAAAAAAAAGGAACCTTTCCAGCTCTCCCCATTGGCAAATACCCAAAGAAATGTCATCAAAATCCTGCCGTATAGTTGCCATTCAGGGTACCCCAATCTTTAAGAGTTCTTGGAGGGCCAGAATTCTTTCAAACAGGTTTCTTTTTTGGTGAAAAGGGAGACCCGTCACATGGAAAACCAGAGAGTAAGATGTGCGTTAAGCCCCTTCTTGTAAGATGGAAAGAGGCAACGGGTTCTTAGCGAAGGCCCGCAAATGGATCTAAATATTCATCAGACGCATGGTCTAGGCAGCGCAAGGCTCGTTTGCATAGCCAGAAAAAAAAGACATTAGTCTCTGTGCAAGCCCTCTTTCACGAAGGAACTAGGTTACAATGAAAAAATTATTTATTGTTTGTACAATTCCATAAGGGCTTTGATAAAGCTGGTAACCACTTAAGACTGGGTCAATAATTAATGCTCTTACTTATAGATAGCGAGAGTCACCACTATTTCTGAGGACTGAATATTCTTTTCCTGCCTTGAAGACAGTTCTGCAGTTTCATTTTGAAATCCACTAGAGTTTGAGTCATCACATCAGATGTTACAGATAAGGACCGCAAGGACCCATTTAGTCAGTCCATTTTCTCTGTTGCAAAATTACAGTTCCTTCTTGACCTCCACGTTTGCCCCTGGCTTCCCTGAAACTTAGGATCCTCTGTACTTAAGAACATAAGAACCTGCCATACTGGGTCAGAGCAAGGGTCCATCAAGCCCAGCATCCTGTTTCCAACAGTGGCCAATCCAGGCCATAAGAACCTGGCAAGTACCCAAAAACTAAGTCTATTCCATGTAACCATTGCTAATGGCAGTGGCTATTCTCTAAGTGAACTTAATAGCAGGTAATGGACTTCTCCTCCAAGAACTTATCCAATCCTTTTTTAAACACAGCTACACTAACTGCACGAACCACATCCTCTGGAAACAAATTCCTTCACTTTTGATGCTATTGATGATCACTCTCGGTCTGTAGCAGATTTCAACATTAGACAGTTTGAGGGCTGTTTATTGTGAGTGTTGCTAGTCGCCAGGCAAATCTTTTGAGACATTGCCAGGAGCACGGCTGAGCAGGCCAAGGTGCTGGATTTCGGCCCCGATCTCTCTGCAAGGGGTAAATGCTGGTGGGCTGAGGCTTTTTTATCCATCCTCTCTGGACACAAGATAAGAGGTGTTGGGCTTAAACTGCACACAGGTCACTCACATTTAGACATTATTAGGAAGAAAGTTCTGCACCAGAACAAGTTACCTAGGGAGGTGACAAATGTACCTGGGGTGAGCCCGGTACCTGGTATCGTGCCTGAAGAACCTGTCAAGAAAGCATCATGGAACGCAGATAATTACCCTACTGTGCAGGTCATAGTTCCCAAGAGCACCCAGGTCATCACTTTGCTTCTTTTTGAAAGTTCCTTTGTGAATTATATCACATCTAATCTTTCTTAATTGTTGACTTCGGTTTTTTTCCCCTGACCTTCAGGAGAACGCAACATGACACGCAGTGAAACAGGCTCGATTTTCCTAACGCGCGCACCATCACCGCTCCTGAGCGCCCGATGCAATAATCTAATGTGCTGCCGCCCTAAAATGGGCGCGCTAGCGGAAATCGTGCCGCCCTAGCGCTCCAAAGCATCGGGCGCCCAGCAGAGGTGACTAGGAAAACAGAGGCTCGATACGAGCATCCGTTCTATCCCACCGCGTCCAGGGAAGACTGTGAACCGCGCGCCTTGATGTAAGCTGGCTCACTCCCTCTGCGGCTTTACAGGCGCGTGACCCAATCTAAACAATAAAACGTGTATGGGCGGGTGAGGCAAGGGATTAGAAGCAGCAGTGCAAGCGAATAGAGATGCGCTACATCCCTTTAAGAAAAAATAAATTGTTACAGACAAGAAGGTAGAAAAAAAACCCTGCACGTGCTGGTGAAAACAGCTGCAGACAAAGCAAAACGACAGAAAGCTGTATTTTTGCTTTTTAGTTGAGTCCTTGACGCATGGCAAGACAATGCCAGCTTTGGGACTTGCGTTAAATTTGCCGTGTTAAAAAGTGCGCATCGGGTGCTCGGCAATTTTTTGCCTCGGGGGTAATAGCTAACAGCCTCGTCTACATAGTATTTATATGTAATGAGTGCTATTAGCTACGCGTTTCTTTAGACGCGCTAATCCCCTTATTGCATCGGATGTTAGTCTAGTGCCTCCACCTGTGCACTTTATTGTATCATCCCCCTTGAAAGTACGTTGTTTTGTTTTTTTTAAAGAACAATACAAGGATTAACCAGTTCAGGAGACCCATGTTTGAATTTCCTCCAGCTGTTTATTTAGAGTCCTCTTAAATCTCTTAGAAAAGAGGCCATGGTGATTGGTGGAGGTGGGATGTGAACCTGTGCTGAAGCCGTTAGTCTGCACTGCCATGGGCCTACACCCTACTTATGGTTTGGTTTATTTTGCAAAATGGCCTTACTTGAGTATGGTTGCATCTGAAATTACCTCTGGCCACAGGGGACACATTTTCCAGTGAACCCTCAGGTAATGAGGTGCTTCCCTTAGCAAATTAGGTCATCACCTGGAGCAGCAAAAGTTTGGGGAGAGAAATATCCCACCAGCCCATGCCGTGGTACTGGAGCCAGTGCTGCTGGTAGGAGAGTGCGCTCGCCGCAAGAGCAAAATTGGGGAAGGGACGTTTGCTTAGGGCTCCAAATTCACTTGTACCGACTCTGACCGCCTGCTAGCTAAAAGCTCTGATGAGGAAGGAGCCTTTCTTAGCAACAAAAAGTGACCTTCATGAAATGCTCATTGACTCGCTCAACTTTCTGGCTAGGCAAAGCAGAAAAATAATTTGTTTTACTTATTCATGATACTGGTCCAATTTTCTTAATGATGCGCTAATGCCTTTTTAAGACTGTGCTTTGCTGTATATGAAGCAGCTCACAGTAACACACAATTATTATTGGATTTCCCTGGGCACTATTACCCAAGGGTACCGGGTAGGTAATGCAAGCCGGAAAATGAAAAGTACAAGACTAGACCAAAACAACAATCTATAAAATAGTCTGAATTTGCCCTCGGAGTTACAGCTTTATTGCTTTGAGAAGGTATGTATGCATAGGGATCTTCATTTTCAGTTTTTAATTGTATTTGTTTTCCTGGAAAGTTCAGTGTTACAACAAAAAAACAAACAAACAAACAAAAAATCAGTGGAAAAATGACTTTGTACTAACATACAGGCGCATCATCACTTGAAAGGTCATTGTCCCTTGGATTTCTTTTGTTATATCATTGAAATTCTCAGGAAAAATAAAATAAAAACTGAAAAGGGAAGGTCCCTGGGTGTGCAGCAGGGGGCGCTGTAGCTGAATGTTCTGCACTAGACATTCTCTTGGTTCTTGTCCCCTTATCTTTTCTGGCTGGTCCCTCTCACCTAGGTAGGCGTTGATGTACATAATAAAGGTTAGTTAATAACTACTGGAGTGGTTCTATGTACTACTGTGTGGAAGATTTCAATTTTAGTTGGATTTTTAAATATATATATATATACACTATATATATATTTTTTGGAGATCAAAAGAAGATCCAGAATGACAATGTTCCCATTTGGGCATATTCCATGATTGCTCTCCGCTTAGTACCCCTGTACATGCAGACCCTGGCTGAGGTGGGGGATACCACAGTGACATTTAAATACATCAGAAGTATAATTAATGTACAAGCACATATTTTTCATTAGAAAGGAAGCTGTGAAATAAGAGGACACCGCATGAGGGTGAAAAGGAGTTCAAACAGCACATTTAAAACAAATCAGGGAAAATTATTTTTCACTCAACATACAATTAAACTCTGGAATTCATTGCCAGAGGATGTGGGTAGGGCAGTTAGCTTAGCTGGGTTTAAAAAAAGGTTTGGATAAGTTCCTCAAGAAGTCCATAAACTGCTATTAGGGAATAACCACTGCTTATTACTGGCATCAGTAGCAAGGGATCTTCTTGACATTTGGGTAATTGCCAGGTTCTTGTGACTTGGATTGGCCACTGTTGGAAACAGGATGCTGGGCTTGATGGACCCTCGGTCTGACCCAGTATGGTATATCTTAGGCTCTTAAAAGGAAATATTTCTTAAGCAAAAGGGCAGAAGAGGTCCTCACGAAAGTCTAAACAGCATTGGAATTCAAGAAATGATGGGATAAGGACAATGGACTAGGGAGGAAGAAAAGACACAGCCGAAGAGGAGATGGCTTCTTCAGCGTTGCAGTAGGAAGGGGAAAATGGAAAGATTGTAAAGGACTGGCAGGCATAGTCTATATTCTCTGTTTGCATTCAGTTTTAGAGAGACCTGACCCGAAGGTGGGGGAAGTGCACTGGCTGAGCAGTCCCATCTATTCATACCTTTCATACTGCAGCACCAGAACTACAAATCCTCACCTCCTGCTTGGAAACAGCTCCCAGGCCCCAGCGCCCTTCTCTGTGCCAGAACTAGAGGTGCCCAGGGAGCCTCACAGAAGTGGGAGGCTAGATTCGTAGGCTTTATCTCCCACTGACGTTCCTCCTGATCCTGGGCCTGCTTTATTCACCCAGTGGGATTGTAAACCCTTTGGAGAAAGGACTTCTTCTACATGTATGCAATTTGTTGTGAAGCACCCCGGTGCAGAATGCTGTATAAATACCAAAATGAAATGCAAGCACCTGCACAACACATAGAATAGCAAAAAAAAAAAAAAAAAAAGTTCATTAAAAACAAGAGTTACAAGTTTTTTAACATCCTAATTTTAAATACATCAATCTGCATAAAACAATGAGGCTTGGGGGTAACCTGCACAGAGTGGCAATTAAATTCCATTGCTGCTCCCTGCGACCTTGGGCAAGTCACGTCACCCTCCATTGCCACCTGTACAAAAACTTAGATTGGGAGCCTCTGGGGACAGGGAAATTCATGCACTACCTGTATTAATCCACTTTAAAGTGCTTGAAAAGCAGAATATAAATCAATCAAACTAATAAAAAACTTGCTGGGCAGACTGGATGGACCAGTTGGTCTTTTCTGCCTTCATTTCTATGTATGGACCATGATGACCTTGCCGTAGGCTAGAAGATTCCAGACTAGGTTAGTCACAACAACCCTTCACTAGAATGGAAGGACCTAGATTGGGTTGGCCATGGCCCTTCACTAGCCTGGAGGACAGAGTTCTTTTATCTGCTTTATACTAGAGTTCCAGTGTTTTGTATACCAGTGATGAGGTCCATTGGTACAAGACTGGGTGTTAGGTACACAAGAGAGTTGCTTAATATCTGAGACACAGGCTCATGTTCTCACTTAAGGAATCAAAGGAGATGTTACGGTTACAGAGCTCCTTGTAAACATATACTGGCTTCTTTGTCTGCGCCACCACAGGCTGCTTACTGTCCAAAGGATTCTCAGACACTGACATTTCTGAGCACATTAATGCAGCCCTATCTGCTGGCCAAAATGTTTTCTAGGTAGACAAAATAGGCCATTGCAAAGTGTGAGGAGCAGCTGGCGCTGCGAGGCAATTCTGCATCATTCAAAATGATTTTCTCATTTGATCACTGGTTTAAGAAGCACACTGTGCAGGCTTAACATTTGATAATAAAATATTCAAATAGATGTTGCACCATTGTCCTCTTATTTCCCCTAACCCTTAGGCTAAACAGGTTTCCTTTTTTTAAATATATAAATTACCCAAAGAAAGAGTCTGTTGCAGAATAGTTGCATATAGTTCAAGCATTCAAAGTGCATTTTTAGAATTTCTTGATGGATAACATCAGTGACATCAACAGTTAATACAGTGAATGTTGGTAAAGCAAACATTCAAATGAAATTATTAAGGGACCATCTGAACACCCACACTGGTGGACTCCGTTTCACCTATCTGGTGGGTCATATATAATCAGTGGGCCACAAGCACAGTCACTATTTTTTTTAAGTTTACATTTTTTAATTATGCAAATAGAGTCAGCACTTCCTTTTAATGAGTGGGTCATGAATCCAAATGCTGTAGACAACCTGACATAACATTACGTTTCGAGGCACAGCAGCTCTGCATCAGGGGTTCAGAAATGCCATGATATCCTACATGGACTAGGTAAAAAGAGTAAGTTAGTACTGAAAGACTTACAGGATGACCATGAATATTTGCTCGTGACATTTGATAAGAGTCCTTTTATACTGTTATTCCCTAGGACAAGGTCCTTGATGAAATGCATAGTTATCGCAGCAGATCCCCACTGAATTTATTGTTGAACTAGCACATATAGCCCTTACAAAGAATTTTTTTGCCGTGCAAGGCCAATTTTTTATGCAGATTAAAGGCACCACTATGGCACCCGACACTGCTAATATGTATGCGGCTGCTTTTGAGCCTACATACATCTAACACCAGAACTGGGGATGAGTACCTTGTCGGTTGGAAATGTTATATTGACGTTTTCGTCATTTGGAGGAGTTCCTTCAATCACTGCTCCTTCAATGATTAAATTCCTGTAATACTAACGAAGTTTTATTTAAACTACTCCACAGACCAGATTACTTTCATTTATATTTGGATCATGAAATCCAACTCATCTTTGCAGATTACCCTGTAAAAAAAAACCCCATGAAAGAAACAACCTCCTTGCATATCAGAATTTTCATCCATCCCACTTAAAGGCAAAATCTTCCAGTCAGGCAGTTCCTCTGCCTTCGGAGACTCTACTCTGATGTGCATGAGTATAAACGTCAGGCAACACGAACGGCAGCAAGATTTGCCCAAAGAGGTGATCCAGGAGCCATCATTAAATGAGCTTATTACAGGGCTCTTTTCAACAATCGGTTCCTCTTATTGACCCCCATCTTCAAGGAGTGTGGATTGATAAACCTGCATCCTCATGCATTCATCATTTTCAGCGAGGATGGGTCAGGTTATTCACCAACATTGTCCTACTTTGGATTCTTCTGTCAGCATACATTTCACTTTTCTCAAGGTCAGACCATTCGTGACTGGGTAGTGCGATCCAGCCTTCCCAACAATGAGTCGCTATGTGTGACCAGTGCCCTTGAAGCATGTATACAATGTACCATTTGTAATATGCAATTTTCTAGTTGCATCACCTCTCCTGAGGGCAAGGCAAACTGGGTCCGCTGTATCTACTTGTAAGTTCAGCTTTGTAGTGTATCTATTACAATGTCTCTGTGGCCTGAAGTATATTAGGAAGACTACACGACCACTACATCTATGTCTTTTGGAACATAAAAGTTGCTTTAAAACTCTAAAAGAAGATTCATGTTCCAACTGTGTCACATTTTTTTGGAGAAGGCACATACATTTGAAGACATTCAATGGGCTATCTTGGATATCATTGAGAATGACTGAGAGGAGTAATATGGCAAAATTTTTACTAAAGCACAGAGCATGGGCTGAGTAAACAGCTCACACATATGGAGAAAATACAGCAAAAATAATGTGTGGCACGCAATATACAAAAAAAGATGTATTTGTTCAACTACTTGTCTAGAATTATGCACAACTGATGTGTGCATCCTTACAAATAAAAGTCTTTTTTTTGTCAATGGTTGTTGTCCAGTATATTGCTCGCCCCACATTTTTGCTGTAAAAAAGTTTTACTAAGCCAGGATCAACATTGGATCTTTCCTATGGACATCGTTTTTCCCAAGGTATTGCCTCTGAACAGATAAGAACATGCCATACTGGGTCAGACCAAGGGTCCATCGAGCCCAGCATCCTGTTTCCAACAGTGGCCAATCCAGGCCATAAGAACCTGGCAAGTACCCGAGTACTAAGATTTTTTATGTTGCTGTTTTGACATTTGCTTTTCTGATTGGCGACAGCCGTCATTGACCGAGCATGTACGTTATGAGCGTGGCTGCGTTCACTTAGGCAGGTGCAGCCACAGCACACCATGCCCAAGCTTGTGCCACATGCACTTCACTAATGAGTTTCCGTTAGCCCTGCAGTATTTATATTGTCTTTTACCAGCAGGTTCCTTCGGTACTAACTGTGTTATTCCTTTTACCTAGTCAACATGGGGCATCGTGGCATTGCTGAAGCCCTGCTGCAGAGCTGCCATGCCTCGAAACGTAACATTATGGAGGGCTGTCTACAGCAGTGGGATTCAAGAACCACTCATTAAAAGAAGAGCTGGTTTTATTTGCATAATTCTAAAATTTAAACAAAAAAATGTGACTGTGCTTGTGGACTGATTATATATGATGCACCCCATAGGTGAAACTGAGTCCAGCAGTGTGGGTTGTTAGGATGGTCCCTTGATAATTGCATTGTATATGTACCAGGGCTAACGTCAGATTGAAATCTGATCCATCTCCAACTGCTATCAGGAGTACACTATACCCGTTGGTCCTGAGTTCATTTGCTACAGGCTAGGAAAGAGACCATTAATGAGGATAAAGCAGATCTCCGCCCGGCGAGAGAGAGACCCTGCTCTCGCTGTAGCATTGCAGCGCTTAGAACCGTGACGCCTTGGGATCAAAGTCTGGTTCCTGCCCCCTCTTGCTCCACACAGGGTGCAGACGTTAGCGTGCTATTGCTCTCTCCTTGTGCTCACCTGATGCAAGCAAGCTCTGGGCACCGTACTATTGTATACCCCAGAGTTTTGTTAGGGGCCGATGCAATAAGACGCGGGCATCCAAACTGGGGGCCCGTTTTATTTATTTATTTATTTTTTTTAATGCACGCACAGGCAGGTTGCCTGGGCGCCCGCTAGAGTATGGAAATGAGGTGCTGCACTAAACGGGTCACGCTAGGGATCAATTGTGCAGCCCTAGTGCCATAGGTTGGGAAAATAGACGCTAGTAACTTGAGCATCCGTTTTTACAAGTTGGCTGCTGCCAAGACTCTTTTTTTTTTTGCATTTTGCTTTCAGTGGTTCCTCCTACTTAGTATCACGCCACTACTAAAAGTAGCAGGAAGCACATAACAGGATTTTTTTTTTTTGCAAGACTTAATGGCAGCCTTGGAGCTGGCGTTAAATGTGTGCACTGAGCGCATGGCAATTTTTTGCATTGGGGAAAATAGCAAATAGCCTCACCTACATGTTTACACGTGACGAGCACTATGAGCTGAGCATGCTTTGGATACATTAATCCTCTTTTTGCATCAGGTGTTGGTGTAGCACGTCCAAAAATGCACATCTAAAATCGCTGGTTAAGCTGTGCGCTAGCCCGCGTGTAAAATATTCCATCAGCCTAAGAGTGCAAAGCCAACGAAAATTACATAAGCGCAGAAAGCTTCTAACAGAGAGCTCGCTCCTGCTCTTGGCCAGAAGCCCTGCAGCAGAGGGAATGCAGCAGTGAGTCTCACACACAGTACACGGGTGCCCCCTTGCTGGCGCCTCAGTGCAATATCAACCAGCAAAGCAGAGCAGATACAGGAGGGAGCTGAATCTAGAGAAAGTAACAAAAGGGACCGCACCTTATCAACCTCTGTGCAAACACAGCCGTGCAAGACGACCCCAGTAAAACAGGAATTCTCAAACCGGCTCATTTTCAACAGGCCAAGAGCCCTATTGCAAGTAGTTATTGATGGAGGTCTTGATAACCTTTATTTCACTGGAAACAAACTAAAACACAAGATAAGGCACTACCTTTTGATTAACTGAATCCATTCCCCATTAGGACCTGAGGAAGGGAGTGTAAACTAGTGGGGCAATGTATTAAGTTCAATTAAAAGGTAACACCCTATCTTAAATTTTGTACATTAATCTTTATTTCCATGCATGCGAGGGGGACTAAGACAGCGACCGCACCATTTAGGGTATGTTAGAGGCCATTTACAGACAAGGTTGTGTTTTCAATTATCATTGATTTGTCCCACCCACCATTACAGTGGTGAGCCAGAGACTAAAAATTAGGAGAGAGATTTTTTTTCGCTGCTACAGCAGCAGCTAGCAGAATAGTGTTATGTATGAGGGGTTTTAAAGCAGTTCTCTGCCTTCCCACCATAGGATGAGCTATTAAGCAAAGCAGAAGGTTGAATGTCATGGGCTTCTCATTTCTTTTTAACCTGGCCAGCTTTGTAATTAACCAAAAGGGAAGCTGAGCTTATGGTGCACCCATCATCCATTGCAGTACAGTTTGATTCATGGTGAAACAGCAAAGAGACGCTGTGGCTTGCAGTAAGAAGTTAAGGCAGAGTGAACTAGCTCTACAAAATGCGTTCCCCTTTAAACGCCTACGCTAAAGCTTCTCACATAGAGAAGGCCCTTCTGGAGGTGGAACAACCATCCCAAGCCCATCACTCTCAGCTCTGGCCTCTATTAGCTGTCTCCAAGATCTTCCAAGTATCTTCTTCACCACCACTTAGCCTGTTTGACCAGCCTCCTCGGTCTACGAAGGTGGGGCATCAGTTTATAGTACCGCCCGCAGCTGGTCGTTATGCCGGCCTTCCTCCTCCCCACTCCCACACCGGGTCTGGTTTCCAGGGTAAGAACTCTCAGCCCAAACCTGGGCCCTGCCTATTTGTGACAGATATCTAGAAAGCCAGGGACCACCTTTCAAAGCCACTGGTTTACAGGATTGCATAAACAGCTTAAACCTTACTAGAGCATGGCCTTGTACCAACAGCACAAATGTGACTATCCTCACAGCAGTAAAGTAGAAGAATCCCCACACACAAGCATTCAATATATATATATATTTTGTTTTAAGAAAAAACACCACAAGTAATAAGTACAATATTAACTTTCAATTGAAAAAACAGCTGGCAAGCCCTCCGCTTCCTCCTCGCCCATCATGCCCACAGCTCAGCAACAGTGGGCCACTTTCATGGTTTGCATTCAGGTACTCAGACAAGACAATGAGAGCGGCCCATTATGAATAAGAACAGACAGCAGGAGCATCACCACCGCACCTGCTCTAGAACAGACAGCAGGAGCATCACCACCGCACCTGCTCTAGAACAGACAGCAGGAGCATCACCACCGCACCTGCTCTAGAACAGACATCCATAATTACCAAATGGGGGGTGGCAGAGGGACGTTTCATTTTCAGGTGGAATCTGAACAAACATTACAGGCCCATGAATGCCATGAGAGGTTTTCTAGAAGAAAACAGAGACAGCCTATCTGTATATAAGTTGAGAATAAGGGGGTGGCCCCCACCTCTGCTTGGTTAACAAGCTGTCAGTGCTCTAACGCACCTCTTTTTTACCCGTTTCACAATGTTCAGGACTGCCACTTTAGCAAAGCCACACCTGGCCATGTGACCAAGTGCACGGCTCTAATCGACTGAGCTAGGTCACAGTTTTATAAGCCAAAAGAAAAACAGGGAAAGGAAACATTAAAGTCTTTAAAAAAAAAAAAAGGTATTTTTAAATTTTCCTTTCAGACCTAAAACCTGTAACTGTGTAGGCTGTGGAATGTAAGAGCAGGGCCAGGCAAGCTCTAATGTAGCACTTTAATATCCAAGTCATCTAACAGAGAGGGTGAGCTTTTGTTTAATAATCATAGCAGCAGCACCATCCTCTCATTTACTATGAGCACCTCATGATGGGTCTGGCTAGCAGGCCAGATGCAGCCATCAGGGCCCATCGTCGTGGCTGATTTTTTTTTTTTTTTAAACCAAAATGAGTGTGGTACCAATGTGCCACACCTGCTGAACCACCGCCAAAGCCAGACACTGGGAGGGGCCCTGATGGACCTGGAGCATGGAAGCATCTACGATTGCTGAGGAGCAGGGGCACAAACATAAGAGGACAACATTGACATGCACCTTCTATACTATAAGAACACAGTTTTGTTGTCTGTCTCTGTTTTCCAGGAGCTGTTCCATGTGCAGACAGTGAAAGAGTGCAATCAATGTCCAAGAGTTATACTCAAAGTCAGACAATGCTATTAAACATATTAGCCAGACTGTGTATAAACAGGAAAGCAGGTTTTAGCTTGATTGCTCTCAATTACATTCTGACCAGGGCTGCTGGCTCGTTAGGACCCTCTTAAAATAGTTTTCAACGCAGTCGTGGAAGCACTGAGCCCTGGACTTTCGCTTCTTGGTGAAGGGAACCAGACGGTACTTCTCCGTTAAGTCTTGTGCTCCGTCATCCAGCAGCAGAGATGGATCGGTAACACAGGGACTCTGGCTACACCCACCCCCTCTCTCTTGAGGCACAGCCATTGTGTTTCTCTTTGTCCAGCCCTCACGATTCAGGTGCGAGGAAAGTGAAACGTTCTCCCCCGACGGCTGGGAGCTGCCATCCATCCCAGCACTGTACTTCTCTCTCTGTGTGGCTAAGAAGGCGGATAGTTCTGCATTTGAAGCCAAATTGCCACTGCTTGAAAATAAAGGGACCCTGGGACACAACGGCAGAGAACGCTTCTCGCTGGATTTGCCTTGAACACTGACCGGTGCATTTTTCTCGCTGCTGTTGCCCTGACATGCTGGGACGGAGAGTTCAGCCGGCAGAGTCCCTTCACACGGCTTCTTGGTCTTGCACTGCATACAGGGCTGCTGTGTTTCCCTCCGGCCACACGGGGGCGATGCTTCCACATCGGGTTCCGATGGACCGGGGATTTCGGTTTCTGACCAGTTTGGCGCACGCCTGAGGGTTCCAAGGTTCTTAGACACGGTAATACCTTCTTCCAGGGACTCAAACACGACACCTCTGGGAACCTGTTGAGTCAGCGTCTTTTTCCCCAAGCCGGAGCCTGTTCCTTCACCATGTGGCTCCATCATAAACCTCCGTACTGACTCTGGAATTGTAACACTGGAAAAGATCTTCCGGGGGGAGCCCAGATACTGCTTAAAGTGAGCCTCGCACGCATTGCTCTTTACAACAGGAACAATGGAGCAGGGTTTCAGTGCAGCCACAAATTCACGCAGCTCCTGGAAAGAGGAATGGTCCGAATAAGGAACCACATGAGCATTCTTGTGCCAAACTTTTACATCCCTGCCTGTAGGGAAAACAGCGATTGTGGGGTGGATTCGGTTCCACTGGGTCAAGCTGAAGTATCGAATTTCGGATTGGTCCACTGCACGGATTCTCCCGGCCCCCTCTTCCGTGGTAAACACATCCTCAAGCTGCAGCAGGTTTATCAGCTGGAGCCTCTGGGGACTGACAACCACCCAGGTCCGGAATTCCACAGCCAAATCACGCAGCAGCGTCTCTTTCCCTAAGCTGTAAAGACCTGCAAGACAGACCATGTGCTATTAAACTCAGACAGGGAAACCTTTAAAGAGGCTAAAAATATAAAGATTGCCCAGATGATGTATAATGACAAATGGTTTCCAGATGGAGGCAGCTATATAGTCACAAATGAACCTGTGGATTACAAATGCTGTAGTGCTCTTTTACATAGTGCTGCGCACTGCAGGGGATCCAGATACGGCCACAGCAGGCCTGGGGATGAAGGAAAGATGACTGCTGATGCGGTGGCCCCTGCAGGCAACAAGGGACACTATGGGAGTCTAGAAAGTGAGTCCCGCAAGGCCTCGTGCCACCTGTGGAAGGGAGGGTAAATACCCTCGTCCCCTTAACATGTACAAGCACAAGTTTTAGGGGTAGGCACTACTTAGGTCTAACAAACCAGAGGATACACAAGGAAAGAGGATGAAGGAAACTGCACAGGTTTAAGGAAAGAAAAGGCTGGGAGGGTGGGAATGACAGGAAAGGAGAAGCTGCAATGGAGTAATAAGAAAGGGGAAGAGCAAGTGAGGTAAATTTAAGAGACAGGTACAAAAGAAAATGAGCTAGGAGAGAGTAGGGAAAAAAGGAGAGCCAACCACAGCAGGAAGAGTAAAGAGGGAAAAGAGTCAGGAGAAGACAGAAGATGAAAGAAGAGAGAAATATGATGCAGGGAAAAAAGTATTATATGCAGCTTTAGGTGCTTTAAATACATTTTATATGTATATTTTCAGTTTTGTCTCAATGTGCATATTAAAGTTTCTTTTCAAAGCTGGCAAGAGCAGAGTGGCAAAGCTTACAGAAGTGTCAAAATCACTCTGCTGCCGCCTGCCTCACAGCGCACCCAGCAGAAAGGCCCTAGCTCCTCACTGCAATATTGGTTGATCATGGCTGGCCAGCTCCAGTCCTCAAAAGCCACAAAGAAGTCTGGTTTTCAGGATATTCACAATGATTATGCGAGAAATAGATCTGCATACAACGGAAGCAGCGCATGCAATGTTTGCATGAATATTCATTGCGGATATCCTGAAAACCACACTTGTTTGTGACCCTTGAGGACCAGAGTTGGCCATCAGTGGATTAGTCTGTGGTAGACTCACGACCTCTGCAGTGCCACGGATCCACCTCCAATATAAAAGAGGAAGAGGCGTGGCCACGAGGCAGCTCGCAGTCCCTGCAATCACCCCCCTGTACATACGAGTAGCTGAGCAGATGGATTAGCAGTGCAGGAAGAGAGGGTATCAGGAGCGATGAAGGCTCGACAGGCAGCATCATTGATAACGGTGTCGCCAGCAGAGGGGGAGCACCACACGTCTGCAGTGTTGCCAGACAGCCAGGAACCTTGCACATCTGCACTGCTCATCATGAAGTCCCTCACCAGGATGAAAGAAGGGAGAACCAGGGCAGCTCAGTGGCAGGGACATGGGGAAGGTCTCCAGTGTAATCCCTGCCTCACATCTGGATTGCCTGGGATAGAAACACGATGGCAGGAAAAGGCCAATAGGTCTGCAGTCACAGCCTCTGTTGGGGAGGGAGGGAACGATCATTAAGGGCGACAGCTAGAGCCCGGATTTAGATCTGACACGCAGGGCCCCCAACCTCATGAACATTGCTGTAATGATCAGATTAGGGCCAGCGGGAAGGGCTGTACAGAATAAAGAAACCTTGGGCAGTTATGAATAAGACTCGTGGCACTAGAATCCCTTAAGCTAACTAGAGGGGAGGGAAAAAAGAATCGGGAGAGCGACCACCACTCTCCACTGAGACAATCAGAGGGTGGTTTGCAAGGAAAGACTTACTTACAAAGGTAGAGGTAGATCCGGCTCATAAACCAATTTGGGAGGCAGTCGGACACTTTATAGAAGAAAACTCTTGCTCTCTCATATGGGCAGGGGTAATCTTTACTTATTCCACGGTTAAATCATTTTAAAATGGAGAGTGCAGGTGAGACAAGCAGGTAAATCAGACACTTAGGCAGCGAAGTGCTGTTCTGGTCTATTAATGCTGTTTTGTAAATGTTTGTGCGAGTTTTATTAGGACATTCTACAAGAAACCTAATAAAAGCAGATCTTTAATCTTTATTCGCATTTTGGAGACCTTGCTGAATGCTGTGCAAGTTATAATAAAGCTTTGAAATGCAGGAATAAAATGATAGAGAAGGGAGAAACCGTAAGGATGACACCAGGAAGCCTCTCCTCCTGCGACACAGAGCATCACGCTGCTGGGGACAGGGAACAGAGTAAGTGATGAGGCACACAGTAAGTTGTGAGGGGACCAGGGAAGACAGGAAGAATCAGACAGGCTTAGGTACGCACCCACCACAATGTCATGCTCTGGATGCCTTCTGATAAGCTCTTTTATCTGCCTCGTAGCTTCTTGTCGGGAAGGCAGTAGGCGGTTAGGATTGCAGTTTGTGTTATCCAAATACAGAACATCTATCTTCTTTCTGTTTTTCAGTGGTGACCATCTTAGCATGTCTGGCGTATAACGGAAATCACCTGGGAATGGAGGAGAAATGCCTTTTACGAATGCCAGAGCAATGTCGGAAGCAGCAGTATGAACTTCTATTGGGTTTTCGTGTAATCATTGTGAATGTTGCCTAAAGCCTCGTTTTTATGCTGCTGTCTGATTCACCTGCTCCTCTGACAGGAGGGAACCATGCTCCAGTGGGCAATCTAAAAACAACTTTCCTTACTGTAGTGTATTCTTTTAACTTCATTCCTACGGGTGTGTGCTTTCCCTCTACTAACGGGAACACGGTGCTCAAGGTAAAATGTGTTCCAGAGGCACTGGCAGTAAGTTTCAGAGATTATATTTAAATGGATGAACACCTCCTAGCTGCTGCTCCAGGCATTTAAGTGCCTAACAGGTTCTACAGGGATCTTGAAGAACGCACAGTACCTGTGTAGAGAATGGTCCCAAAGTATCCCTCAAAGAGAAACATGACAGAGCCCGGGCAGTGATTGGCATTGATCAAGGTAACCGTCAGTGTCTCCTTGCCAAAGTTATCCAGGTTCAACTTGTGAGGCACTCCCTCTTCCAAGGGATGGATCCATTCACTGTTCACCTGGGAAGGAAGAACCCACACAGTAATCAGCAGCTGGCCTGGGGTTTAAGATGAGCTAAAAGCAGCATTAGAAAGCCTTCAAAATAGTGGAGAAGAAATCCTGCACGTGTTGGTTCTAAGTTATAGGCACAACCCCCAGTTTCCTGCAGTAATTCTGCGGCACGTTTGCATAAACTTACATTTTATATATTAAATATAGCATTTTTTTGGCTTTAGCTCACCCCTTTTCATTGGTAGTGCAAGGCGAGTTACGTTCAGGTACAGAGGGATTACAATCTGTTCATCTGAGGCAATGGAGGGTGAAGTGACTTGCCTAAGGTCACAAGGAGTTCGAGTGGCATTTGAACCCTGGCTTCCCTGCTGCTCTAAGCACTGAGTTACTCCACTCCCTAACAGTTTTCCAGTCTTCCTTTCGGTCTGTAAAGTTTACTTTGACACCCGAGATTCCCAACCAGAAAAGAACAAGGTAGGAGGGAGGTAAGATCCCGGAGAAGCCAAGGGGAGAATGGAAGAAGAGGGGAGGGATGTTTGAGATCTCAGGAGGATGCAGAGGGGAGAGGAAATTGTCCCTCTCCCCTCCCTTATCCCAAGCATCAATTCTCCCCATCCCTCTTTCATACCTCACATCAGCCCATTTTTCACAACCACTGTTCCCATCTCCTCAACCCCAATTTAACACCCCTCCTTGGCTTTCTTATACACAACCTTCCATTTTCACACACACCCCCGGTACCTTTTGGTTTGCTTCCTTTCCCACCCCCCCTCCCTCCTCCTGTGCTGATGGAGCTGGCAGGAGGTGGTGGTGAGCGCCAGCACAGAAGGCGGCAGCAGCCTGACCTGGCGCTGCTCGTGGGGGGAGGGGGCGGGAAAGCTGCGCACGGTTTGCAGGAGAACCACCACTTCCCAGGCCCAACTCAGCTCCCGGTCTCCTGTGGCGATTCTGCCAAGACTGGTAAAGTCACAGCAGAAGAGAGAACCCAGTTTTTAGGCTTCCTGAAACGTATCCTAAAGAGCTCCCAGCGACTCCTACCCCCGCCAAGAGTTAGCCCAAGGCACAACCAGGGCTAGCAAGTTTCATCAGCTGCAAGGGAATAAGGAAAGGCCGGGCCACAAACAAACTGCCAGCAAGTCAGTACCCAGGGGCGGTACCTTGCATCACTTTTCTCCCTAAAAATAATCCAATTACTTATGTTAATGATTTCATTGCTTGTTTGGATGCCCTTTCCACAATATAAATCATTCAAATTTAAACCATTCCTTACAGGCTGAAAATAATATCTATAATGAGTTAGACACAAGCGTAAAGATGTTTAAGTGGGGAATTATCCCACTTTGCTAATTAGAGGGAAGGACCTATTATTCCAACACAGTGGGGGCTTCAAGAAACAAAAAAAACCAAAAAAAAAGTCCTGCCTTTGAAATGCCCACCATTCGCTGAACTGAACCAGTTATGGCCAACGTAACTAGTTTAATAGGACCACTGCAGGTACCATTTCCCGATGCTTCTGGTGGTGCAAGGGTTTCCAAACGAGACACATGGGACCCCCAGGGAATGTTGGAAAAACCTACCAGGATAGTGCTACTGCATTAGTGATTCTTGCAATCGTACTTAAATCCCTTTTCTCCACATCCAGAGAACCGAGAAATGTGGGAAACTTATCAGAGATATTTGCAGCAGGTAAATGACATCTATGAATAGCGATCTTCCCTTCGGAAGTTCCTCATGTCTGCTTGCTAGGAAGCTGACAGGATGCTTTTCCATTTCAAGTTCGGTAAAGAGAATCCTGTTTTAAACAAAACGCGCCCCTCATACCTGTATCTTGAGCTGGAGTATTTTGGCAGTAAGGGGAGAGCAGTAGATGGGTCTGTGCCAGGTGGAAGATAATCCGATGGTGTGGTCCGAGTGCACGTGGGAGAGGAAAAACAAGCGGGCATGGTTACACTTCCTGATCTGCCAAAAATCCACAGCAATTGGGGTGTTGGGAATAAGGGCTCCATTCATGCTCACAGTTCAGTGGTTTTCACAGCTTACCAAGCCCCTAGAGAGAGTAAAAATAAGCCCGTAATAATTGTTTAAAATTTTTAAATGAAAATTCAATAAAGAAATAATTAAAAAAAAATAATAATTGTATGCAGTTTTGCAACTCTTGTTAGAAAGCAACGTGCGTTTAGCTTAGTTTGCTTTCAACCTGATTAGCTTATTCCCAGGGTTGGCTTTCATGTGCAGGTTAGTCAAGGCTTGTTTATATTTACATACAAAGGGGTCCATCCAGCAGAAAAAGCTGGAACAAACCAGCTGTCTCCATTTCTGATGGGTACAAGCCAAGCCACTACTGCATAAAGGCTTCACGTTAACCTCACAGGAGGTGAAAACCAGACCAGGCCTCTGACCCCTGATCAAACATTAGTCAAACACTTGCCTGCTGGTACAGTAAAAATGACTTATTTAACCATGGGCAAGGATAACAGCTTTTTTTTTTTTTTTTTTTTTTAGTTATCCACGCTGTTTACAGAGTTCTACAGCAGTATAAACTAGCATTTCCCAACACCATCTGGATCTCTGAATATCCAAAATGAATATACATGAAAGATCTGTATACACTAGGTTTTTTAATGCACAGTCTCCAACTCTTGCATATAAATCTTAGGCATAGTCACTAAAGATATCCCAAAAACCCAACCGTGTGTGCCTTTTGTATAGTCCAGCACACACTAGGCATCATTTTAAGATCTCTGCACCCCAACTGTACCTGTACAAATCACAAGATTATTCGATACAGGAATAAAGCACAGTCCAAATTGCCATTTAGGCATTGATCTTAACACGGACAATAAGTAAAGTGATGATGCCTGGCAGCTTCTAGGTACAATACTGTGCAGTCACTGCAGCCCTGTTTGTCTACACACCAAGGGCCAGAGTGTACTAAGAAGAAATCCCTTCAGTACGTCTGACCCTAACTCACTTTACTTCTAGTCTGTGCCTGCATGTTTACAGCTTGGTGCTAAATTTTAACTTGGAAAGTTTCAGTGGTTGGATCAGCATCCTCTGCGTTCAGCTAAGGTGGAAACAGTGGCTAAATAATTTAAATACAGTTTCCAGATGATCTTGGAATTAAGTTACGAGCACCCAAAGCAAAGATACAATGTCACTGAAAACCTGTAACAGAATTCACGGAAGGATTCTGTGAATTTCTCCAGCAGAGCCAACACATCTAATTACTGCTCTCCCCATGTACAGTCCAATACATACCTCAGTACAGCCTTTATCTACTCAAGAGACCAAAATATTGTACACACAGAGACACAATCATTCACACAGTGTTTGCCATCTCCATCTGATAAGCAACACAAGCGGCCACACAAATTCCTTCACGCAAGAGAGGTGGCAGTTAGACATTTTCAGAAAAATATTAATTAAAACAATCACAACTGTGCAGATTTTTGCATATTAAATGCTGATATATTACATTACAAAAATAATGCAGCATTCCCATCCTTGCTTGTTCTTTATAATTTATTTTTTTTTTTGCAGGGGGTGGTAAGGGGATTTGAATTGGGTTTGGTGACAGAAAGCGATTGAGTATCAACATACAGAGGTGATACCAGGGATGAAGATAGGAAAAGAAGAGTGAGACAGGACTGGGGATGAAGTGAGGAGGGCAGCAGAAGGGGGAAGTTCCATAATTCAGGGGATGAAATGAGATTTTCTAGTGTCTGGGAGATAGAATCCCAATTAAAAGGAGGGAGGAAGGATCTGGATTTGGAGGGGAGTGGAAGAGGTAGGTGCAGGGCCATCACCAGGAAGCACAGTACAGGGACCCTGCCAAGGGCTTTCCTTAGCACTCCCCATCCCAGCTGGCTGTATGGCTCCAGCCCCCAATTAGGACAGTTTGTGTCCTGTTGAGCAATCCAGAGACAACCAACTCATTCACATCCTGCCCAATCAGCCAGCTACTCCCACACCACTCCTCCTTCAGCCTAGGAGTCAGCCAGCTAAACACCCCCCATCCCCACCAGCAAGCCAGAACGTCATTCAGACCCATCCTAGGGGGGGTGGAGGAGAGGGCAGGGTGAACTGGCCCGGGCCCTGTGATTTGAAGGGCCCGATACCACAAAAAGAAGTTACTGGCTTTCTCCTAGACTCATTAGGCTGGCATCAGCAAACAGACATATCAGCTGATGCCATATTACCTCCTCCCCTGGCATCATTAAGCCAGCAGACACGTTATCAGCTGCTGCCACACATCTGGCCACTCGGTTCTGCAGGCTCGTGTTGGTCCACCTGAGCAGCTGCCAAACAGGAGCCTGGAACTACAGGCTGAGGAGAAGGGGGGGGGGGGGGGAATACTTGCTAGAGTGAAGAAGAGGACCACTACTTAATTACTAGGATTTGGGGGGGGGGTGAAGAAGAGATAATGCTTGTTGGGGTTTGCAGGGGTAGAGTGCTTGCTGGGGGGGTGTTGGGGAGAGGAGAATGCAATAGGAGGTCTGAGTTGGGGGTGAGAGGGAGTGCTTGCTGGGGAGGGGAGAGTGCAATCAGAGTTCTGGGTTGGGGGTGAGATGGAGGGCTTGCTGGGGGGTTGTTGGGGAATGGAATACAATAGGAGGTCTGAGTTGGGGGTGAGGAAGTGCTTGCTGGGATTTGTGGGGGGAGGGGAGTGTAACCTGAGGCCTGAGTTGGGGGTGAGGAAGTGCTTGCTGGGATTTGTGGGGGGAGGGGAGTGTAACCTGAGGCCTGAGTTGGGGGTGAGGAAGTGCTTGCTGGGATTTGTGGGGGGAGGGGAGTGTAACCTGAGGCCTGAGTTGGGGATGAGGGAGTGCTTGCTGGGATTTGTGGGGGGAGGGGAGTGTAACCTGAGGCCTGAGTTGGGGATGAGGAAGTGCTTGCTGGGATTTGTGGGGGGAGGGGAGTGTAACCTGAGGCCTGAGTTGGGGATGAGGAAGTGCTTGCTGGGATTTGTGGGGGGAGGGGAGTGTAACCTGAGGCCTGAGTTGGGGGTGAGGAAGTGCTTGCTGGGATTTGTGGGGGGAGGGGAGTGTAACCTGAGGCCTAAGTTGGGGATGAGAGGGAGGGCTTGCTGGGGGTTTGTGGGCAGGCGGAGGGGGACGTGCACGCTGAGGCTTGGGTTGGAGCGAGTGCTTGCTTTCACGGAGGCAGCAGCGGCTCAGTATCAGAGTCTGGCCAGGCTCCCCTGCTCACTCCTCGGCCCTCACCTTATCGCGCTGGCGGCGGTAGCATCAGCGGCCCCCACCTATCCCTTTCCGGACAGCGGACACCGCACGGTGCCAATGCGCCCGCGTTGTTTTTAAAGTCTCGCGCGAGTCTTGGCGCCACTCGGGTCCGGATTCCGGAAGTGATCATCGCGCATGCTACAGTGTTGCCAACCTCGCTTATTTCCCGCGAGATTGGGGGTTTGTTTTTTTTCTAGTCATTCGCGGGTTGCCTGTAATTGGGCGATTTTTACTGCCAATCGCGTTGTTTTGGGCTTGGTGGGCGGGACTTGTGCTCTGATAGTGCAGTGATTGGCTGCTGTTGCCGGTAAGGTCTGTCCATAGCAGGCGCACTCTATCCTATTGCAGCAGTAAACCAACTGAAGCCCATGGGCAGACCCGGCCTGGCAGTACCGCAAGCAACAAGCGTGGCGAGTGACCAAGAACCTTCTGTGCAGCTGTAGACGTGAAAGGTCGCTGGTAGCCAGCGGCTACAACCAGGTAGCAGGAGGGGAGGAATCAGTAGGTTGGGAGGGGAGAATGAGCGTGAGGGGATTGAAGATGTGTTTGTAGAGAATGGGGAGGGGGAAATGAGTGTTTAGGGGCCAGAGATGTGCTCGGGGGGGGGGGAATCAATGTGTGGGGTTCGTGTTTTTTTTACGTTGTTCTACACCACTTAATTTTATCTAATTTTTTTTCTCATTTCTTCTCCCTGCAGCAGATCACCTTTGTAAGAAAGCCTGTCCATACCTACTGTTTGAGTTATTGGCTGCTAAACTACTAAGTGGATTTGATCTACTATAGCTGAAGGAAGGAACTAAAAGTGTGGGAAGAGGAACGTGAACTAAAAGCATGGAGTCAGTCTGTTGTCAGCAATGAGAGTAAGGCTATGTACAAGTTTTCGGGCCGATACAGTACAGTGCGCGCCGACAGTAGCTTTACCCCTTATTCAGTAAGGGGTAGTAGTGCGATCAAACCCCCCCCCCCCCCCCCCCCCCCCGAACCTAATAGGGCCATCAACAGGCAAATGCATGTTGATGGCCCTATTAGGTATTCCCACGCGATTCAAAGCAAAATGTGCAGCCAAGCCGCACATTTTGCTTTCAGAAATTGTCTACCCAAAAGGTAGGTGCTAATTTCTCAGGGCACCAGGAAAGTGCACAGAAAATCAGTCTGAGGTCCCGAAAGTAAAAAAAAAAATAAATAAAAAAAATTTAAAATGGGCCCACAGCTGTTGGGTCGAAAACCAGATGCTTAATTTTGCCGGCCTCTGAGCCCGTGGCTGTCAGTGGGCTCGAGAACAGACGCCAGCAAAATTGAGCGTCGGCTTTCAAACCTGCTGACAGCCGCCACTTCCGTCAAAAAAGAGGCACTAGGGACGCACTACTATCACTAGCACCTCTTTTTACCGCCACGCCTAATTTAAATAAATTAAGTTACTGAATCACGTGCACAGGAGAGTGGCCTGTGCGTGCGCTGGGAGAGCAGGCATTGGCCCGCTCTCCCGCGTTTTTACTATATCGGCCCGTTTGTAAGTGTGATATTCGTGCACATCATGCAGACCTTCTGCACCATGCAAAAAGTTAAGCTCTTTTGTCATCTATGCGACTCACAGATGCAATGTAAAAGTTTACCAAGGACAGTAGTGACAGTGTGTTTCTCATGATCAAAAGCCTTTATTTCTTATGCCCATAAGGAAGTCAGCTCCTAAGTTTGAGAGACTTAATCAGATATCCCATTGACTGGACTTAAATACAATTTTGCCCTAGTGATTAGTACAACAATCCTTTGATTTAGGATCACAAGGTGAAAAGAAACATTTGCTTACACTAACATTCCTAAGTGTCCTGGGAACACTAGCTAACCTTGAAGACCTGTATCTTTTATAACTCTTTATTGTGATGTCTAAAACTACAAAGAGATAGATACCAGAAAAAATAAAGTGTGAGACAATTTCAGAGAGGGCCTCAAGGCCTAGCAGTGCCTCTCGGAACCCTCCTGGCAAATTTCCACTAAACAGATGCCCACAATAAATGTTATCATCACACAGACATTGGTGTTTCAATTTCATGTGTTTTGGGCTTTTTTTTTTTTTTTTTTTTGAAAAATTGCTTATTCCTTCATGCAAACTGGCAACGCTGCTTGACATGGAGAGAAGGTGCATACAAGAGCATTGAAACCTCCCTGACTGATGTAGTTTGGGGGTAAAGGTGATATCAAAGTGAACGCGGTAGCAGACAAACAATTTCCTCAACCGCTCTGGAAGACACCCCCCCCCCCCCCAAGTCCTGGCTCTGAAGCCCAGGGTGGGGGGCCCGCTTTGTACACGATTTTCCTCCACATCACCCCATGTCTTTTACCCTGGAATGGCAGCAGGGCACAGCCTCACCAATGTAATAATCAGCAACATATCCAGAGAATGGAGATTCATAAAACAAGGCATAACCTAAGGGCACCATTCAATCCTATACGATAGTCCAAGCAGGGCCGGTGCTTCTAGTAGGCAAACTGGGTGATTACCTAGCGCACCCAAATTTTGGGTTGGCAAAATCCACCCCGCCCAAGGGCCAGAGGGATGGGACAAAGCCAGGAGCACTGTACTGGAGCCACTGCCACCAACGGAAGAAGCAATGTGCTGGAGCTGCCGCCAAAAGCCAATTTTGGGAGGGACGTGCACGACTGAAGGTTTGCTCACTGCACCGGCCCTGAGTTCAACAAAAAAGGAATCATCCTCTCTTGACCTCTTCTTTTTATTTTTAACCTTTATTTTAGTCCTATAGGGGCACAGAACTGTACAATGTATCAGAAAGGTAGAATATAAATAAACAGCAGCCAGCACCATGAGTTATTTTATTTTGCAAAACGTATCAAAGACATAAGGGGTACAACAAAATCTTTCTGACGCATGGGAGGGGAATGTTGGAAGAACTTTTCTCTCTTTCTAACCACAAACCACGGTTGAAACCACTCCCACTGTGCTTTATGTGATGAGCAGTGGGGACTGGCAACCTTCTCATAAACTAAGAAGAAACATGCTGGTTTGTAAATTAATCTTTTTGAATTGGTGATAAAATACATTGTTTGGCAAATTTCCTTTGTTAGCAAATAAATAAATAAATAAATACCCGTGTCTTACTTTACTTCCTGCACTTTTCTCTCTTAAACTATGCTACTGCAGCCAGGGAAGAAAAAGCCAGGGAAGAAAAAAAAGCAAATGAAGGCCTTGCTTCTAGCGCTAGCTAAAACTATAATGAAAAGTTAAATGTGAGTGTGCAGCTCTGCACCTGTATGATGAGAGGAAGCATGGCCTAGTGCAGTGGTTCTCAACCTTTTTTCTACTGGAACACATCTGGCTGATAATTCTTATATGCACGATACACTTAACCCATGATGGTCAAGTGTTGAATGTAAAAATATACTCTGCATCCACAGGAACTCACCCCCCCCCCCCAAACAATGGATGCAGAGATTTCCCCATACAACTCACTATATTAAAGAGAGATGCTGATTCTGGTGCTATCTCAGTAACAGAAACACAAATGCCCTTAGCACCAGGTGCATTGTAAATATTCAAAAGCTAAAAAAAAAAAAAGAAACCCAAAACCAAACACTCAGCAGCTGTAGCAAACCTGCCATACCATAGCAATACTAACTTCAAGAACTCAGACAGCAGTATCCCGACTTTTGAAAAGGCAGCAGTGCACCACCAGTGCATGACCTACGTGAGAACGAGAAAATACAACAAATACGACTGATACAAATCCCTACCTACTAGTAAAATGCCTCGCCTCACTCACCCACACAGTTCCAACTTTCACCAAAAACAGAATAAAAGATCACAAATTACAAATGTGGAGACAAAAGCTGAAATGGAAACCTCAAAAATTAATTTCCTCCTACACTAAGCAAAGTACAAAGAGAAGAAATGAACATTCCCAAAACTGACATGTCCCTTTCAATCATCTACTTGCACATCCTTGTCTAACTTTCCTGACCCCCCCCCCCCATATCCTCTTCCCTCTAACTCCCTCTCTCTCCTGCTTGACCCTCCCTACCTCCTTCATCCCATCCCCCTCTCTGTCCAGCTGCCCCACCCCTTCTAGCTCAGCAGCCCCCACATTCCCTCTCCCACCTCTATCTGCTCAGCATCCCCACCCTCCACGGGGTGAAGAGATCAGCAGCAGCACTGCGCCCAGACTCAGAAGGAGGAAGATATAAAGTGTGTCCCATTGGACCCAGAACAGCAGGAATTGGCAATGTCTCACTCTGATCTGGATGAAAGAGGAAACAGCCTCCCACTGGGCCAGAAAGAGGAGAAGGAAGTGAGAGGAGCCTCCTGTCAGGCCCAAGCTAAGAGAAGTCATCCGACTCCCAGCTGGGCTGATAAGGAGACTGCAGCCTCCTGCTGGCCCTGTGCCAACACCTCCCAGGACCTTGTCTCACACCTGTTGAGAACCACTGCCTCTCTCAGCCAGGTCACATGTACCTCACCAACTTTCTAGTAGACCCGCGCCAATGGATAGTATGTGTGTATCTCGTTATTAAAAATGCACGCATTCTCTCCCTTTCGTGCAGGTACTAGACAGTCGGCCAGGTAGACCTGTACTTGCCAAAATTAATGTGACAAATGCACAGCGCTAGTGGTTAGAGCAATGGGCCGAGAGCCAGATAAGCCAGGGTTGAAATCTCTCTTCCTCCACCAGTACTCTTTGTGACCTTGGGCACCTACTTAGATTATAAGCTCTTTGGAACAGGTACTTATGGTACCTGAATGCAAATAATGCTGTAAAAGCCTCCTTTGGAAAGGTGGTCTAAAAATACAAACATTATTATATTGTTTTAAGCCTCTTCCAAAAGTACCTTCCTCAAAATGTAAAAAGAAACTGGCATTTGTGCTAAATCAGTTAAGACTTCAAACCTACAAATACCTCAATAGCATTTTTTAACAAGGCAACAAAGTTTCTCAGCCTCTCTTCCTGCTCCTCGCTTTGTTTCACCGTGATATGCAGCACTGCCTTGGGGTCTGCCAGGAGCAGCTCTGCTAGAAAGAGCTGCTGGTCCTCTCCCTTCTGTGCAAAGAGATAGGCTTTCCAGGGCTGAGCACCAGCCTTGCTCATTGCAATGGTGTGGATGCCAACGGCTCGTAATGCTGTCTGCAGGGCATCAGGCTGGGCATCTCCTCGCCAGCCTGTACTCGTCACACAAGCAGCAGGCAGCGTCATCCAGTGCTTCTCAAACTGCTCTGGCTCCATCTGGCCATCCAACTTTAAGGTCAGAGGGCTAGGGTCAGGCTGACCTTGGGGAACCGTCTTACTCTCTTGTGAAGTCAGGGGCTCTGCAGAGAAGATAGAAACAAACCCAGCTCTTAGTTAGTATAACTAACTCTGAATTCACTTCAGATGGACTGAAAAATACACGAGAAGCTTGATTTCACTCAAATTCAGTGCTTGGAAAACTCTGCAGCCAAAAGACAAATCAGCTGCTTCAGTAGGGAGGGACTGGGGGGTAGAGATTGAATTTGGTCAACCCATTTCGGAAATACTTTTGGTTTTGCAGAGTTAATCTTGAAAAGAAGAGATGACTTCAATTTGTAACATGAAGAGAAAAGAGGATTCCTGAACTCTCAAGTTTTTGCCTCTGTTATTCCTTGTGCTATTCCTGTTCTGATGCTCCTCACTACAGATTTTAAATATGAAATCTCTCTTTACAGATCCTTATATATATTTTTGGTTTTTTGCTAAGTATCTCCTGTGACAGCTTCTACCCCATAAACCCCAAACCCTTTCTGTCATTTGTTCTCCAGAGGGCAAAAAAGAATTGGGGTGAATGGAGGCTAAGAAATAAACCACATTTTGCAGTAGTAGAAGAAGAAAGCCTGAGGAGGAGCAGCGTACCTGCTTCTGAGGACACAGCCCCCTCCACCCAGTGAGCCGTGAGGACAGCCCACTGCTCTTTCCCGTACACTGGCACCAGTGTGTTAAAGTCGGATGCCCACACATCAATGGCTTGCTCTGCTCGATCCTCCAGAACCCCCAAGGTTGGGTCTGATTTAGGGATAGCCAGGACCCGTTTCACCTCTTCAATGCCAGCTAATAAGAGACGGTAATAGAACAGTCCTCGGTCCCGGACAGCCATGTTAGTCTCTTCCTCTGGAAAATACAATACACAGTGAAGTAATTCACCATCTTCCAGGCCTCAAAGGCCAGCCTGGGTTTATGAATATGAATGCGCTAGAGACTCTTTTTGGTGGAAAAGCGATGATGATGAATATGCAAATGATCGCTTTGCACCATGATTAGGGACATCCTGAAAACCCAACCAGAGCAGATGTTCCCCACCCCTGCTTACATCGGTTTACAAGTACATCCCTACTGACTTGCATGGTTTGTATACAACGCTCTCATGTAGAAAACACACAGGTTCACCAAATCAGACTCTACATTCCTCTAGAGAAACAGGTTTTATGTGCCAGGAAAGCAAAAATTGGCCATTACTGCAGAAGTAACACAGTAAAAGACAAAATCCAGTCAGTCTGCCCAGCAGCAATTTATCCACTTCGAGCGGATGCAGAACCCGACAAGCAGCTCTCAGGGGCTTGTGAAGGAAGCTGCAGACTGATGGAGCCGTGATCTCTGAAACCTGGGGGTACTGGGACTGACCGAATGAGGCTAGAATAACCTATTCACTACCCCTTCATGTCTGGCCTGCCCTCACCTAAGCCCTGCTCCGAGGAACATGTCACAGCACAATTTCTACGCGTCACTGCCTTCCTTCTGCTGGCCTGAATGGAACAGTCCTAGCCCCTTCTTGTCAGGCATTAAGCCTCTCACAGAGACCATAAACCCTCTTGGGCGGGAACTAACTATTGTACCTTGAGGCCAGTAATTTAATCCTAAAGTCCAGGCAGACAATAGCGCTCTTGGCTCCGGATAGAGCGGAGTCCCGCAGCATCACCTACCTATGCAGTAATGCAGGAGGCGTCCGAGCATGTCCTGACATTCTGCTGGGCGAACGAGAAAAAGCTGAGCCAGCGCCGCGAGCAGCTCCAGCTTCACCAGCGCAGACATCTCCGTCTTCACATTCTCTACGAAGTCCTCCAAAATGTAAGGGGCACTGGGGACTCTCGCTCCGTGGGTTCCCAGCAGCCAAATCAGTGCCTGCTTACCCTAGCAATGGGGGGAGGGGAGAGGAAGGAAAGAGAAGAGGTCCCAGCAGTTAATGAAACGTAGCAAAGATTTACTTAATCCAATATCCCCAGGTCTCCTATGATGGGGAGAGGAAGCTGCAGGACGGTACACAAAGACAGAAACGGACTCTGCCAGCAAGGCCCATCTAACTAATTTACTTCCATTTAGCAGCAGCCTGCTGAGTAAAACACTGAGGAATCAACTTCAGAGAAACATTTTTATTACGCTGCTTCAGGATAGCTGCTGATGTTTCTCCTCCTGCAAGGAGGGTCTCAGTACATCAATTGGTGTTTTATGTCAGAGGAAGAAAGAGGCAAATCTTTATAGTAAGGTAAACCAGGCCCATTAGTAGATGAGGCCAGTTCCACAGCAGCTTGCATTGAGCAGGGCCCAGACAGATCCGCAACTGTTTCAGAAGTTTCATAGCCTCTGTCCAGATTCAGCAAAGGGGGCGCCACCATGAACCACGCTGGCAAATGCAGACATGCAGTGCTGGGTATGTCTAGTAGTGCTATGGAAATGATAAGCGGTAACGGTGGCAATGCAGTGTTGCAGTGAGAGTGGAAAGCTACAGGGCTAAATGCATTCCCTCTAGCTATATACTGTGTGACCTTCAGCAGCCATGTAACCTTTTCTGTGCTCAAGCTTAGACCGGAAGCTCCCTGGAGGTAGGGGCACTGCAAGCGGATGAATCTACCAGGGACAGAGCTGTGTGCACTACATAGAAAGAGACTGAAGGTTACTACCCCAAACCAAATGTGCCTGATACTTCACTTTCGATGCATATCCAGCATAGCTCTCTGCTTCAACGGCAGGGGAGAAGAAAAAAACTGATACCTCACGCATATCCAGCATAGCTCCCTGTTTCAACGGCAGGGGAGAAGATAAACAACCAATAAGGGCTGTATAACATAATCTGGGTAAAAACAAATAAGCATGGGTGTAGCTTGCTTATTGCGGCGGTTACTACTCCTACTACCTCTAACTAATCAAGCTAGATATTTCACTTGGATGCAGCTCCTCCACCGCTCTCTACATTAATGGCGGGGGTGGAAGGGAATTAGAACCAAGAGCTAAGAGAAACAGATAAGTATGGGAGAAGAAATGAGGGAAGCTTGCTGGGCAGACTGGATGGGCCATTTGGTCTTCTTCTGCCGTCATTTCTATGTTTCTATGAAGGGAGAGCTGCCCTCAGACAGCCAGAAGAATATCCTACCTCGCTGTCTTGGATGCTTTCCTCACAGCCAGGCAGAGTGTGGCAGATCGCCTCGGTGCACTGAGGACACAACCACACGAGATCCCGAAATGTCTGCACTACAGCTGGAGCACACAACAAAATGCCAGAAAAAAAAAAAAAAAATTAGGAACACTTTTAACCTTCTAGCAAGCAAAACAGCCAGGAGGTTGGATTTCCCTCAGTCCAGCCAGTCACAGAGACTGTTTGTATTAAAAAGGCACTAGGCTAATAGCTCGGAGCAGCCTTCTGCTTCTGTGCAAATCCATTCATTTCTGGGGTCCACCCCCAATAGCCCAAATGCTTGTTTTGGATTTAATCCGAACAGAACAGAACTACCTATGGAACCTGAAGTGGCCGCCCAGTCATGAAAGGCAGAATATAAATAAGCAATCAGACACTAAATGTTCTTTGTATTAAGGCGATATTAGCTTTACAATGCATCAAGGCTTTCCAGGAGCCTCTGGCCAAGCCTCTTCTTACCGGAAGTGATGTGCTCTTGTTTCAGATCAAGTAGTTCAGTCAAAATAAGCATACATTTCTCACTGTACGTTCTCGCAATGCGGCCTGCGTAATAAGAAAAACAAACACGCAGGAGGATCATTTTCAACTTTTTAACGTGGGTACAATTGTTGGTTGGAAATTGACCTCAGTAGGGAAATCAAAACTACATTTCCCAGCATACAAGGCACAATACCAGGACCGGCTCAGCCTTTCCCCACTGACATGATGCCATATGGTCACCTTAGGTATATAGAGCTAAGACCTGTTTTTGGGGAGGCTCACAGCGCATTATTCGGGGAAGAGAGGGCTGTGGACAGGAACCATTCTGAATTAGCCGTGAGCAAAATCAAAGAATAGACATTTATCATTCCTTAAAATCCTTTAGTGTACTTAGCCGAGTGGGAGAAAACATCAGAGCCCTATGGCTAGAGCCCTCACCTATAGCAGAGATGGCAGCCTGTGCAAGCTCCGCAGAGACGTCCGTGCAGTAGCCCCTCAGCTCTTCCAGCACGGGCTGCACATTCTCGTCGTTCACCAGCTGACACAGGATTTCCATCTTCCGACACTTGATGTAGTGCGGCTCCGAGTAGGAGCAGAAGAACTTCTTGTAATGGGTACTGAAATGGCCCGGCAAGCTGCGCAGAATCTCCCGCACGTGGCAGAGAGCGGTGAAGCAGAGCTCCCTGCTCTCCGCCGTGCAAATGGCCAGCAGCGGGCCTTTCACTCTGCCCAGCACGTCTGCCTGCACGAGAGGGAAGCCCCGGGCCAGGATCAGGAAGAGTTTGGTGGCCCCCAAGACCACACCCGGGTTACTGCTAGTCAGGAAACCATCCAACAGGTTGAGGATGTCAAAAACTTCCTCCTCGCTTCGGGGTTTGTAACGGAGAAGAAACGTCAACACCTCACTTTGTCCCCACTGATCCAAATCCGCCATCCTAGAACAAAAAATTAAAAGGAAATTAAGGTATTAATAGGAAGAATATTATGTTGTGTCATTAGCATACATAGTACAGTAAAAGATAATCCACATAGTAATAAAAACACCACTAAAAAAGAGTTTACAATCGGAGGTTAAACACTTTTCAACACTGCAAAGAGTCATCCCATTAAAAAATCCCCGAGTTTCTCCGTCTGTGTGATCGATCAGTTTTCCTCTTTACCACCCTGGGCTGTTCAGGGAAGATGGCTTTGCTCATCTCAGACTGACTCAGGGTGCACGTGTTCTGTGTTTCAGCTGCAGGATGCTGCAGTCTGTGCCTTTTAGTCAGTTGGCTAGATAAGAGTGGGGAGAGGAAGAAAAAAAAAAACAGGCAATGCCCCAGCTAGCTGTGAAGGAAGCCCCAGTTCCCACCGAGCTGGAAGCAGCAATGTTTAAAAAAAACAAAAACCTTAAAGAAACACCATCAATTTCTGTTTATTTTCCCTGCACAACCAGGGTTAAGCACTTTACAGTTTTGCAGAAAAAAAAGCAAAGTATGCTTTTCTAGTAAGAGTGAAAAATCTTAGTATAACTTAGAAAGCAAAACGCTCTAAAGCTTGAAATCATCCAAACAGTTGAATTTAGGAGTCAACTGTGATTCACAGCTGTCAAAAGCTTTATGAAAACATTGAGATGAAGAAAAAGGAAAGGAGAAGACCTGTTGAGAAGATGATGGGCTATGGGCTTATTGACCACCACACCCCCTTCCTTTTGCAAGATTTCTTCCAGCGCCCGCAGGCAGTTCACCATCACGATGGGATCTGGGTCTCGTAGAAGGCTGTACAGCTCATTCACCAGGGCACCATCTGGGAAGGCAAACTCAACGACTCAATAATCCAGCACGACCCTCGGCAGCAGCTAAGGGAAAACCTCAGCAGATCGGCTTTTCCAAATAATTAATCCAGAGCATTAAAAAGAAACTTCCTGCTTCCAAATTCATGGCAGCCTGGGACGAATCAACCACCGCAGGGCACAGCTCCACTCTGAAGCTGACAGGAAATTATAATTCTGGACACGGTGCTAGCCCAGGTCAGCTCTATAGGCAGGTGAAAGTTCACTCCTAGCTGAATGATCTGTTTTATGCCCTAGTGGGTTGCGAACAAGTTCATCTTGCAGAAGGTACTTGCATCTATTTTCTATCTCCAGCAGCACAGGCAGTTACTGATGTCACAAAGCCCCTTTCCCTTCCTGAAAGCTGTAGCAGCTTACCGACTTCCAGGTCTCCTTGCTGGGCGTACATTTTCGCAGCACCCAGGACCGCCACTCTCCTCACGTAGGAAGCTTTGTCTCTAAGCCCATTTACAATGGGCTGCTGAATATACTCATGGAGGCCTGGCATCCTGCATAAATAGATCCTACGTCAGTATTAGTGATTAAAGGCTGGCTAAAGGAAAGACAACAAATAGCAAGTTCTATTTGTGTAATTGCAAGGAACGGAGCACACACCGGAGATTGCACATGCTGCGCAGAGCCAAGCCTCTCACCATCGGATTGGGGTCAGAGCAGTCTTTGCAGAGTGTGTTGATGGCCAGGAGAGCCAAGTCTGGTTTCAGCGCAGCATATGTGCACATGTAAAGATACACCAACTTCTTCTGAACAATATCAACTGTAGCGCTGGCTTTAACCATCTCTGTGAAGACACTGGAGACATCCACTCCCTGGGTCATGCACCTAATAATATACGTGCCAAGAGAGGGGCAAGAAAGAATGCAAAGACTTAACGCTTTCAGATTTGTACACATTGCATGCCGTTTTATGGGCAAAGATCTTATGAATTCCTGTTGTACGTTTTCAGTGCACTGATGCATGCTACTTTTGTGATTCATTGGGCTTTTTATTAAATGAAACAGCAAGGCCCTAATTCCAACTTTTTCTTCACTCACAGACATTTGTGTTGCTAATCTAAGCTAACAATGCTAGAATACAAAGAATTTTATATTTTCTCTCTTTCTTTTAGTCTGCCCTTCTATAACTCTTATTTATCAAGCAGGATCAGAAAATAAATGCAGTTTCTCCAAAGTATGAGCATTCCACAAAGAGATTCAGAAGCTATGCCATACCTGATCACTCTGAAAATGACATTTCTGTATCGGAGGCGGTCCGTCTGGACATGAGGATTAGATAAAGCCCTCTTCAGGTCCTTCACCGTTTCCTCAGATCCTAGATAAGGCATTCTGTACTGACAGCAAGCACTCCCAGCTGGAGAGAAAAAGAAAGCAGCAACAGCTTGTATGGTGCTGGGATTATAACCTGGGGGAATATGCAGGACAGTGAGCAGTAGTGCAGGGAGAGGGGGGGATTGGGTTAAGCGAGGCGGGAACTGTTGACCAATAGGCGGAGGGCACGTCAAAACACAGCAACTAAGCCCCTTGTTGCCATTCAGCTAAGGGCAGTTAGCTGAACAGGAGGCCAGACTTGTCCTTGCTGTCGCAAGTTCCGGCTTTTCGAGTAAGCCACGCTTTTCGGCCATGCCCAAAGGTAAAGACAAAGGGTCTGCGGCAGGGACAGTGCCTATCCCTGCCAGAAAAGGGCGTAAATCCCTGCCCGTATCGACGGTCCCGGAGCCCCCCCACAAGCAGCAAGGGCGCAGCTGCACACAAGATTCGTTCTCCACCGCGAGCGGACGTTAGCTCGGGAGAAAGCGGCCCTGAGGCCTACTCCCATGAAGAAGCGGAGGAGCCGCAGGAGAGCAGGCGAGAGATAGGACAGGTGGACAGCGCACCTACCCCCAGCGACATGGGGGTAGGTGCACTGTCCACCTGGGGGACACCTGGAGTCCACCTGGGGGACTCGCTCACGACCTGCCCTTCATCTCCTATCTCTTGAGGGGGGCTGCTCATGTCTCCTTCCCACGTCTGAGGAGGCCTGACCGGACGCCAGCCTACTGGCGCGTGAGGCGGCGAGGCGCCAAGGAACAAAATGGCGGCTGGAACGAAGACGCGAAAGCCGGCGCGCGGGCGCATGGCGCCAAGAGCTGAGTCTTTGAGCATGAGCAGAGGAGGTCGAGGTTCAGGAGCTGAGGACAAAAACAAGGGAGGACGAGCCACCCGAGGGGGAGAGCACAGAGCGATTGCACAACGGCAGCGTCTCTCAGGACAGACAAGTGGGGAAGAGAGGACTGCATGTGATGAGTGCGGCTTATCGTATGCTTCAATGAAAGAGGCAGGCCAATGTTTCGGTTATGGTGGCTGAGGCAGGAGAACTGGGGGGATGGGGGTGATGCCGGGGCAAAAGGGGCCAGGCAAAAGGCCGGGGAATTCATGGGGACAGCCTCGGGGCCCACGTGGGGTAGCAGGAAGGGATCCCCTCAGAAAGTTTCCCACCAGAGTGAATACACCCAGAGCCGGTCAGCTCCGGTTTCCAGGAGGATGCTTGGTAAGGAGAGTACATACGCAGTGGGGAGGATTGTGTCGGGGCGAGATGCTGCTGCTGGGTTTCCTGTGCTTTCAGGTTACAATGAAGAGGAGGCGCCGGCTCCGTCATGCTGAGAAGGATGGAGGAGCCAAGAGGTGGGCGGCCACAGAGGGGAGAGTCACAGGAGCGTGGAGCAGGAGAACCTATGTCCGGATCACTGCGAAGAGTGAGCGAAGGTAACGAAGGGGCAGGGAATAGTGTCAACACCATGGCAAAGGGTAGAAAGAGGAGGAGGAGCCACAAGGAGAGCACTACTGATAGTTCGGACTCGCCTACTACGTCCTCCTCGGATAGTTCTGCGGCTGGAAAATACGACCGGGCTACAGGAGCAGGCCCCAGCCAGGATATGGGTCACCCGGCTTTAGCATCCTTGACTGAATTGTGGGAGGGAGTGCCAAAGCGCGTAAGACATGGGATAAGGAAAAGGAGATATGTTAACATTTTTCGATTATTAGCAAGCAGGCAGGGTGACAAGAAGACGCGCAGAAAAAACAAGAAGAAAGGAGGGGATTACACTGAACCTAAAATAGCCAAGAACATAATTAATTGGGTTCGAGATTTTCTCCGGTTAGCCAGTGTGGTAAGCCATTACCAGCCTGACCAGTACGGGGCATTATTAGCTTATGGTGATAGTCTCCTGGGTGCTTATAAGGATTACGAAGGTTGGGCTTGGCTCAACTATGATGAGCGGTTTAGGGAAAAAATGGCAGGGAATCGGTTTATGTCGTGGGGTACACAAGACAAACTTGTGGTTGACTCAAATGACCAATAAAGGGGAGGAGTAGGTAGGGTAGTGAGTGTAAGCGCCGTTGGCAGCGGGAAGTTAGGGGCTTCACGAGGTACGTTACCACCACCCCCCCCCCCGCAAAAGGCCAGAAGTGCCCTGAGCGGATCTGACGTGTGCTGGCGTTTCAACAGGGCTACTTGCTTATTTCCCGAATGTAAATTTAGGCATGCGTGTCCATTGTGTAGCGGGCCACACTCAGCATCCAAGTGTACCATAACGAGTATGGCGTTAGGCATTAAAGGGACGAGCCAGGTTAAGCATCAGCTAAAAAAAAAAAAAAGTAAATAATAAAAATTATTAATAAATTAATAAAATAATATGCAAATGGAATCAGGGTGGGATTACTAAGGAGAGGAGAAGGACGGGAGTAAGGGAAGGATAGGAGGGTGTAAGCACCAACGTTCGTTCACATAATTTGCGACAGAACGTCCCCATATGAGGTCACCTGGAGAGGGAGGCTCGGCATACGACATGGCTTGAGGGGAGGAAGAGGAATGGGAGCTGATTCAAAGATCGGTCACACCAGCAACCTGGAAGGCGTATACTACGGGACAAGCAGCAGTGTCAGGTTTTTTTGCGACGCACCGGGCGAAGCGTGCATGAGGTCAAGGAGCAGGATATTATCCAATTCATATTGGAGGCCAACGACAAGGGGACTTCGGTTGCAACAGTGAGATCGCAGTTGGCCGGTTTCGCATTCTTCCAGAAATTAAGAGGGAGGGTTACTCCCACGAGCAGTTTCAGGGTGAAGAAAGTTTTGGACGGTTGGGCGCGGGACGTTGGGATATTTTCCCTGTGTGTCCGCAAGCACATTCCAATAAAGCTTTGAAATTCAGGAATAACTGCCTGACAGCGGCGAGGAAAGAAACAAAAGAGAAAAGAAAATTTAAATTACTGGGACCTTAGAGCGTGAGATCGCAATCCCTAGCCACGTCCACCAACCCGACGTCGCCAGCGCCGGAGCGCTAAGACAGCGACACCTCCAGGCATCGCGCTCCGAAGGGGCTCTCCCCTTTGTGCACCCCTTCATGCAATCCGCAGTGCCAGCAATACATAATCTCCAGATATTCTCCGAACGTTAATAAGAATGGCAAACCATCAAAACCCCCCAAAATCTGCAAGGACAACAGAGATGGACCAAACACTGACAACAACCGGAACGAAAGAGGTATGAAATCTAAAACAAAACAAATATCAACCCACAACCATTACTCACAACAACACCACCTCTCTGTAACTATCTAACACTTTCTTTCCTACTCTTTAATGCTCAATCAATAATCAAAAAAATACCAATCATCAACGACCTTCTCCAAGATGAAAATCCAGACTTTATAGCCATCACAGAAACATGGGTAAAAAACAGACACAGTAATAATTAACCAAATCAACAACTCCACCTATAGAACTTTTTCTTTATCCAGACCTAAAAAGAAAGGCGGAGGGCCTCATCACCTCATCACCAAAAAAAAACCTACGGATGAAACTAATTCCAACAAGCAATTGTTCTCCACTGGAAATTGCACTATTTGATTCTCCACACTTACAAATTTGCCTAGTATACTGCCCCTCCCCCCCCAAATACTCTCGAAAAAAACTGCTCACCACTTATTACATTTTTCCTGACCAAATTATCTATTAACAAACCCAGAATTATTCTTGGTGACTTCAACTTACACATTGTCTCTACTCCCTACTCGCCTGCCTGCTCCTCAATCATTGATGCACTATCATCACTAGGTCTCAATCAAATTATCAATGGCCCTACCCACAAAGCAGGTCATACACTAGACCTAATCATCATTACCAAGTTTGGTCTAACCATCAAACGAAGATAACAAAAATACCATGGTCAGACCACTCTATCATCCACACAAATCTATATTCAAATTATAAACACACCACAAGAAAAAACACAACCAAATCCTTCTATTATCGTCCACCTTTCTGCATTAAAACTCTTCAAGCAAATCTTCAAACTGAACAAATATAGATCTATCAAACACAGAAAACACAACATCTTCCTGGATCACCATAACGAAAACAATAGCAGATAAGATAAATCCCCAAATAACGAAAATTATAAAAGAATCAAAAAATCAGAATCTCTGGTACAACAAAAACATCAGAGCAGCCAAACGGAAACTCAGAAAAATAGAGAAACCATGGAGAAAAACCACACTACTAAACGCATATAGAACACAACTAGCAGAATACAAAAAACTCATCCATAAAACCAAAAAAAAAGACTTCTACACCAAAAAATTAACCAAATATCAACAAAATCCTAAGATGCTCTTCAACATAGTAAAAAGCCTAACAAAATCATCTTTTGACGATCAAACACTTTCAACAAAGATCAATAGCAATGACTTCACAGACTTCTTTAATGAAAAAATCAAAATCCTCATAAAGAACAACCTAAAAAAATGACTCACAAGACCATAAATTACTGAACGTTTAAACAAAAACCTGGTCCAACTTTGAAACAGCATCGTCCTTAGAAATCCAAATGATCATTAATAAAATGAACCCAGCTAAACACCCTATTGACGCCATACCCATTACAACAATAAAAAAATCTCGAACCAATAACCAAGACGTTAACTAAAATTGTAAATCTTTCCCTCATGGAAGGAAACTACCCAGAATGCCTAAAATCGGCAATCATCAAACCCATTCTAAAAAAGAATAATCTAGATCCAGAAAACCCACTGAACTACCGACCCATATCAAACCTCCCATTCATTGCCCACACTCGGCTCACTGACCATCTAGATGAAAACAACATCCTCCTACCCGGTCAATTTGGGTTCAGAAAGCAAATGAACACTGAAACTCTACTACTTGCAATGAACGACTTCATACTCAAAGATTTTGAAAAAGGCCAAAGTTACCTTCTAATCCTGCTTGACCTATCAGCAGCCTTTGATACAGTATACCACTCTATCTTGATTAACCATCTATCTGAAATCGGAGCCAACAAAACAACCCTTCAATGGTTCTCCTCGTACCTGTCACAAAGATCCTACCAAGTGCTACTTAATAATTCCCTCTCAAAGAAAATCAACCTAAACACTGGAGTTCCCCACGAATCTGCTCTAACAGCGACACTCTTTAACATCTATCTGCTCCCACCATGCCACTTCCTTTCAAATCTGAATCTGACCCACTTCATCTACACTGATGATATTCAAATATTAATGCCAATAAAAAAATCACTAGAAGAAACATACAAATTAACAGCCAATTACCTAAACGTTATAAAGGAAATACTAGCCAACCTAAAACTCATCCTCAACAAGACTGAATTAATATTATTAGACAGAAAGAACAACTCTCCTCAAATACCACCGCCAACCTCATGAACCAAAATACGATAATATCTCCAATCAATCATGCCCACAACCTCAGAGTAATTATTGACAGAGAACTTTCTTTAAAAAAACATATATCAACAAAAATCAAAGATGGTTATCATAAACTACTTACACTCCGTCATCTAAAACCTTTTCTTTCAAACAATGACTTCGGATCAGTCCTTCAATTACTAATTTTCTCCAACATAGACTGCTGCAACTCTCTTCTTCTCAACTTACTTCTAAACACCATTTGCCCACTCCAAATCCTGCAGAACGCAGCTGCAAGAATCCTCACAGGATCAAAAAAGCATGACCACATCACTCCCAACACTTATTTCACTTCACTGGCTACCAATAAGATACAGGATTGAATACAAAGTCCTATCCATCTTACATAAAATTATATATGAACAACATGAAAATTGGCTAAGCCCCTACATACAACTACATACCCCAAGCAGAAACCTTAAATCAGCAAATAAGGGACTCCTAAAAACACCACCAACGCACTCAAATCAACTCACCTCAACCCAAAAAAGAGCAATCTCCCTTGGTAGCCCAAAACTTTGGAACTCCCTACCGACTGAGCTCAAAACTCAAGAAAACCTAAAAACCTTCAAAAAGGATCTAAAAACGTGGTTGTTCAAAGCAGCATACCAACTCACCCAAAGAACAACACAACTACATCACCCTCCAATCCATCCTCAAGAATAAATGAAATTCATCACATCTATGTTCTTACAAATAAGAAGTGAAACATAAAACTGAACTATATATAACCTTACACGTTATCCCCTTCACTTAATAACAGATGGTACCTTGAAACTCTTGTTTAACCCCCCCATCCCTGCAACCTTATATTTTGTAAACCGTTATGATGGCGTTATTTTGACATTTCCAAATGAGGGTATCTAAAACTCGTTAAATAAATAAATAAAATGCTAGAGACTAGCTAGAGAAGGGAGAAATCGTAAGGATGACACCAGGAAGCCTCTCCTCCTGCGATACAGAGCATCACGCTGCTGGGGACAGGGAACAGAGTAAGTGATGAGGCACACTTCCCCCAGCCCTAACCCCCTCAGATCCCTCCACCTGTTCTTCCCCCAGCCCTAATCCCCTCAGATCCCTCCACCTGTTCTTCCCCCAGCCCTAATCCCCTCAGATCCCTCCACCTGTTCTTCCCAGAGCCCCTAACCACCTCAGATCCCTCCACCTGTTCTTCCCCCAGCCCCTAACCACCTCAGATCCCTCCACCTGTTCTTCCCCCAGCCCTATTCCCCTCAGATCCCTCCACCTGTTCTTCCCCCAGCCCTATTCCCCTCAGATCCCTCCACCTGTTCTTCCCCCAGCCCTATTCCCCTCAGATCCCTTCACCTGTTCTTCCCCCAGCCCTATTCCCCTCAGATCCCTCCACCTGTTCTTCCCCCAGCCCTATTCCCCTCAGATCCCTCCACCTGTTCTTCCCCCAGCCCTATTCCCCTCAGATCCCTCCACCTGTTCTTCCCCCAGCCCTATTCCCCTCAGATCCCTCCACCTGTTCTTCTCCGAGCCCTAACCCCTTGAGATCCCTCCACCTGCTCCTTTACACCTCCCCTAGGATCCCCCTACTCTCCGGTACCCCCCTTCTTTACAGACGCGCCCCGGGACTCACCGCCGGTGTGTTTGGACTGTCAGCCGCTGACGGAAGCTACGGAGCGGACGAGCGTTGCTGCGGAGTCCCGGAGCAGGCTCATGATCCCGGGGGATGTCGCTGCGTTGCAGGCCCCGCCGGCTCCCCTCTCGTTCCCTCTCTCCCTGAAGCGCCCCTCGGCCTCTCTCTAACTCCGAGCCCGGGGAGAAGCAGGCGCCGCCAGGCCCAGAACCATCGTGAGCTCCGCCGAAGGGGACCTCCCCCGCCCGCCTCAGGAAACTTCCGGAGCTCGATGAAGGGCGAGAGCAAGGAGGCGCTGCCCGCAACCCCGAGTCCCGCTCCGGCTCCACCGACGGCGCCTCCGCGAGCGCGCTCCCGCAGCCGCGCCACCGCCCCACAGCCCCGGCACAGCCAATCGCTACGTCCTTAGCGTGCTGACGTAAACAGGCGCCCCCTCGTGGCCAATCATTGGGCCGGCTGCCGCGATGACGGAACGAGAAAGGGGAGATAAAAACCTTGGCAACCATCTTTGTGCGGGGCAATAAGGAGCATTGTGGAGGTGATAGGGAAAGATTTCTGTGCCCAAATTAAAAATAGCTGCCTGAGCGTCACTAGATGGTGGTGGAAGATAGAGGGCCTGCTCCACTAAGGTTTTTTCCCATTCTTTGTCTACTGGAGAAAAACTCAGTAAACAGGCCTAGAGGAAGTGGTGAAGCCTATTCGGGTCCATTTCTGCTAGGCAGGCGAATGCTGTCTTGGTTTTGGCCCTATGCACTCCCAGATTTGTAATTCTGATTTTCTTGGGGAGGCCAATAGGGAAAAGTAAAAACTACAAATCCATGCATGCAATGGGGCAAAATCAAAACTTGATTAACCTGTTCGGTTAACCTGGGTTGGTAACACTAACTTTTAGACCTAATTTTCTTAAGGAAATCAGAGAAGTACAAGTCCATGCATGGAATGAAGTGTAAAAATAAAACTGAAATGGACTAGCCAGATCGGCAGGAATAGAGTCAGGTGGTGATCTTAGGTGGACCAGCACCATTTTGGATATGGCACTAGCAGGGTAGGAGTGACTGGGGATTACGCCTGCCACCATTTTGAACCCTGCAGATGGAAAAAGATTGGGGGGAAGAAATGGGGATGTGGCAGTGACAAGCCTTGGGGGGCACTTTTTTGGTTTTACTTTGATGGTGGTAAGAGGGGTGCTCACATTTTTTACTTTTTTATTTTGTATTAAGGACTTGTTATTCAAAGCAACATGCACATAAAACCTTTTCTGAGTGTAAGTGGTGCTTTGAGAATCGGGGTTATGCATGTAAAAGTACACACAAAACCCCATTGTTTTATCTGCACTCACAAAAGGCATTCTGGGGAGGGGGACAGGGAAAGCACTTAATACTTTCAATTTTCAAAATATACATGCAGAACGTTCCACATGCTTAGGAGCAGGTCTAACTTTCTGCATATGGTATGTGCAAGCATACCAGAACAACCTACACATTTTCAAAGCTAACTAACCTGCAGGTACTTTAGCCTTATGCAACCTGTTCTAAATTACCCTCTGAAATAAGCAAAACTAAACAAAACACAAACGAAATTAAAAATAACTGAAATTAAAAATGTATATATATTCCAGTGTGCACCCCTAAGCTGCAACTCTCTTCTGGCTGGGGCCCACTGCAGGCAATGACAAGAGCCTCTTTCTACCAGCCCAGGCCCACCATGGGCAGTGCCCTTTTCCAGCTCACTGCAGTGGCTTACCCTGGGCTGGTGGCATGTGCCAGGCATCAATCTTTAGGTGCCTGGGCAACTTGATGCCCAAGACCCATCAGGCCTACCCAGTTTCAATCCTGCCACAATGCCATAAACCCCATCGATCTCTGGCTCTCCCTTCACTCCTTCGCAATGAGGGTGAACAAATGAATAGGAAAGAAAGCAAAAGATAAAGAGGCAGATGAGCTTCAAAGATAGTTCAAGACTCGCATTAACGGATGCTCATGGTAGCGATGGCTTGCGAAACCAAAACAGAGGACCAGGCATCACTACAGTCTTTTGATTAAAAAATATATATATATAGATTTTGTATAAACAGGACCAGCATGTACACTGGCAAACAAGGAGACACTGCAAATGATGTACCTTTCAAACCAGGTCCATCAAAGCCCAGAAGGGGGTGTGCTCAGTTCTTGCATTTGATGTGATGTGGTGAGGGGCAATATACCATCCGAATCATAGGAAGAAAATGAGTTAAATTTGTAAAGGAGAGGAGAGCATTGAATGTAAGGCACGAAAATGGACCACCAGTGTTAAGAGACAACAGGATAACCTTTACAAAACTCCACCACACCTGGTCGCTTTCACCCCCAGATCCTTCACTCTTGGTGAAGCGGTATTCAGATGTAGCCGTCACTTTGCACTGAGTTTGCAGTAGCGATTGTAAATGTGACTGTACCTGATATTTTCACTTCAGATGTTCCTGTAACTCTTACTTCAGCAGGTTGCGCTTTTAAATGCAGAGCTGGAGCAATATCTCTTCTCGGAGTATGCGAATGCTCTTTCTTACCCAATGTTATTTTGCATGCCACAATATTTGTGTGTGAATGGCAATCCAATGTCAAGAAGCAGTAGACACCTCTACATGTTCTTCCAGAGAGGAAGGAAATAGACTTAAGTAAGAAGTTAAGAACTCGAAATGCTTGAACTAACTTTTGTCAACAAGAATCTTACTTCTGTAAAGGCTGTTACAGGTTGAGCTTGCATAGTCAGGAACAAGTAATCTGAAGCACACATTTGAAACCAGACTTTATTTTGTTACAGCTTGAGACAGGAGTGAGTAGAATCTCCTCAAAGAAAAATCAGTAAGAACAGTAATGAACAACAAAAAAACACAAAATACAGGTAAGAGGCAACAAGAGAAAATATTTGTCCTCTTTTACTTCATCCCCTAGAACAACTTATAGTTGCTGTTTGTCTCAACAAAGTTAACAAAATGAAAGATGCACGCGGAATCTGAACCTGAATCGTTTTTACCTCCAGCAAATCCCCTGAATGAAAATTGCCAGTGCCAGGGAAGTGCTGATTTCTAGAATGGGAAAGGAAGGATTTTGATCAAGTTGAGAAGAAGACTGTCAGAAATGAACAGCATTTCTGTAGGCTATCCTCGAAAAATGAAAGCGATCTGCTAGAAGTGAAATGTGCTTCTGAAAGACAAAAGCAGCTTCTTATAACTGAATACAAATAAGAACTGCTTGTAGAGAACTCATGAAGTCCCTTCCAATCATTTCTCAGCAGAAATCACAGGTTCCTACCTGGGTTATCTGTACTCCTTGGTCACTGGAGTCGAACTTAGTTTCTCAATGTATCTTGGCAAGGCACGAAAAGAATATCTGATGCATGCTGGAAGACTAAGCTCGTCAGAAACAAGGCTGGTGCTAACAAAAAATACAATTTAACACTATTTAAAGTAAAAACGGTACTGGCATACAGCCTGAGTCATAACCTATGAAGCGGTGATCACCCATAAATACAGTGCCAGGCACCAGAGTTCGGGAATTATCTTTTTGTTTCCCCGTTTGGTTGTTTGATATAGGTGGGATTCACAATAGAGGCATAGGCTTATTATAGTTTACTTAAAAGTCGAGTTCCTCCGGGTTCTATGTTATCACACCTTTTGGGGGGCACCTCTGGCTACCTTAACTAAAATCCTGGCTTTGAATTCATTTTTCTTTACTGATTTACAAATTGTGGCCAAAGTAATCCTAACTGTCCTAAAGAATTTCAGAGTTTTAATGTGTTTGGATCAGGTGGCCATATGACTCAAGGATCACAAACTGAAAGCTGACTTGGATACATTAGAGGCCCTATGGCTACCTAAAAAGAATGCATCCCTGGAGACCTTTCCTCCACACATGGCTGGTACAGTGTGATACTCGGTCAGCCGCATCGGTGGTCACGTCCGACCTCACCCTAGGGCTCCACCAACGTGCCCCAAACTGCAAGCCACGCCGGTCCCCTGGGAATCCCTTGGGGCGCACAGCATGGTGCCTCTTAAAGGCCCGGTGGCAGGAACTCTCAGACCACATCAGCCAGCCCTGGGGATTTAAGGCTCAGTCACTCAGTCTTTGCCTAAGCAACAGGTCCTCCTGTGGCGTGCAGTGTATGTTGCTTCTCCAGCCACGTTCCTTTCCCTGATACTGCTGCGCCTCATCCCGTCCATCTTGCCTTGTGCTGCCTCCAGTCTTGCCCCATACCAGTCTCTCTCTTGTCTGCCTAGTATTGACCTCTGCTACGGATCTTGAATACATCTTGCTCGCTGCCTGCCCTGACCCTTGGCCTGAACCTGGTTACTGTCTGATTGCTGCCTGCCCAGGACTCTCTCTTCTTAACTGCCCTGTGCAATACTCGCTTAAGTCCAGCCGGCCCCTGGAACCCAAAGGCTCAACCTGCAGGGAACTGGGGTGGTATTAGTGAAGGTCCAGCTCTGCCCCGCCACCTGTTGGTGTGGGCCCAGTGGGTTTGCCTACTAGGCTGTGCCAACCATGCTATGGCACAAGGGTTCACTTTCACCACAGTGGTTTCGCGGCCAGGAGTCAAGATTTCAAGCTTATGATGATTAACCAAGTATTAGCAATAATTCAATCATCCTTTTACTTAAATTGATCGGGTGAGACCATTTCTGGAACACCCAATGCATAAGGTGGTGCATATATTATGGTCTTGTCGAGGATTGACTATTGTATGGCAAGTCTTATGTTCGTACTGTAATATGTTATTGGGGTCTGCCTCTTAGTGTACAGTGGCTACATCGATTTTTGGATTGAAAAGACTACATTGTTTCTCGATTGCTGGAAAAGCTGCATTGGCTTTCAGGCTTAGGCAGGATTAATATTATTTAGAGGTCAACCAAACTACCTGGCTAATTTCTTATCCCCTCTGCTCCTCCTAGCAAGTCTTGCTTAGATGCTGTCTTGGTCTGAAATTAGACTGGAGACTGCTCAATGTACTTGCTTCTCCTATCTAGCTCCTTTGCTATCAGATGCATTGCTTTTGGAAATTTGTATTGAAAGAGATAACATGAAGATTAGAAAAGGAATTCAAACCTACTTTTTAAGAAATTATCTAATAACAGCCAAATGGCTTTTTACTGTATAATTTGATTGCCCTAAGATTGAATGTTTTAGCTGTATAATAGGTTGTGTGTATATTGCTCATTTTATGACAATAGTCTGTTTTAATTTAGTGTTATTTGCAGTTTTTAATAGGATATGTTTTGTTTAACAGATCAGGAAACCTTATGGGCCTGATTTTAAAAGGGTTATGCACGCGCAGGGCTCGGCGCGTGCAAGTTGCACAAATGTGCACCCCCTTGTGTGCGCCGACCCCGGATTTTATAAGATACGCGCGTACTTTTGTTCGCGCGCGCGTAAATTTATAAAATCTACCCCTATGTGTATATATATATATATGTATATATGTGAATATATATATCTATATGTATGTATATGTGAAAGTATAGTGGCAAAACCCAAATTCAAAAATGTGACTAGCATAAAGTATAAAATACCAAAAACAAAAATCGCTGTGAATCACCAAGAAATTAACAGAAAAGTAATTTTGACAAAATCTTATTTATTTAATTTATTTAAAAAGTCTTCTATACCAATGTTAGTCGAAACATCACCTCGGTTTACATGGAACAAAAGCAACGGAAATTACAAGTAACAGGGGAAGGGTAAGGGGTACAAAATCTTAAATAGTTTGCTCCAAAAAAAACTATAAACCTAACCAGAAGATAGCGTTAAAGTAGGGGAAAAGACAATTCATAACTTCCCAGCAAAATAGCAAGGCAACTTGTTAAACCGTTGCTGAATGAGCCCATTGGCCACAAGCTCTTATTATTTATTTACTTATTTGTTTATTTATTTATTTATTTGACATTTTTTTGTATACCATCGCTCAGAGTCCATTGAAACGGTTCACAGCAGATCAAAACAGTTAAATATAGAATACATTGTAAAGCTTAAGACTAACATGACTTGTAAAACCTAAAACTAGTATGCATTGTGAAACTTAAAAGTGGCATCCATTGTGAAACTTAAAACCAGAATGTATTGTAAAACTTAAAACTAGCATACATTATAAAAACTAAACTAAATCTCTTAACATAAAATTCTAAAACCTTATTTATAGAAGTTCCTAACATATAGCTCCATTTATATCCTACCAACCCCCAGGTCTTCTCCAGCGTAAAAACATATCTAAAAATTAATACAAGCATCCAAAGAAAAATTAGCTAAATACCCCATAAAAAAAATTATAAAATGTTTAAATAATCAATGAAAACCTTCCATTATAAAACTTTAGCTCAACTAATTACTGAAGCTGGAGATATGTATTAACTAGCCCGGATAAGCTGTCTTAAAAAACCAAGTTTTCAACTCCTGTTTGAATTTTTTAAAATTTGATTCTAGCCTTAGGGGAGCTGGAAGTGAATTCCATATTCCAGGACCTGCCAAAGATAGCGCTCTTTCCCTCACCTGATTAAGATGCGCTGACTGAACGGCTGGCAAGGTCAGCAAACCCTTATTTGCTGATCGCAAATTTCTGTGTGGGGCATGTAATTTAATGGCTGCATTCAGCCAATCTACCTGGTCAGCGAAGATTAATTTATGTAGGATACACATGGCTTTGAATTTGATTCGAAAATCGATTGCTAGCCAGTGTAATTTAATTAGAGTGGGCGTTATATGTTCATTTTTCTTTGCCCCTGTTAAGATTCTGGCTGCCGTATTCTGCAAGATCTGCAACGGACGGATTGTAGAGGCCGGTAATCCCAACAAGAGGGAGTTGCAGTAATCAAGACTCCCGAAAACAAGTGCTTGCAACACTGTGCGAAAGTCATTTAATTCTAATAATGGTTTCAACCTTCTTGGCATTAGCAGTTTCGCATAGCCCTCTCTCACCTTTATTGAAATGTGTTTTTTAAATGTAAATTCTGGATCAATTATGAAACCTAAATCCCTAATTGATTCTGTGAATTTTAAAGTAATATTGTCGTGGAGCTGTATCTGGTTTATATCTCTAGAGGAAATCTTTCTCTCAAGTAAAATAATCTCAGTTTTTTCAACATTCAATACAAGTCTCAGCTGATCAAGCACTTGTTTGATAGCCTTCAAATATATCGATAAAAGTTTACTTGTATCCTCTACTGACTTTTCTATTGGTAGTAAAATTTGGATGTCGTCTGCGTACAAAAAAATACTTCAGTCCAAGACCTGATAGTAGCCGACAGATTGGCAACATATATATGTTGAACAGGGGGGGTGACCTGTCTTTAACTCCATCTTGCTGGAACCCATCTTATTCACTTGTACTTGGAAAAATCGGTTAGTTAAAAAAGTTTCAAACCATTTTAGTACTGTTCCCATTATTCCTATTTCCGATAATCTTATGATTAAACATTGATGATTAACGGTATCAAAAGCCGCCAAGAGATCCAATAAGATCAACAAATACGCTCTCCCGTGATTCATCCCTCTTAATACCGTATCTGATAGGGATAACAGCAAGGTCTCTGTACTAAAATGTCGCCTAAAACCGAATTGAGAGGGATACAGAATCTCATTAGTTTCCAGGTGATAATTTAATTGTTTCAGCACCGTTTTTTCAACTAACTTGGCCAAGAAGGGGAGGTTAGATACCGGGCGATAATTATTCAAAATTGAAGAATCCAGGTTCTTTTTTTTAAGAATAGGACACACTATTGCACCCTTGAGATTCGAGGGAAGGGTTCCTTCAGTTAGACATGTATTAATCAATTAATCAATTTTGTGAGAGCTGGCACTATCACTTCTGGAATTAATTTTAAATCGGCTATGTTTATAGTATCTATTGGGTGGCTTGCTGGATTCATAGATTTTAACAAGGATTCGGTTTCGATTTCAGAAATCTCATCAAAGCACTCCCACTTATTCCCATCTCTAGTGTCAAGCGTTATTGTTCGCTGTGTAATATTTGTTATGGTTCTGGCCGCGAGCACCGCGACCAGACCCTTACCTCTGAGTTCCTGGACCTGTTCCCACTTCTGCTGGCGTGGTTTGCGGCCTGTTCGGCGGCGTCCCCGCGGGGACCATGCCACCGGGAAGCCTATCGTGGACGCCCTGCCTCTAGGTGCGCACTACTTGGGCGCTTATCTAGGCCGTTTCCCGCCACTGGTGACTCCGCTCAATTCCTGACGTCAGACGCCGTGGTCTTGATAAGCCGGCCGCGGACCTTCAGTCCTTGCCTTACAACGGGGTTACCATCCGGTTCCCAGTTGCTCCGTGCCCCAAAGTGGGTCACCTTGGTACTCGCTCCATTCCTGCCTGTCTGCTACAGTACCTGCCTGGTTCCTGCCTGCTTGCTACAGTACTTGCCTGGATCCTGCTTGCTTGCTTGCTACAGTTCCTGCCTGGTTCCAGTACCCGAGTCTTGCTACAGTTCCTGCCTGGTTCCAGTTCCTGTCCCTTGCTACAGCGTGGTTTGCTGTCCTTGTCTGGTACCAGTTCCCGTCCAGTTCTCCAGTCTACTCGCCTAAGTCCCAGCGGCTGGGCCCCTACGGGCTCCTCCCAGGGGGGCTTCATCTTCCAGGGGTGATACTTCACCTAAGTCCCAGCGGCTGGGCTCCTACGGGCTCCTCCCGGGGGAGCACCAGCTTCCAGGGTGAAGAGCACCATCTACGTCCTGCCTGACATCTGCCTCCCGACCTGTGGATTGCTAGAGACACTGAACACCTTTTCCCAGTCTCTGACAGGTCGGCCCAAGGGTCCACTAAACTGAGACTCCCACAACAATATTATCAAAATTAGCAAGTAATTTGTCAATTTTTTCTTTAAAAAAGTGCCATTTCATTACAGCGATCTTCATTAAGATTTATGTCTGCTTGCCTTGAGTCAGTGGCACTCACTACTGGCAAAACGTTTTCGGTTAATTTCTTGGCGAATCACGGTTTCACGGGAACCAAAACGAGGCGCCTGCAAAACTAGTTGCTAGTCTTATGTCAGGAGGGAGCTGAATGCTGGTAAAAGATAGTAACAGACCTTTCGGCATCTGTCAGACACAGAAAATGTTTGTGCTTTAAGTCTGCGCTTAAGAATAGTTGATGTCCTTTGAATTGCTGGTTTTGTGAAATTTTGTATGTCTCTTAATAAAGTTATAATGTTTTCTAGATGCTACATGAGTGCTGATTTACCATAGTGTAATTATAGATTAGATTTTATATATATATATATATATATTTTTTTTTTTTTTGTCAACTGTTTTTGATTTTACAAAGAAAGGAGGTAAAATAAGAAAGTTTACTGAAAGCTTAACAAACTTATTCCAGTATATTAAAGGATCTAATGTATCTTGCTCTGGCAGTCTTCTCTCTACCTCTACTGTCACCCTTGCATACTGTGCTAACCGAAAAAGCCATTGCTGAATCTCTTTCTCTTTCGGGCTGAAACGGAAGGGGCTTTGCCTGGTTGTGCCTCGTTTCTCTTTCCTAGATGGAAACAGTTACCATCGATCCTAGATGGTAACTGATTCTTGCAATGTTCTTCTTTTTCCAGAGGCTCATCATACACAACCCCTCTGGGAACGTGTGGAATACGCCAGACGTATCTTTTCAAACTCTGTGGCTCCATCATAAACCTCCGTACTGACTCTGGAATTGTATCACTGGAAAAGATCTTCCGGGGGGAGCCCAGATTAAAGTGAGCCTCGCACGCATTGCTCTTTACAACAGGAACAATGGCGCAGGGTTTCAGTGCATCCACAAATTCACACAATTCCTGAAAAGAGGAATGGTCCGAATAAGGAACCACATGAGCATTCTTGTGCCAAACTTTTACATCCCTGCCTGTAGGGATAACAGCGATTGTTGGGTGGATTCGGTTCCACTGGGTCAAGCTGAAGTATCGAATTTCAGATTGGTCCACTGCACAGATTCTCCCGGCCCCCTCTTCCGTGGTAAACACATCCTCAAGCTGCAGCAGGTTTATCAGCTGGCGCCTCTGGGGACTGACAACCACCCAGGTCCGGAATTCCATAGCCAAATCACGCAGCAGCGTCTCTTTCCCTAAGCTGTAAAGACCTGCAAGACAGACCATGTGCTATTAAACTCAGAAAGGGAAATCCTTACAGAGGGTAAAAATATAAAGATTGCCCGTGCCATGATCCATTGGGACCCAGGACACCAGTGCATTCCACACATAGAAATCAAACAGGCGCCAACTCTACCATCACAAATGAACCTGTGGGTTACAAATGCTGTAGGGCTCTTTTGCTGAGGGTATAGTGCTGTGTAACCCTCTACCGCTGGCTCACCAGGGGAGCTGCTAAGCTTGGGCCCGTAGAAGGAGGGGAGGGAAGAAGGTGGTGGGTCTCCTGTAGACATTGCCCCTCATCCTTGAGCCATGCAAGACACGATCTGTGGAAAGGGGAGCAGCAAGGTTGGCCAGGGGTTGAAGACTGTTAATCATGTTAATAGGTGGGCATATCATTGATAAATCAAACCGCATTCTGTTCCGGGACGTTCTAGTACAGCCAAGCCCCATAAATCAGTGAGCTAGAGACAAAAATGTCATTGTAGAAAATCAGCTAGGTTAAAATGTTAGGTAGTGGTGTCTTGCAGTAACACGGGAGAAAAAGTCACCAAGTTTAAACAAGTTCTCCCCTTTCCCGTGACGTGATCCTCACCAGGATAAAAGGAAGTAAGAGCTAACAGTGCTCTCGACTGCAACAATCCTGAAGGCCTTGGTTTCAGTAGATGTATAAAAAAGAGTGACTTGCAAGTGCAGAGAGATATGGATTAAAAATCATTTTGGGGGGTACTCTACCACTGATAAATGAAAATCTTGTTTTCTCATATAGGCAGGGATAACATTTACTCATTCAGGGGTTAATCATTTTAAATGGGAGATCGCAGTAGGAAGTGAATTGCTGGGCTTGTTAATATTATTCTCTGTAAAAGTTTTTGCAAGCTATATGAGGACATTTTGCATCAAATCTGACTGAAAGCAGACCTTCTTACACAGTTATTATGAGACCTTGCTGAATGCTGTGCAAGTTATAATAAAGCTTTGAAATGCAGGAATAAAATGCTAGAGAAGGGAGAAACCGTAAGGATGACACCAGGAAGCCTCTCCTCCTGCGATACAGAGCATCACGCTGCTGGGGACAGGGAACAGAGTAAGTGATGAGGCACACAGTAAGTTGTGAGGGGACCGGGGAAGACAGGAAGAATCAGACAGGCTTAGGTACGCACCCACCACGATGTCATGCTCTGGATGGTCTCTGATAAGCTCTTTTATCTGCCTCGTAGCTTCTTGTCGGGAAGGCAGTAGGTGGTTAGGATTACAGTTTGTGTTATCCAAATACAGAACATCTATCTTCTTTCTGTTTTTCAGTGGTGACCGTCTTAGCATGTCTGGCGTATAACGGAAATCACCTGGGAACGGAGGAGAAATGCCTTTTACGAATGCCAGAGCAATGTCGGAAGCAGCAGTATGAACTTCTATTGGGTTTTCGTGTAATCATTGTGAATGTTGCCTAAAGCCTCATTTTTATCCTGCTGTCTGATTCACCTGCTCCTCTGACAGGAGGGAACCATGCTCCAGTGGGCAATCTAAAAACAACTTTCCTTACTGTTGTGTATTCTTTTAACTTCATTCCTATGGGTGTGTGCTTTCCCTCTACTAACGGGAACCCAATGCTCAAGGTAAAATGTGTTCCAGAGGCTCTGGCAATAAGTTTCAGAGATTATATTTAAATGGATGAGCACCTCCTAGCTGCTGCTCCAGGCATTTAAGTGTCTAACTGGCGGAGTAGCTAGGTTTGCGGAGAGCGAATCTCATCCGCAACGGTACCCGGAGGTAGCGAATCCCCTTGCTAACTCATCTTGTTAGCGAAAACTGAGACCTTAAATATCTGGAGCTACTGACGTCATCTCAGGGGGACACCCCTGAGGTACGCGCCAATGCCAGTACATCAGTCGGGCCGTGCGCGCGCCCATAGGCATCTGGTCAACATGGCGGCTTGCCGCGTCGAGCCGGTCCAGGAACGCCGGAGGAGGACGGCCAGGAGACGCCGCAGCAGCTAGCCTTCCATCAACCCCGGAGGGAGTCGCCAACGAGGTAAGGTCGGCGGAGCAGAGACGTCGGACAGCGACGAACACAACACTAACAGATTCTACAGGGATCTTGAAGAACGCACAGTTCCTGTGTAGAGAATGGTACCAAAGTAACCCTCAAAGAGAAACATGACAGAGCCCGGGCAGTGATTGGCATCGATCAAGGTAACCGTCAGTGTCTCCTTGCCAAAGTTATCCAGATTCAACTTGTGAGGCACTCCCTCTTCCAAGGGATGGATCCATTCACTGTTCACCTGGGAAGGAAGAACCCACACAGTAATCAGCAGCTGGCCTGGGGTTTAAGATGAGCTAAAAGCAGCATTAGAAAGCCTTCAAAATAGTGGAGAAGAAATCCTGCATTCAGAATGGCTCACCTATTGTTAAAGCTTTATGAGTTAGAAATTGAAATATGCCATCAGAAAAAAATTATCCCCAGGAGTTTGCCTGAGGCATTGAACTGAAAGTCATAACCAAGGCTAGTAAGTTTCATTGATTGCAAGCTGCCAGCAAAACATTAATCTGATGCAATATTTATCATTTTATATCCCAACTTGTCCCTAAAAATAATCCATTAATGATTTAATTGCTTGATTAGATTCCTTTCACCCAAATATAATCATTCAAATGTAATCCATGCCTTATAGGCTAAACGTAATACCTATAATGAGTTAATTTGACAACTGTTTTTTACACTTGTTTAAGAGTATTTATTTATTTATTTATTTATTTATTTATTTATTTAAAATACTTATATTCCACCACCTCCCACCCTCCCCCCAGCCCTGAAGATCGAGGCAACGATGCTGGAGGAAGGCAAGGGCAACTAGGCCGGGGCACCAACGCCTTCTGCCTGCACTGGGAACCGTGACGGGACACTCTAGGAGCTCTTCCTCCCACCCCCCAGAACAAGGAGGGAGAGGAGGGACCTGTCAGTGCCACAGCGGCTCTCTATCCCTCCCCCCCCCCCGCCCTCCCCCCAGTCCTAAAGATTGCGGCAACGCCAGAGGCGCACACATAAAGGAGCACTCAAAGGAGCTTGCCCCTTTGTGATCCCCTTCATGTGCACCTGAGGTGCAAGCCTGCGATGCGCATACAACAGTAACCTTTACTATTGCTAGAAGCAATGGAACAAATACACATTATTGAACAGATACCTGGTCGGGTATATATGGTGAACTAAGAAGGAAAACACAAAAAAGAACCAAGTAAGGAATACAAGACTGATCTTTCCCTTATAATCTCATCGTGCTTAATGTTTACACTCCTACTATTAAATGTCCAGTCACTGTCCAAAACCCCCCCACTGATAAATGATCTGTTAGAGGAGTTAAATCCCTCTATCTTTTGCATTGCTGAAACCTGATTGAACGACAAAGCAATGTAGTCTTAAATCAAATTCATCAACCCAACTTTGATGTCTTTCATTCCCCTAGACCTAAATGTAAAGGCAGGGGGCTACTAATACTCTGTAAAAAAGAGCTTAAACGTATGCCTTACCAAGTACAGATTAACCCACCCTAGGAGATGGCAATATTAAAATCACCACAACTTAACATAGGAATGATTTATTGCTCCCCTGGAATACTTCAAAAAGACTGCCCACCTTTGATAGAGCTATTCACCAAAGTGTTTCCATCACCTGAAGCTACCTTACATGTACATAGAACACCAAAAACCACAGCATGTGAAACCTTTTTAAATACAATGGAAGCAATGGGATGGTCACAATATGTAACCAACCCCACTCATAAAGCAGGTCATATCCTAGATCTAATATTTGCCAACTACAGCAACTGTCTAATCAATACATCCCACAAAATATTGCCCTGGTCTGATCACCATCTAATAAAAACGGACATAACCCTCCTCAACCCTAAGCAAACAAATTTCATTAATAATCAAACCTTCACCTTCAGAAAAAGAGATACAACCTAATGTACTTGAAGAAGCAATTAAAAATAAGCTAATTGACTTTAATTAAGCTAATACCTCCTCAGCTTTTGATTCCTGGGAAAAGATCAACAGAGAAATTGCAGATAACCTAAGCCCAATATCAACAAAAACATTCCAAAACGAATAGAATAACTCTAAACAAAAGAAATCATGGTACAACAAAGAACTAAGACAAACCAAACAGACACTGAGAAAAATCTGAGAAACAATGGCGAAAATGCCTGTCTGAAGAACCCCTAGGAAAATACAGATCTCTCCTAGCAAAATGCCATGCACAAATCAATAAAGCAAAAAAAGACTACTGTGCAACACAGATTCATGGGGTAATATTAAACACCAAATTCCTCTTCAAAACCATCAAATGCTTAATCAAAGACCCATCTTCCCCCATCACAAGAAACTACAACTTCTCAAAGAATGCCTGCCTGCAATGGGTATGCCACCCCCTTATTAGATAAACTATATAGGTTAAAAACACAATTCTCCACCGACTCACCAACTAAAGAACTCGAAGCAAAACATGAGCAGCCTAAATGGAACACTTGGAGCACTTTCGACATAGTAACTAAAATCAAAATAAATCAAATCATTACCAAAATTAAGCCAGCTATCCACCCACTAGACCCAATTCCGGCGAGTTCCAACAATCGCAACCATAATCAACCACTTGCTCTCAGAAGGATTGGTCCCTTATGGAGAGAAACAAGCTGTGATCAAACCAATCCTAAAAAATAAAAATGGCAGAATTGATGATTGAGAAAATTACCGGCCAATATCCTACTTGCCTTTTATCTCTAAAATTCTAGAAAAAGCAGCGTTATCCCAATTGGAAAACCACCTAGAAGAGAATGATATTCTATACCCAAACCAATTTGGATTCAGAAAAGCTCACTCAAGAGAGACTTTACTAATATCTTTAATAGACTCTGTGCTACAAGGGTTTGACAATAATGAGTCTTACATCCTGGTTCTATTAGATCTAACAGCAGTCTTTGACATTGTGGACCATACCCTGCTGTGCTGTCAGATGAGAAAAACTGGAATAGACGGAAGTGTTCTAAACTGGTTCTCCTCCTTGCTAGCAGATAGGACATTCCAAATCAAACTGGGCAACTACATATCTGACACATTTCATATTGATACAGGTGTCCCCCAGGGCTCAGCACTCTTGGCAACACTCTTCAACATTTATATGCTTCCTCTGTGTACACTTCTGGCAAAACTAGGAATCAACTTCTTATACACAGATGACATACAGTTCTACGTTCCATTCTCCAAATCAACTGAAAACACAGCATCGACACTCTCAACATACATGAAGGCAATACAACAAGAAGTGTTGCAGCTTAAACTAACACTAAACACAAAAAAGCCCGAAATCGTATGGCTAAGGAGAAACTCACCTATAGTTAATCTGCCACCCCTAGACCTGGGTAACTATTCACATTACCCCCTCTGCACAAGTATGGAACCTAGGAATACAGGTCAATGAGAACATCACAATGAAAAATCACATACATTAATTAAAACAGGATACTCCGAGCTGTGAATATTACATCGGCTGAAACCTCTTCTATCATTCCAGGACTTCCGCACTGTTTTACAAACACGAATATTCTCAAACATTGATTACTGCAACTTCCTATTACTTGGCCTATCGTTGGGACTTTTAAAACCACTACAATTACTACAAAATGCCTCAGCAAGACTTAAATTAGGAACAAGGAAATTTGACCACATCACTCCCTGGCTGATAGCTCTGCACTGGCTGCCAGTACAAGCCAGAATCCATTATAAAGGATTAACACTAATTTTTAACATTATCAACAACAGAAACCCATGCTTAATAGGCATGAATTGTCGTCAATACACACCACAGTAAACACTAAGATCTCAAAACAAAGGACTATTATCTGTGCCAACAAAGCAAAGTACTCATCTAAAGCAAATACACGGAATGTTTTCCATAGCAGGCCCCAGGTTGTGGAATTCAACTTCCAGAGTCAGTTACATCTGATAATTAATGATTATTATTATGTTAATTATTCTATGTTTCTTTATGTTATCCGTTTTTATGTTATTGTCATGTTCATGTTTATTACTATTCCATTCTACATTATGTAACCTTATTTCTCATGTTAATTGCTTCCATTGAACCACCTACTCATTTTTTGCCTCCTGCTTGGTTTTGCCCCCCCACCTCATTGTAATTGCTCCCCTCCCTTTACTGTTCACTGTATTTTTCCTAGTTCCCTGTAAACCGACATGATGTACCCTCGAATGTCGGTATAAAAAAAAAGTTGTTAAATAAATAAATAAATAACAGACAGAAAGAGCTTCACATGTGAGCTGAAAACCTGGCTCTTCAAAAATGCATATGATCTAACATAAAATATCATTATGCAGAAAAGTACAAGATTATAAGCACTGTTAATATTAGAAGAATGAACGACAAGTATTGAGTGATGTATAGTGCATTATGACAAGTCTATGACTAATATATGAAAACTATTGAAATAGTCGTGATAATTTCTTTCCTAGCTCTCTAGTTAACATGTTTTAGATGTTGTGTTAACCTATGATATGAATGTCATTTTTGTAAACCACTGTGGTCTTCTTTTGGAACGCCGGTATATAAAATGTGTAAATAAAATAAAAATAAACTTCCAAATTTAAAATTTGTCTAGTGCAGATCACATAAGTACATACATAATACAGAAGTATCAACAAATATATAACAAATAACACCCATATATTACATAAAAATTACATAAAATTAACAAATCTCAATACCATAGGCTTCTTGAAAAAAAATGTTTTTATCTCCTTCCTGAACTTTTTCACATGTGGGCAGTTATCCAATTTTGCTAAATAAAAGGAAGGACTGGTTATTCCAACACACAGTGGCTTCAAGAGAAAAGGCCTGCCTTTGAAATGCCACCATTCCCTGAATTGGAAGAGGTATGCTCAACGTAACTAGTTTAGTAGGACCACTGAAAATATCACCATCTCCTAAGTGTTTTCAAGCAAGACAAGTGGGACCCCCAGGGAATGCTGGAAAAACCTACCAGGATAGTGCTACTGCATAAGTGATTCTTGCAATCGTACTTAAATTCCTTTTCTCCACATCCACAGACCCGAGAAATGTGGGAAACTTATCAGAGATATTTGGAGCAGGTAAATGACATCTATGAATAGTGATCTTCCCTTCTGAAGTTACTCATGTCTGCTTGCTAGGAAGCTGACAGGATGCTTTTCCATTTCAAGTTCTGTAAATGAAACTGAACTGTCTCAGGCTCTAACACTAGAGTATTCTGTTTTAACAAACGCGCCCCTCATACCTGTATCTTGAGCTGGAGTATTTTGGCAGTAAGGGGAGAGCAGTAGATGGGTCTGTGCCAGGTGGAAGATAATCCGATGGTGTGGTCCGAGTGCACGTGGGAGAGGAAAAACAAGCGCGCATGGTTACACTTCCTGATCTGCCAAAAATCCACAGCAATTGGGGTGCTGGGTATAAGGGCCCCATTCATGCTCACAGTTCAGTGGTTTTCACAGCTTACCAAGCCCCTAGAGAGAGTAAAAATAAGCTTTAATAATTTTATGCAGTTTTGTAACTCTGTGTTAGCAAAAGACATCTGTAGCGTAGAGAAACAACCAGAACAGCTAAATAATTCCCTGTAATCATACAATGAGCTAGAGAAGTATCAGAACACAGGGTCTGGTACCAGATGAGCCACTGAATAGCAAACACTGCCACACTTACTACATACAGCCTGTGAAGGATGCTGGTATTCAGATATTCTACTATGCATGCTCATTCATGTGATTAGCTTTCAAAGTCCATAGATTTATGTACAGAAAGTTGCAAGTTTGTTCATACTTGCTTTGTGTTTGCATCTGTAGATTGACTAAATGTGAGATGATTATTAATTTCCAATCAATATTAAATCACTATTGTGTTGTCACAAGATATAGGCATAACTAATCTGTTATCTTATCATATATAGAAACTTAAAATAATGAGCTATGTAAATTTGTGATTTGTTCCTATATAATGAAACACCAAGAGAAAATATGCTTTCTTGCTATTGCTATTCTGATTGTTCTTTTGCTTTTGCATTTTTAACTGACAATTTCCTAATAATAAAGAACACCCTAATTTATTCTAAGATTAAAGTCTCCTTGTGCTGCATGAGAGAAAGGGCCTCGCAAACAGAATCACCAGACTTCTAGCAGCAGTACTTTGCAGGAGCTGGGAGTGCTTCATACTGTATTTTGTGATGTCATTAAATAGAGAGTGCAGTTGTTATTTCGGCTGGTGATCTCTGCTTGGATAACAGATGGTCAACTAAAGCTGGAGAGAGCACACTGTGCATTTGCCCTGATGACAGCAGATAGTGCTAAGCCCCAGACAATAGTACTGCTATTACTTATCAATTCTATAGTGCTACTTGACCTACTCAGAGCTGTACAAAAACACATGAGACAGTGAAGCTTGTAATTGAATAATTGTTAAACTACTTCACTTTCAGGCTAAAGGAAAGACTGTCAATGGCCAGGGCTAAAGTTGAGGTGATTTTCTAGAATTGGAAGATCTTCCTTGACTTTTCTGCCAAGTTCCAAAAGAGATGGAAAAGTTTTAATGAGATAAAGCAGTCACTATGCCAGCAGGCAAGACTTCAGGTGGCACAAGGTGAGAAGGCTTACCTGTAGCAGGCGATGCTGCATCCAGCAGGACTTCAGGTGGCGCAAGGTGAGAAGGCTTACCTGTAGCAGGCGATGCTGTATCCAGCAGGACTTCGGGTGGCGCAAGGTGAGAAGGCTTATCTGTAGCAGGCGATGCTGTATCCAGCAGGACTTCAGGTGGTGCAGGGCGAGAAGGCTTACCTGTTCATGTCTCTGCAAGAAGTGGAAACATCCGTAAAAGCCGTACACCTGAGGGAAGAGCTGCTGGAATGTCCCCTCTTGCCGTTCCTTACATAAGCCCTGTCCTGCTTGTTGATTGGGTAGTTGTTCTGCATCTATCATGATATATGGATCTTCTAGTTTCTATTTGCTTCTTGCTTTCTGTAGAAATGAGAAAGGGTGGGGCTGAGGGTGTTGGCTTTGCTCTTTTGAGTTTCGTTTTCTGGTCTGTATCTAGGAAGTATGGAATGTGGGTTTGTGTTTTACTGATCCTGAGTGCCTACGCGCCCCCTCCCCCCCCCCCCCCCCCAGGCTAGAGCTGTTTGGGGCTGCTGAAGGATGGCATATCTGGGGGAGGGGGGGGGGGGCTGGGGGGGTTACTGTGAGGAGGGCATTTTTCTTTTCATTATGTGTAGCACCAAGGCCAAAATGGCAGGCATTTTTTATTTCTCCTTTATGCTCATTTCCTCTCATTCTAGTGCTCTTTTCTTATATCTCCTTTGGCCTTTCTTTGTTTCCTTTCTGAGCTGTGAAGTCTGATGTGAGACACAAATGGAAGGGAATCTTTAATTTTATGAAGACACAATAAGCAGATATTTCTCTGTTATAAGAGACAGACTTAAGTAAGGAGGTGCATATTAAGTTCTTTAGACTGTCAGGGGTGGGGCAAATGTTTATTGCTACCTTTAACTCCAGAAGTCTCAGGGTAGAAGAGATGAGAGGCCTATAAAATGTGTTTATTCACTCGGTGCTAAGCAAGAGCAGATGCATCCTGCAATGGTGTTTGAACCCCAAAGAAGATAAATCTGCTGGGCTGTAGGTTTCAAATGGTCTCTCAATGAACTGAATTTAATTCACAATCATAAGAGATCACGCTGTCTAGCACATCGCTTCCATGTAACACATGATGCTGTTTATTGAAAAAGATTTTTTATACTGCTACTCAATAAATCGATATGTTTATCCGGCTAACGTGCTCAGCCAGCCAGCGGCTGAATATGGACCTTGAGGATTCATGCCAAGCTATTTCATAAGGTAGGCTGATGTTGACCTATTATTTTTAAGCAAACTGGATAAGTCAGCTGCTCCATTTTTAAAGATACTAGAGGAATAATGCAGGGGGTATGTGCACCAAATCAATTATTCTCAATTCTGCCTTTTTTTCCCTGTGGCTGAAATTTTGCATTTCTTACGTCTTTCTAGTTTCTGTCCTCACAGTCCTGTCCTCACAGTCCTCTCCCTAAGGAAGAGGACTGTGAGGACAGCTTCAGCAGCTACTGCTGCTTCTGGTGTGGCCTGCAAGGGAAAGGAGTAGGAAAACTGCTGGAGAGGGTAAGTAAAGGTGGCTTTTTAAGTTCATTTTTCTTGACTGATTACCATTTTAATTATTGGGTAGTATATGATGTATCTGCTGTTTGAAATATTTTATTGGTGTTTGGTAAAGCTTTCAAAATGTGCATGAGTCTTTAATTATTGGATATTCTATTCATCATAAGATCATAAGAAAATGCCATACTGGGTCAGACCAAGGGTCCATCAAGCACAGCATCCTGTTTCCAACAGTGGCCAATCCAGGCCATAAGAACCTGGCAAGTACCCAAAAACTAAGTCTATTCCATGTAACCATTGCTAATGGCAGTGGCTATTCTCTAAGGGGCAGATTTTTAAAAAATACGCGAGCGCGTACTTTTGTTCGCGCACCAGGCGTGAACAAAAGTACGCTGGATTTTATAAGATACACGCGTATCTTATAAAATCCGGGGTCAGCGCGCGCAAGGAGGTGCACATTTGTGCAACCTGCGCGCGACGAGCCCGGCGCGAGCTGCATGTTCCCTCCGAGGCCGCTCCGATTTCAGAGCGGCCTCGGAGGGAACTTTTCTTCGCCCTCCCCACACCTTCCCCTCCCTTCCCCTACCTAACCCACCCCCCCCCCCCGGCCCTATCTAAACCCCCCCTTACCTTTGTCGGCGTCCTCCGGTCCCGGGGGCTGGTCCGGAGGCCTCGACCATGCCCCCGGGCCGGCGCCACGCCCCCGGGCCCGCCCCCGAAATGCCGGGGCACGCCCCCGAAATGCCACATCGTTTCAGGAACGCCTCCGGACACGCCCCCTCCCTCCCCTTTTCGAAAGCCCCGGGACTTACACGCGCCGGCGGCCTATGCAAAATAGGTGCGAGGGCCTTTTAAAATCCGCCCCTAAGTGAACTTAATAGCAGGTAATGGACTTCTCCTCCAAGACCTTATCCAATCCTTTTTTAAACACAGCTATACTAACTGCACTAACCACATCCTCTGGCAACAAATTCCAGAGTTTAATTGTGCGTTGAGTGAAAAAGAACGTTCTCCGATTAGTTTTAAATGTGCCCCATGCTAACTTCATGGAGTGCCCCCTAGTCTTTCTATTATCCGAAAGAGTAAATAACCGATTCACATCTACCAGTTCTAGACCTCTCATGATTTTAAACACCTCTATGATATCCCCCCTCAGCCGTCTCTTCTCCAAGCTGAAAAGTCCTAACCTCTTTAGTCTTTCCTCATAGGGGAGCTGTTCCATTCCCCTTATCATTTTGGTCGCCCTTCTCTGTACCTTCTCCATCGCAATTATATCTTTTTTGAGATGCGGTGACCAGAATTGTACACAGTATTCCAGGTGCGGTCTCACCATGGAGCGATACAGAGGCATTATGACATTTTCCGTTTTAGTCACCCTTCCCTTTCTAATAATTCCCAACATTCTGTTTGCTTTTTTGACTGCCGCAGCACACTGAACCGACGATTTCAATGTGTTATCCACTATGACACCTAGATCTCTTTCTTGGGTTGTAGCACCTAATATGGAAACCAACATTGTGTAATTATAGCATGGGTCATTTTTCCCTATATGCATCACCTTGCACTTATCCACATTAAATTTCATCTGCCATTTGGATGCCCAATTTTCCAGTCTCACAAGGTCTTCCTGCAATTTATCACAATCTGCTTGTGATTTAACTACTCTGAACAATTTTGTGTCATCTGCAAATTTGATTATCTCACTCATTGTATTTCTTTCCAGATCATTTATAAATATATTGAAAAGTATGGGTCCCAATACAGATCCCTGAGGCACTCCACTGTCCACTCCCTTCCACTGAGAAAATTGTCCATTTAATCCTACTCTCTGTTTCCTGTCTTTTAGCCAGTTTGCAATCCACGAAAGGACATCGCCACCTATCCCATGACTCTTTACTTTTCCTAGAAGCCTCTCATGAGGAACTTTGTCAAACGCCTTCTGAAAATCCAAGTACACTACATCTACCGGTTCACCTTTATCCACATGTTTATTAACTCCTTCAAAAAAGTGAAGCAGATTTGTGAGGCAAGACTTGCCTTGGGTAAAGCCATGCTGACTTTGTTCCATTATACCATGTCTTTCTATATGTTCTGTGATTTTGATGTTTAGTACACTTTCCACTATTTTTCCTGGCACTGAAGTCAGGCTAACTGGTCTGTAGTTTCCCAGATCGCCCCTGGAGCCCTTTTTAAATATTGGGGTTACATTTGCTATCCTCCAGTCTTCAGGTACAATGGATGATTTTAATGATAGGTTGCAAATTTTTACTAATAGGTCTGAAATTTCATTTTTTTAGTTCCTTCAGAACTCTGGGGTGTATACCATCCGGTCCAGGTGATTTACTACTCTTCAGTTTATCAATCAGGCCTACCACATCTTCTAGGTTCACCGTGATTTGATTCAGTCCATCTGAATCATTACCCATGAAAACCTTCTCCATTATGAGTACCTCTCCAACATCCTCTTCAGTAAACACCGAAGCAAAGAAATCATTTAATCTTTCTGCGATGGCCTTATCTTCTCTAAGTGCCTCTTTAACCCCTCGATCATCTAATGGTCCAACTGACTCCCTCACAGGCTTTCTGCTTCAGATATATTTTAAAAAGTTTTTACTGTGAGTTTTTGCCTCTACAGCCAACTTCTTTTCAAATTCTCTCTTAGCCTGTCTTATCAATGTCTTACATTTAACTTGCCAACGTTTATGCTTTATCCTATTTTCTTCTGTTGGATCCTTCTTCCAATTTTTGAATGAAGATCTTTTGGCTAAAATAGCTTCTTTCACCTCCCCTTTTAACCATCAGCTGTTTTGAAATTATTTTATTAGTATAATTTTATAATTATGATTAATTATTTATATATCTTCCACATGATTTGTTTCATGTGGAATGGTGACATTTTTGTTTTTCCATTGTTGCACTGTATAGAGTCTAGCGTGATACATTTTACAGTTTAGTTTTTGTCTGCACATTTCTATTTATACTTTATGTGGCTTTATTCTGTATTTTGGAGAGGGTTTGTGTTCTGCATGCAAAGACTGAGATGAAGCATTCTTTTAGCATGTGGTTTCTCTGTAGGGATCTGTAGTAGCTTGGCCTGTTCTGTTTTCCTGATAGGAGGTGTCTTGATATTTTAGATTCTGGTGTAATATTTGTGGTATTCTTTTTCATAGGTGGGGTTGTTATTCTTTGAGTGTTGGCAAATAGTACTGTGTTGATACGGAAGGACCATGCCAAAATATATCACAATAGGTATGATGCCATATGAATTCTAAGATGCAAAGTTTTCTTGCTGGCATCACAACAGTGCATGAAATTATCACAACAACTTGTATATTAATTTTACCACAGAATGTCATTTTTCATGTAAAATATGTTATAAATGCATAATTTAAAATTGTGTATGGGGAGGGGGTGCCAGACTTAAGGTTTGCCTAAGGTGCCTGACACCCTTGCTCCCGCCCTGTTCATCAGGAGCCATTGAAGGGACGAGAAAACATTGTGCCCAAACTTATTGCAAAAATGTATTAAATAAATTCTTCTGTCAATAAAAATCACAAAACTATCAGGCATCATTTCAATGAAAAGAACTAAAGTTACTTAACTTGTCAGGAGTGGTGTAACAAACCTCTTCTCGGAAGTGATGTCTCTACTCGTCTTCCTTCAGGGACAGAGACCGTATCACATCTGCAACAAAGTTGCACTTTTCCACATTTATTTTATTTATTTATTTATTTACAGTTCTTATATACCGCACAATGGGTAGGGGACTATCCGTCTAGGCGGTTTACATGTTAGTACGTACACAAACAATATTGTACAGTTACAAAGACAGTTCATAAAGTCATATACAAAACATATTAAAATTCATAAAATAATCAGATAACTTTTCAGGATCATGTAGTGTAATAAACCTAATATATATTGTATGCTTGAGTGAAGAGATGGGTTTTAACAGTTTTTTAAATTCTATGCGGCTAGCTGTCAGGCGAATATGTTCAGGCAAAGAGTTCCACAGTAGTGGGCCGGCAACAGAAAAGGCTCGTTTGCGGGTCAGTGCTAGACTTACAGATTTTACTGTTGGTACTTCAAGAATACATTTATCAATAGAACGGAGCTGTCTGGAGGGTCTGTAGATTCGTAGTAAAGAACATAGCCAGATGGAGTTATTGTTGTACAGTAGGTTGTGTATAGTAGATAGAATTTTGTAAGTAATACGGTATGAAATTGGTAACCAGTGCAGATGTTGTAATACAGGAGTGATGTGTTCTGTCCGGGGTGTATTGTATAACATGCGAGCGGCTGTATTTTGTATCAATTGTAATGGTCATATAGCTGTTTGTGGTAAACCAAGATAGATAGCGTTGCAGTAGTCTAGTGAAGATAAAATTAATGCTTGGGTAATTAATCGAAAATCGTTAGGATGAAGGAGTGGTTTAAGTTTCTTTATCATGTATATTTTGTAAAAGGATTTTTTTACGAGTTCAGATATATGATCGGTCATTGTCAATTTTGAATCTATCATTACACCTAGATTTTTTGCATGAGGTTTTATATTGATGAGTTGGTTCTGAAAAGTGAATGTTGGTGGAGGGCGAGAAGCTGAGTCAGGTACAGTGGATAAGTAAATTAATTCTGTTTTATTTGTGTTTAGTTTGAGTCTATTGTGAGATAGCCATGTTTTTATTGTGGATAAGTATAGGTGTAATAAAGAGAAAGTTTTTGACCAGGAATCAGTGAAAGGTATGATGAATTGTATATCATCGGCATAAATTTTGAAGTTAAGATCTAATCCAGCAAGCAAGCGGCAGAGAGGTAGTAAGTAAAGATTAAATAGAAGAGCTGAAAGTGCGGAGCCTTGTGGTACTCCTGTCTTGTACCAGTCAGAGTAGTAGGGACCAACGGTGATTCTTTGTTTACGATTGGTTAGAAAAGAAGAGAACCATTGTAATGCAAGATCTGTAATGCCAATCTGAGATAGTGTAGAGAGTAAGATGTCGTGGTTTAGCGTATCAAACGCAGCTGAGATATCGAGTAGTACCAGTATATAATTAGTATTGGAATCAAAGCCTCTGATGATTGAATCGAAAGATGATATTAACAGGGATTCTGTGCTGTGACCTTTTCTAAAACCATGTTGATTATTATGTAATATATTGTTTTCTTCGATGTATTCTGATATTTGGTGTAGGACTACAGATTCTATAATTTTTGCAATGGATGGTAATGAGGCAATTGGTCGGTAGTTAGTTAAATCTGTGGGGTCATGATTTTTCTTTTTGGGAATGGGAAGAACAGATGTTTGTTTTAAAGAGTCGGGAAAAATTCCTTGGGATAGAGAGGCATTCACTAGATTTGTGATAGCGGGGGCTAAGTGATCTCTGGAGTCTCTGAGTAAGAAACCTGAACAGGGATTGAAAGGACAATTTGAAGGTTTGGATTTTGACAGTATGTTAATGATAGTTTTGTTAGTAACTGAAGAGAATTCTGGGAAGGTATGGATCATTTGAGGAAAAGCATTGTTTCATTTCACCAAGTAGTGTAACAGGAAATATGACAACAATTCTCTGACAAACGCACTTTTTCAAATTTGACCAGACAAGAAGCATTAGCTTTAAAGGATTTGTGACATAATCAAGATCTCATCATCAAACCAGCTGATAAAGGTGGTAAGATTGTCCTTTTGGACCGGATTCAATACGTTACTGAAGTTCAACGACAATTACATGATAGCAAGTTTTACCTAGTTCTTCCTAATGACCCTACGAGTGCTCTAATTACCACAATTGAACATCTTGTTACAGAAGGCTCCCAAGCTGGTTTTTTGACATCCCAAGAAGCATCCTTCCTTTTGAGAAAACAAGCTGTGGTTCCAGTGTTTTATTTTTTATTTATTACCCAAGATCCACAAAAATATCACAAATCCCCCGGGTTGTCCTATTGTTTCCAGCAGAGGATCACTGTTGGAGCCCTTATCAAAATTTGTGGAGCATTTTCTTGCTCTGTTTGCAAGTTCTCTTCCATCATTCATTAGAGACTCCCAACAAATGATTATGTTTCTTGAAGCACAACATTATGAAACCAGTTACCTCTTTCTAGTCACTCTCGATGTGGAAGCTCTGTATACAAGTAACCCACAAGACGAAGCCATGGAGATTGCGTTTAGGTATTTTGAACAACGTCCTATACCACACAGGATTCCATCATCTTTTTTACTGGCTCTACTAGAAATAGCTTTAACCAAAAATGTTTTCGCATTCGAACACCAGTATTTTCAACAAATTTGTGGCACTGCAATGGGTGCCACAACGGCCCCAGACGGCCCCAGATTTAGCCAATTTATACATGACCACTTGGAAATGCTATATAGATGATGTGTTCATGATTTGGCAAGGCACCTTGGATGATTTTGAGAAATTTGTGCTATGGCTTAACACATGTAATCCTAATCTCCACTTCACAGCAAATATTCAAAGTACGTGCATTACATTTTTGGACATTATGATTTCAAAGATTCAAGATGGGTTCATTACCACTCTTTATCGCAAACCTGTTAGTAGCAATACTTTTTTTTTTATATTTTACAAGTGCTCAACCCTGCTCATTGAAGGAAAATTTACCAGTAAGTCAGTTTTTCAGAATTCGACAGCTATGTTCTACCATCACTGAATATCATCATCAAGCTTCCATTTTAAATGACAAGTTTCTGGCAAGAGGATACCCAAAGCGTTGCATCAGATGGGCTTTTTTACGTGCTAAGTACACCCACCGTGAATGGCTCTTTTTACCACGGTCATTAAATTCTGAAGAAATCCTGACCTATGTTTTACCATTCTCTTCTATGTCACACACGATGAAACAAGTGATTCAAAATAATTGGCATATTCTACAAATACATGAAGAATTTTCCAAGCCACCTAGGTTCACCTATAACCGAGGCTGGAGCCTGAGAGACCAAATGGTGCACTCTGACTCTTCAGTTCGGAGCACTCATTATCAAGCAGGCTCTCATTCTGCCTGTGGGGCATGTTCTGTCTGTCATGTTATGATACATACATCAGTACTGTTTTTCTCTAAATTAAAACAACAAGTTTACTTAACACAAGAAACTGATTGTAAATCGACAGGTGTCATTTACATTATTCACTGTCCGTGCAAATTGCTATATGTTGACAAAACAAAACGAGTGCTAAAAACTCAGCTAATAGAGCACCGATCATGTTTGAGAATGCGCCGGATCAATGCTCCACTGGTAACATATTGTCTTGAGCTGTTGCATTCATTTGATGATTTGAAAGTTTGCATCTTTCAACAGATTTTACCGCTTGGCAGGGTGGTGATCTGAATGTACAATTATTAGGAGCTGAGCAACAATGGATTCATCATCTACATACAGCCAACTAAATGTTTTTCTGTAATTTTTTGGGTTTCTATTAACATTTGTCTTACGTCATGTGAAAGGCATGCGCTGGTTGACGTCATCACGTTCACATGAGTGTGGGCCATTTAAACTTTTTTGCAGATGTGATACGATCTCTGTCCCTGAAGGAAGACGAGTAGAGACATTACTTCCGAGAAGAGGTTTGTTACATCACTCCTGACAAGTTAAGTAGCTTTAGTTCTTTTCATTGAAATGATGCCTGTAGTTTTGTGATTTTTATTGACAGAAGAATTTAATACATTGTTGCAACGAGTTTGGGCCCAATGTTTTCTCGTTCCTTCAATGGCTCCTGATGAAGCAACTTTGTTGCAAAACACCGGCCGCTGTCGAGCCGCTTATGGGAACAGATATACCTTGCTTTAAAAACATTGGTTAAAATTTTCAAATATTGAAAGCACTTATGTGATTTTCTGAACTGCAGATGATTGATCAGACTGAACGGCTTTGGTTTCAACAAAGCACATTGTCAGGCTTGCTGATGTGGTTTGAAAACTAAAAACTAAAAAATTCAAATAACAACAAAAAAAATCAAAGAAAGAACAACAACACATAATTATCACTGAGTGGTGGTGGTTGAATTATTGGTTTTGATGCCTTTTGTATATTTTGGTTTTTCGTATGCAGGATCTGTTGTGGTTCCTTTTTGTTTGTTTGTATCTTTTTTGAGACACGGGCTCCAACGCAATACTCCTGGTGAGGACTCACCAAGGATCTGTACAAGGGCATTATCACTTCCTTTTTCTTACTGGTTATTCCTCTCTCTATGCAGCCCAGCATTCTTCTGGCTTTAGCTATCGCCTTGTCACATTGCTTTGCCATCTTCAGATCTCCAGACACTATCTCCCCAAGATCCCTCTTTTGGTCCGTGCACATCAGTCTTTCACCCCCATCACATACAGCTCTTTTGGATTACTGAACCCCCAGATGCGTGACTCTGCACTTCTTGGCATTGAATCTCAGCTGCCAAATCTTTGACCACTCTTCCAGCTTTCTTAAATCACTTTTCAATCTCTCTACTCCTTCAGATGTGTCCACTCTGTTGCAGATCTTAGTATCATCCACAAATAGACAAACTTTACTCTTCTGCAATGTTGCTCACAAAGATATTGAACAGAACCAGTCCCAGCACCGATCCCTGTGGCACTCCGCTTAACATGGAGGACATGCGTGATTATTTCACATGTCCTCAGAAAAAAAAAAAAGCTCCTACGTGTTTAAGAGACACTGCGGGTGACTCTTGTTGCTGTGAAGTACTGAGAACAGAGCTCAGGCACTGGCCTGAATCTGAGCATCAGGCAGTGGTGACTTTTCATGGCACACCTGAACAGGTCTGAAGGCGCACCATACTGCACTAGAGTGAGGCAGATGCGTAGGGCGAGTCCCATGATTTCTCATACATATGTGATGGGCGGTCTATAGGCATCTTGGAATATGTGGAGAGAACATTTTGTAAATTGCTCCAATGATCCTTGCATCTCTGCTTGCATGTTCTTGGATATTTTCGGTAACTGTCAGCTATGTGGACTTGTCATTGGGGCAAATGTAACGGGATGGCAGGCTAAAGTCATTTGAAGAGTTGGTTGAAGAGTCTGGGGTCTCTAGAGGGCCACTTTGTAATTTCATGCAGCTTCGGACAGCTCTGGCTTATAGTTGTTGGATAGACCCATCCTCTCAAGCCAGTTACTGCTGTAGAGAATCTATGAGAAATGAAAAGCTTATTTCAATTACTACTTCCATGTTAAATAAGAGTTTGCTTGCTCATATTGAAACATCTTCTACCCAGCTAAGCTTATATTGCAACAAAATGAGGATTTAAAGTCTAGATGAGACCGCTTGGTGTAGCATTTGAATGCAAGCACATACAACTTTGATTTATTACAAGAGAACTGAAATGTTCATTAGAATTTTTTTATTGTACGTATGGATATACAGTATACTTTGCAAAATTCAGTCAGTCTTTAATTCCTATGTGTTGGCAAGAATGTGGACATGCATTTGCATATGTGGTGATCATGTTGCTTTGTTTTCAGGGGAAGGTTTCAGAAGAACTTACATAAATATTTGGAGCTTAGGTGGTGTCTGTGATGACTGTAATCTTCTTTGTAGCAAAAAGCTGGTATTAAAAATTTCTACATGCAGTCAAGTTCACCATTCCCTTATTCTAGAAAATAAACACCCTTTGTTTAGTTCTTTAAAGATTCAAGTATTATATATTTTGATAGGATCTCTGATATTTTTCCTTGCATTATATATTCTGCTATCATAGTATCTGGCATTTTCCACTCCCAGTATATTATATTTTGCTGATGTCTGGTGTACTTATGTGTCTTGAACTGTTAATAAATCAATACTATTTTATTTATAAACATTGTTAGTCTAACATTTTCTAAGTTAGACTCAAGACAGATTACAATCAAAATTATAATCTGATTTATAATTACAGTTGCATCACAATTTACAATCATCATGGGATCTGTGACAATGAGAGAGGGCATATAAATAGATATGTGTAGAGATATGAGGTAGATTATAAGTGATTGTATAGGATGCAGCAGAATATGTAATAAATTACCAGTCTGCTTGATATTGATTAAAGAGTAATTGTAGAGACAGGTGTAGGTGAATAGACATAATGCAAGCACCAAGTGTAGGCATAGAAGAGTCATTAAATGAGAAAGCCTTGTGGGAAGTTGATAATGCAATTTCATGGTCTAGGATTCTGGTAGTCACTGGCAGAAAGGAAGTCTCTGCCAAGAAATCTAGGAGAAGGCCTGGCAGAATAGCCATAGTACCTTCTACAGACTTATCTAATAATATTAAGTATCTTCCATCACCCCCAGAACTTTCTGTATTTTTCTGTATTATTACGCTCCATTTTTTTAACTTTTGGACAGCTTTATTTTTCCTGATCAATCGTATTTAGAACTGGGGTTCTCAGTGTATCTGTAATATGTCCCCAGACATCTCTCATTACCCTTGTTGGCTAACTCACAGGAACTCATATAATCTAGAATGAACAGTGCAGCTATAATCTGTAAAAATATAGGTAGTGTACTAGTAGCAACTGTATTCAGATTGGATCCCTAAAACTGATTCTTGAAAATATTTTTCTCATTTTCTGAGGATTGAAGGAATTGAATGGATTATCTAAAGGCAATGAGTAGACAACTGAGTTATGTAAAACTTGAATGCTTTCATGTTCTGACAAACATGATACACATACTCACTTATCAGTTAGGTGCCATGTTGAATGAGATGGTGTAGAACAAAGGGTCATCATACAAAGCTGAAGGAAGGGAAGTTGAAAAGGAATGTAAGAAAATACTCTGCCACTCTGAGGAGGATAAACACTTGGAGCAGTCTTCCACGATAATGCAGAATTCAAGCATGCATGAGATAGATGCAAAAAGACCACAGATCCAGGAAGACTGACAGTGTAGTGGGCAGGCACAAATTGGCAGACTGGGTGGACCAAGTGGTCCTTGTCTCCCGGCATTGCTTATGTTTGTAATTTGTGGTAGTGCCACAGATTTGTTGAGCGTTCTTCATTCGCTTCAACTGAGCCAGCCCTGTATTCCCAGATAAAAACATTGGCAAATCTGCCAAATGCCAGGGATTGATGAAACAGGATGACTAGCCCTGAGCAATGAACTATTCCTATTTTATAAAAGGTTAAGTTCAGTTGATGATGTAAATTCACTGATTAGAGTGTCGTTGTGAAATGTACAACACAAACAGTTATAGATATTGGACCAAATAAATGAGTCTTATGGTCTTTATCGGTCGTCATTTTCTGAAAGTGAAAGCAAGACTGTATCCATGGTGGTGGGTCTGTTATCAGCACAATGCTGGACACGCCCTAGAAAAATACAGATTAGACAGCCGGAACAGGTTTGCTCACATTTCACCATGACCTTTAGAATTATAAGGCAGAGAGAAATACCTCAGTGCATGCAGGAAGAGGAGAAAAGTAGAAACTTAACCAGATTAAGAAAGCAAAAGGAAGGTACTTTCCCTCTGGCTTCTTATTGGACCTAGCTGTGAGGTTAGTGCTGATGTACCAGATAAGATCAATGAGGTTACTTTTACAGCATTCATGGTGCCCACTGCCTGACGAGCAGGCACTTCAAGCGTGGATCCAGCTGGGAGCTCCATGTCCTTTGGCCAGGGAAGGCTTTTTCAGCAGAACCAATCTACTTGCTCTGGGAAATCCTCCCTCAGAAGGTCATGAGGCCGTTTGAGGAACAAACGGAGTGTATTGTGAAGGCGCTTCTAGCTGAACTCCTGGGGGAGAACGAAGAAGCATCTTTTCGCCAACTTCAGTCGGATTCACTGGGAGGCAATGAAAGTAAGGCGGGGGTTGCATAGTTTGAAAGCTTGAAGGTTATCAGATGTCTTGGTGTAATGTCCCTTTAGAACTTCCGAAGATCCTAAGTTTGTCAGTGAAGGATGAAGGCAAATCTCCCTCCCCCAGCCCTGGTCTTCCCCTCAGCTGCTTGTAAAATCTTGCTGGTTCTGTAAAACTAACGGCAGTGGGTGAAACCCTTACCCAGTTATCTCCAAGCTATCCTCTGCTGCCTCTTTATAGAAAGGACATTTGAGTAACGAGATGGCCCTGCTCATTTTCTGTCCTTCCAAATCAGGTTCATCGGGGCCAAGCCACTTGAAACAAAGTTTGGGATAAAGCCCACAGGTGTTATTTGTGAGATCTTTCCTATTTTAGGAAATAAAGATCAGTAATAAAAATAAGGGGTTACACTTGTATTGCACTAATTTAATGCTTTTCTTGGCTAGCTTTTTTCTCAAGTTTAAACAGAAAGAACAGGTCAGAGCAAAAGATGGCCCTGGTTAGTCCAATATAAAGGAATCAACTTGTTTACGTTTTTTGTTTATTGATCTTTGACACCCATTCAAGCAGATAAACACCTCACCCACATTACTTCTGGGAGTGATCAATGGGATGGAGCTCCCCATTAGGATCTTATGGGTACTGCCAAGTGAACTGGACTGACCACTCTCAGAGAATGGACCTTTGGTCTGACTCGATGTGCCACATACTCATGGTATAAGGAAAAAAAAAACCTAAGATTGTAGAGCTTATTAGCTAAAGTTGACGATGATCCATTTCTATCAAACTGCTTTGCGTGCAACAGTTTTGTATTTTTTTGCTTTAATTACTAAAAGCTGCTTTTCATCCAGAAAGAGTGCGGTGTTATCAGCAGTTGCACCCTAGCTATGGCAGAGCTCTTTGAAAGTGCTGAAATGTTAAGAGGGCTATGTTGAACTTCTGCTGTAAAGACACTTCTTCCTACCGGAATGGGAGTATTATAAATTCTCCTTCCAAATCAGAAAAAAATGAATTTAATTAGTTTGAGGGTCTTCAACTTGGTCATCTCAAAAGATATTTACAGGCACCCCATTGACTCTGTGCTGCTGGAGGTATTTGAGAAGTTCTCCTCCATTATTCACTTGCCATGCAAAGCCATCCAGCTTTTTGAAATGGTGTGCGGGGCTCCTGTATGGAGTATGAGACAATAAGGTTTTAACTTGCATGGGGGTGAACCCTCGCCAAAGCCAGCACAGTTTGCCGTGGCAGAATGTTGACTGCTCTTATGAGAATATTGAGCAGGACGTGCTCTTGCTGGGGACAAGGCTGCTGTTTGCTTTAATGAGAGACCCTGTTCTTTTTGGGTTTTCGACCAATACAGGTGATGAGGATACTTTTGATCCTCAGCTTATTGCTACCCAGCTTCGTGATATGGGTGACCGCATTAATAAAGAGATCAAGGAGCATATGAAGCAGCTAACTCAAGACTGGGGGAATGAAAAGGTAAGTTTTTGTTTTTTTCTTCATCTGAGACAGCTGCTTGCTGGATTAGCAAACTTCAGTGCTGCTGTGGCAATACAAAGCAGATGTTAACAGCTGCTTCTGAAGTAGTATGGGCTAGCCTACTACTGATTTGTGCAACATCAAACACCATGGGACCATTTTAAGACAGATTTGTAAAAAAAAAGTATGTTTACTGTGTGCTAAAAAGCAAAATAAAGATAGTGAGAAATGCACTGAGCTACGACTTTAAACATCTGGAGTGAGCAACTCCAGTCCTTGAGGGTCATCAGCAAGTCTGGTTTTCAAGACATTACTACTGCGACTACTATTAAACATTTCTATAGCACTACTTGGCATATGTAGTGCTGTGCTGTTACATATAAGGGAAGTCCTTGTTCCTTGCAGCTTACAACCTGGTAAAGGTAAATGAGACAAGTGTTTGGGGAGAACCAGGAATAAGATTTAGGTTGCAAAGGTGGGTTAGCAGGTGGGTTTTAATTAAGATGAGGGCTATTTTATCTAATTGAGTAAAGCTGCAGGAAATCAGGCCTTTGCTTTACATAATGTACGTAAGAAACAGAGAATGGGGAGGGTTCTCTTCTGGAAAACCTCTTATCTACTGATCTCCAGGTTGCGTATAGTGCGTGGAAGAGCACCTCGATTTCCTGTGAGCAGTATCTTGAGCCAACCCATTCCACCAGTTACTCTGCCTTGTTTACATAGTAACATAAATGACGGCAGATGAAGACCAAAATTTCCAACCAGTTTGCCCAGCAAGGTGTTTAAGGGTTGTAAGTGCTGCTTCATGCAGAAATATTCCACCAAACGTTATTATTGATTACTCCAAGTTGTCATTTCCATTGCCTAGGGCAGTGTCACTGGTTTAGAATATGTTTCTTGGTGGTATGCTGGTCTAGCTGAGATTCAGCATCTTTGCGATAGATAAGATGCAGGTACACTGATGGAGAAATCCGCTCATTAATCACTTCATGTCTACAAATGTCCTTTGCTGCTCTTCTCACCATTGGGGACCATACCTATATTTTCTTGACAAGAGTCTGTCTTGTCCGGTCTGCCAAGATGGTGATTACATGGCCTAATTAGCTGTTCAGCTGTCGAGCTTTTCCCACAAACCAAGTTAAGAACTGTTTCTTCCTTCCTCCTTCCTACAAAACAGTGACTCTGGTATGATGTAAACTCGCCACCATAGCAGCCGGGCTTGTAAAACATCTTGCACACTAAGATGAATATGTCACAGTGACCAGACATTGCCCATAATTTACAAAATTGTATCCAAAGAAGACCCACATTGCTTGTCTGGCTTGTCGACCTCATACGTTCTCACGTGCTCTCTGCGATCTGCCCAGAATTTCTTGTCCATCCTATCATTTCGCAGGTACACGTTGCAGAAGGAAGGCGTCCAAGCATTTTCCCATGCTGATGTTGTGCCAGGCACTGCCATTGAAGCTGAGAGAGGATTTGGAAGTCATGCTCTTTAAACAGGCATTTGATTGTTTTGTTTAGTTTGCATTTTGCAGAGTTTTATTAATGCATTTTAATTTCATTGTGGTTTGTTTTGAATATGTTTTATGGTTCATGATTGTTACATTTTAAGCTCCATCAGTCATTTATGTGGAATTTGCAGGATGTAAAAATAAATAGCACAATGAATATTCATGAATACATTTGTATGCATTTGACCTAAGAACTTGGCTAATTTGCATATTTTGGTTATCCTGATATCTCCAACCTCACTGTGACTCTCAAGGACCAGAATTATCCACCACCCCCCCCTAGAACAGCTCATTCACTAATTGCAAGGCAATCCCAGTATAGACCACCTGAGAAAAAAACAGGTTTTATCTTCTAAAGCAAAAGAAACACAGTCTTCTGTCAGTGATTCAGAATTTGAAATGCATAATAAGAAGAATGCGTTCTTTGCCTTCTCAGGTGGTGCTGGACTTTCCAGAGGCTTGTACTACCATTAGCAACACCTGGACAGCTCGGCACCCTGAGGCAGCCAGTGAGATGTCCCTGCTGTCTGTCACCGTGGCGCTCGTCAAGTATGTGGTGAACAGAGCACCCCAACTGCGAGAAAAAGTGGCGTCTGCGATGACCACCTTCATAAACTCAAAGCTGACATCACACATCCAGAGTCTGGGGGGATGGGTAAGTGGTTAAACTATAGATTCTGGGGGTGGGATTGTAGCTTATCCCATCATTTTCTCTTTCATGCTTTTCGGGGAATAGTGATTATTCCAAAGGGCCATGAAATCATTTCTTTCCATGGGCTAGCATGTTTGTTTGTTTCCCCAACTCTTCTTTTTGCCAGAAGGGGGATTCTTCCTGTGAGGTTAAAGGTTAACCTTGTGTGTGTGTGTTACTCTTGCTCTTAGGGACAGGTACCTGGACAAAACAGTCAGGACTTGCTGGATGGGTATTCAAAATAATATTTACTGGTATTGACTGGAGGAAACTCAATAAAGGGTATAAATAAAATGTCCAAATCCATCCATGTCTGTCCCAAGGGGCAATGTCCCTGACTCCAGAAGGGCTCTCTGGATCGTCACCTGCCTGTGTCGCGTGTCCCAGGGTGGAAGCTCCGGTGTGGGGGGGGGGGGGGGGGTGTCTCCTGATGGTTTTCTTCTCAAACTCCTCTTTGAAAAGTCGCTCTCTCACTGAGCAAAGAATGGGGGCAATAAAAACACCTTCCTTCCCACGAAACAGAAAAAAAGCAAAAAGGGATTTCACTGGCTGGGCACTGCAAGCTCCTCTGAATGGGTGGAAGGGGTGCACAGGTCCTTCCTGCACCTCCGGTGCAGTCCAAATCCTCACTTTCAGTGTAGGAACTCTGCTTCCCTCATCAAGAATTGGCAGGGCAGTGCCTCCCCCTTCTTTTGCTAAGCTGAGGCCCTAGCTCTGGGCACACGTCCTTCCTTCTTGTAATGAAAACTACTCTGCCCACTGCCGCCTGGTGGCATGGTCTACCCACCCGGGGCAGGAGCAGAGCTGAGATGGACTAACATTAAAGGCTGGGGACCAAGGCCACTTGGTGCAGACCTCATAGTCTCTACATAATCTTAGAACAAACCAATGGTTTGGGGTTCTCAGGACAGTGCTGATGCCCTGGTACTGTGCAGGTTCAGAGCAGTGGCCGAGAGGCTCATTTCTCCACCGAACGTTGTGATGCCATCAAGCATTTTCAAAACTGCCCTACCATTGGTTAGTGCCTGTGATCGCCAGACTTCACTTCTTGCCTGCTTTCCTAAAGGGAGAATCCATCTGAAACATTTAATGCTACCGTATAGGTGTTACACAGAGGTTCAGTAACATATATAATATGCCATAGAAGGAAAAACGGGAATTATTCTCAACAGCTTAGGATGCTTGACTAATTCAGCCACATCTCCAGTTCATTCTGCATTTATATTAAGCAAGTTACTTCCTTGTTTCATTTCCAAATTCGAGTAGCCTTTCTGAGCAGTGACGACATCATTGTTAGTGGTGCTGCTGAGAAATGCTGTGCTGCTAAGGCTGTAACTCCCCTCTTCTCTGGCGTTTCTTCTCGGACTACCCGGGACTTTGCATTGCTGCTACTTACTGCAACATTCAGATCCACTTTCCTTTCTGATCCGTGTCCAGCTAATACTCTGCTTTATCTAAATTGCCTTCACGTTTTGTACTTTGCTAGGGGAAGTCGCTTAATCTCCCCCATGGCTTAGTTTCATCTAGCTGTAGATAAGTTATTGTATATTTGTAAATCAAAATTATTTTACTTCAGTGACCAATCAGAAAGCAGAATTCATGAAAGACGTCCTAGTCTGGTTTATCATTTGTTCCAGAGTTGTTGGTTTTTGTTTGTTTTTTTTTTTAACATTTCAATTACTCTTCACTTTCAGGAGCACCTTTACAACTGAAGAATCAGGAATCTGTCATTCTTATCAGGAAATCGTGAAAAGATTTTCAAAACTCGATCATGATTTACAGGATTGAATGTAATGTAATTTAATGTCTTCAGAGATTAAAGTCACTTTGTGAACACTGAGACTTTTGCCCGTTCCCTTCTGTGACCCCATTTTCACTCGCTGCCTGCTGAGCACCCGTAATCTCCTTCCCTGTTCCTTACCACTGCTAGTGCATCTGCTGCATGGCTGAGAGGGAGGGGTGGGCACAGGGGCTGCAATGATTTTGGGGAAGAGCACGGGGATATAGAGCTTGTCCCCTCTATTACTGGAAGGCTCAGGGAAGGGGCACAAGCCTATTACTTTTAGGATTGGATAATTTAGGGTACCATATCATTTTGAAAATAAGCTAAGAAATGCACGCGTTGTCACTCAGAGTCCTTGGCATCACTAAGAAGAGTAGTGAGTGAGTGACATCCCCGGGATATGGCCTCTCTCGTCCTCCCCTTTATGCATTCAATTTCTATTCTTTAATAGTTGAATTTTGAAACATATGGGACCGAAAGCTGGACAGAGCCACTTTTATCAGATTTCAGGTACATAATTGTGTCCTTGTAGTGGTATTAACCATTTACAAGCCGTGCAGAAATAGCCAGGGTGGAGCAGAAGGCAGACGCTTGTCTCTTGCATGTATTGGTCAGTGACAACTAATCGGCCCCTTTCCACCTCCCTCCCTAAATCTGATGGAACGTGCAGTCCAGTCTTCAGTCAACCCTGGCTTCAGAACAGTTTTTAATAAAGTAGTGTGGCTGCTGGGTTAGTCCACTTGAAGACGTAGAAACAAAGTTCAACACACAGAGTGCAGATGATCCCTTTTTATTGGGCTAACTTAATAAGTTTTGTGAGCAGCATTCAAGAGCTGCCCTCACTGGGTCTGTGCACAGCCCCCAGAAATGCACTGAGTTAGTGGCAGCCTTGCTGGCGAGCTACCTGCTGCTCCTGGACAGAACCTGGCTGGTAGCTCCGCCCCCTCTGTGATGTCATCCAGCGGATCACCCCTTTAGGAGCGCCCATGAGGAACGGGAGGGATTTCTTCCCAGGGTCACTTTCAGGGCTGGGTTATGAATGGGTCACTGGAGTGAGCAGGGGGTGATGGGGAGCACTGGGTTTTTATTGTATTTTTTTGTAATACATTGCGATATTTTTATTGTATTGTGTTATGCTGTATTGCATTTATTGCTATCGAATGATGTATTGTAAACCACTTTGGGTCTTTTTGAGGAAGGGGGGTATAGAAATATGAGACTAAAATAGTCCCAGCAAAAAGGTCTTTAAAGGGATTCAGCCCCCAGGGTAGAAAATCAATGCATTTGGCAGTTCAGAGCCAGTCCAGGAGCATGCTGTATGTGTGTGTGTGTCAGAGATGGTTGGTTAAACTAAACCAAGCCCATCAGATTAATCGCAGCAGTGCTGTCTTGTGATGCAGTCATAGCTCAAATGAGGAACTGAGCAGGAAAGGGGAAGTTAGCAAGGGGTCTGGATGGATGCTGGAGGTGGCAGAGTATCTCTCTCTCTCTCCTCTTCCGTCCCATTGCTTTCAGCATTCTGTCATCGGTAAGTAAAACTGAACCAATATTTTCTTTAAGAAAATAGAATGCAGCTTGCTTGTTAATAAATAGGCTGGCGGGAACCACTAAAGTTTGCATCTGGTTAGTGACTGCTAGAATAGAGTTTGACCCTAATCGCCACACTGCGTGAGGTTTCTCTTTTCACCAAACGGACACCTATATTATATCCTGATAAATGTCTGACGTTTCCTCATGTCCTAACTGAGCTGTCCACAGGAAACCCCGCATCGACGTTTTTAGGACTGGGTGGCAGTGGAAGCTGGGGGGTTGGAGAGAGAGAGGTAAGAAGGAGGGAGCAGGCAGAACTGTGGGAGAGAGACTCCCCTCACTTTTATTTTCCCTGAATCTTCTCCTCCTTGACTGGGTCCTTGCTTCAGCCCCTATGAGGACCATGGCTCCCTTCTTTCTCGTGCTGTTAACATCTGGATCCAGGGAAAGGCTGCTCGGTGTAGCACAAGAATGGTTTTGTTTGAAGGTTCTGGGGGTTGTCCTTTCATTTTTTCCCCATCCTAGCTAACAGAAACAGAACACTAACAGTCAGATTGTTCATGTTATTTCTGGACACAGACATAATTAACAAGCATTCATTTTCATTTCCTATTTCATTTCATCTCATTCTGCATGCTACCGTCCTCTTCAGTTCTTTGAAAAATCTATCCCTTTGCCTTGTATAAATGCAGCTTGCTGTATTTTAATATCTGGACACAGGGAGACCCTTGCAAATACGTTTTGTCATAGATTTAAAACAGATGAGAGCTTTGAAAACCAGCTCTGGACAAATATCTTCTGCTCCCCCAGTTCTGCTGCAAAATCTGCTTTAAACCAGCTTGCAGGTCCTAAACTGGACAGGACAGTCAGCAGAAGCTCAGTTTACAGGACTTTAGGAACCCTGTGAAATGTACTGCATCTGGAAAAGGACCGTCTCTCATTTGGTTAAAAGCAGTTATTTTTCGTTCCACTTTGTCCTGCATAATAATAATTAAACAAAAAAACGAAATCCAGTTGAATGCTTTTAAGTCGGGCTTCATGGCATGTCTCCTCATTTTCACCAGATCCAAGTCGGCCATCCTAACCTGCCCCCAATGAAATAGATCCAAAATGAACTGACATTCATGCAGCCCCATCGGGATGGGAGTTTCAGGCGACTGCAGAGTCTTGCTTGCTCACAGGCCTCTTGCCATCAGTTGTTTAGGAGGGTTGTGCTGGCGTTTTAAAATGCCATGAAAACATCAACAATATTTGTTTTGTTTTGTGTCATTTCCCTTCCAAAATGACCCAAAAAGCTCATGAAATATTGTTTGCCATCTATACGGTTACTAACTGTCTCCAGATTTCCAGGACAGGCTGATCCAGTCCTGGTTTTACCCCATTGCATGCTGAGACTTATTATGATTTCCCTTTTGCATTCCCTAAGAAAAACAAGACTGTAAGTTCCTGCATGCAGGGGAGTAAAACCAGGACTGGATCAAACTGTCCTGAAAATCTGGAGCCAGTTGGCAACCCTAGTCCTCTATGACTTCTTAGTCTCCGCTATTCATAAATTTAATTGTAAAAATGTGGAGCACGATAAAGCAAAACTAATAGCACATGTGGAAAAATGAAACAACTTTTTTTTTTGCCTGCTCACCCCTATTATTCAGACTGGTCCAGCCAGAGCCCTGGTGTCTAGCAGCAGCCTAAGCTGTTTGGTACCAGATTAATGCACAGGAAATCCTTGACAGTCGGGCAGCACTATTTGCTGTTGATGTGCGTTGAGGTGCTAAGTTTATCACCAGGCCAAGTTACTACAGAAGTTTTAATAACTAATGGACAGTGTTACTGAGGTGTGAAATACTCATCATTGGCCTCAGCCCTGCAGATCAGAGGCCAGCTGGAAAATATGGTTTTCCCTAATGATTGCCTAAAGACCACAGAGGCAACAAAACACTGAAAAGTTTGCCTCTGGTTTTCTGCACCAGTGTGCACCCAAGGCAAGGCAGGTGTAATTACAGATGAATTTTAAAAACCTGGCGGGGTCACCAACTGGGAGATGAGCGGATAAATTGGGCTTACACGTGCCAACCCTGTTTTAAAAAGCATCCAGATAAGCGTTTAAACCCAGTTTCCCCATCACATGAAAGGTCCCCCCTCCCCCGCCACGTAACTTTACTTCTGTCCATAAAATAAAAGCACTCAGCCATTTCTGAGGGGTTTAAAGGGTCTGGGATAACTGGAGGGGAGTGTAGGCTATCAAACCAGGTGGGCTTGGAGGACCTAGGTCTTAACTGGGTGAACTGGTGGATGAACTGGTTGAACTGGCAAGGGCATGGATGCGCGAGCCTTTTAAAATTCTCCGACTTATGTGGCAGAAGCTGGATATGCGCGCCTGGGCGCGCAGCCACTTAAACTTCGACATGCATGTGTGCACGGCAAGGCTATTTTATAATATGCACGCGTATGTTATTAAATGACCGTGTCCCTGAGCGCGGGCCAGCATGTGTGCACATATGTGCGCCCACGTGCCGGTTTGAAAGTTACCATCCCTGTTTCCTAAATCTGCTTATGCAGCTTAACTGCTGGGCGCACAGATAGGAGATGCTCTTAGGTTACAGACTATACAACCTCTTGCAGACTGAGATTTGTTCCCAGCGTTAACCATACTAACACCGGGTGGTAAATTGCATTTCTTCATGGGCACAGCTGGCTCACCTGTTGTAACCGGACTGTAACTGCTGCTTCATGCAGGTTACTCCCATCTCATTTTGGAAGCACATTGCTGTCATTATTACCCCAACTACCTTCTTGCCATTTGGGATCCTCTATTTTTGTCCCACATCTTTGAGAATTCTGTTACCTATATTGTAATCTAAAACAGGTAGAGCAACCTTCACATCTTTCCAAACGTACTTTTTCTGAAGATGAAAGTTAATGATAATAAGGATTGATCGATTGATTGATGGAACTTGATGATTCCCATCAGCTAAATTTCCTACAAATAGAAGGCAGTTAACAAACAAGGAGACCTGTGGATGTTCTGTGACGTCTCGTTTCCTTCTTTGCTACAGACATTTGCACATAGTTTTGCAAATGTTCATTCTGTGAATTTCTATGCAATAAGTACAACATTAGAGACAGTTTTTCTCTAAAGGAAGCTGGGCAAGACATGCATTGAACCGTGACCAATGGGAAGGCAGCTTTAAAAATGGTCAGTCAACCAATGGCAAAGCAGTTTTAAAACTGCTTCATGACATCACAATGTGCTCTGACCTCCCTGAGATTTTAACTGAACCGACCTGGCCAGATTCTCTAAAGGAAAGAAAAAGAAGGTACAGGAAATGTCTGAGTCAGAGATCATGGGGTGCATGCAGAATGAGATGGTAGCATGCAGAATGAAATTGGATGAACGGCTCAAAAGTTATTATTCAGGAGAATAGATGTGATGATCTTATAAGACCTGGCTAAGCCAAAAATAAAATATAAAAAGATTAGTGGGAAAAGTAAATGTCATCTAATTTTTTTTAGGAAGGATATGTGATGAAAGGGAACAGATCTCCAACGATCTCAAAGGCATTTTTTTTTTATTGATCATGAATACAAGTTAATCACAATTGTGCCACCAAAATGTGTCCTCATAGAGTCTGAAATTAAACCTTGAAAAAAAAACATATCTGCAAATCTAGAGCTGGGATTGGCAGAGCCGAACGAACCTTGACTATTAATCTTATTTGTAATTATTATTGTAGGGTGAATGATGGAGTCATCGCAATGCGAAGAAAATAAGAGTGGTAGGTAGATATAGTAGCATGATGTGCACTGCGTGGTCACCTTATCAATATTCACAAGACGTGTCCTAACCAACAAATTTTTACTTTTGCCAAAAATGTTTTGTATTTTAAATAGACATGTGGATAAACATATCTGGCCACGATATTCAGCAGTGTGACCATGCTGCTGAATATACCTGGCTATCTACTAGTTAGTTATATAAGTTTATCCAGCTAACTTGAGACCTCTATAGCAGGTCTAGGAGGAGAGAGAGAGAGACAGACAGACAGACAGACTAGCTATAAGGCCCTTATAGTATGTAGGTATTTATATCTCTATATGAGGTCCACCTAGTAACTCGAGGTGAGGTATAGGTAGTCGTAGGGGTTAGGGGCCACTTTGACATTCAGAGTGAGATGTATGAACAGAACAGTGCAGTCTTGTGAAGATTTGATGACCTTCGGAGTGAGGAAAGTCACACAACGATGAGATTTGTACCATGTTCTCTCAACTCTAGGTTGATGTCAAGCTAGGTTGACAGAACATGGTACAAATCTCATTGTTGAGTGACTTTCCTCACTCCGAAGGACATCAAATCTTCATAAGAGTGAACTGTTCTGTTCATACATCTCACTCTGAATGTCAAAGTGGCCCCTATCCCCTACGACTACTACCTAAACCTCGCCTCGAGTTACTAGGTGGGCCTCATATAGAGGTATAAATACCTACATACTATAAGGGCCCTTATAACTAGGTGTTCTCTCTCTCTCTCTCTCTCTGCAATATGGCTTCACAGAAATCCCACCCCAAACTCCTCCCCCTTTTCCAAATTAGCATCGCACCATGTGTTATGGTGCATTATGGCATTTTCATAAATGACCCCCTAAGTTAGCCAGATAAGTAGCTCTGCCCTGAAATGCCCCATCCCATTCCCCTATTTAGCCCTATAAATAGTTATCTAGTTAGGTCACAGCCACTGAATGAGGCCAACTATTGAAACAGCACTGCTTAGCTGGATAAATCCAAACTTATCCAGCTATGTTGCACTGAATATGGATCTCTGTGTTAATAAAAAAAAAAAAGTTATGAAGACCATGGGGAAATGTACTTGTGAGGTTACTTAACGCTGAGATCACCGAGCGCTGACGGAAATGGCGTGCTGGATATCAATCTGTGAATGCCAAAGCTCTGCCGCCCAGCTTCTAAATGCATCTAACAGCTCTTGTCTTTTCCCTTTCCGTGCGAGCCAGGCAGCTGTATGATACATCACGCTGTCTCCTTTGGGGTGGTGTCATTCCTGCTGCTGTTGCTGGTGATGGGATTATACTGTCTGAGGAGGAGGAAACTGAAGGCTCTAGGTAGGTCTCGCCTGCACTTAGCAAAGTCTTTGCTGGATTCACTATGCAATCTGTCATGTGCTGGAGAAATGTGATGCAGAGGGTTTGGAGAAGAATTTATCATCACCATCAAACTTTATTTATTGTTCGCCTTCCCGTACAAAACACCCAAGGCAAGATAAAACATTTAAAATACAACCAATTAAAAACGTAACATTACAGAAATGTTTTACATTTCAAAACATCAGAAACATTTTATATAAATTCCTCCTCCAAACCATAGAGTACTCTCATTCATCATCCCCATAACCAAGCCACCTACCCTCCCCGTGTTAAAATAAAGAACCACCCTCAACCCCATTATGCTCACCTGCTTCCTTTTTCTATTTTTTAGCTGACAGGAAGGTGACCAGCAATGGTGAAATGAACAACCTGGGCGACCCAGGAAAGGTAAGTACTGGAGAGGATTAAGACCCAGTGCAATAAAAGATACTGCCTGGACTGCAAGTTGTTTGCCGTGCCAAAAATAAGTACTCTTGGGGCTGGTTCTTGCTAAAATGGATGTCCCAGTGCACTGGGGTATCTTTACAGAGGGAAGCAGAAAACCTACACTGCTTTGAGTTTGCACTGGGTGGAGCATTAAACGCTGGGTGAGCACCCGAGTTTCACAAATGCAATAGAATGCACCAAAAAGGAGGAAAAATATAAAACTGGACTGCAAAACACCCAGACTGAAAGATACTGTGAGCGCTCTGCCATTCTACTCATAGTAGCTCATTCATGATACAATAAAATTATAATTTTGGCCTCATATAATGTTGGGAAGTGCGATTAGTTGTTATTACAGCTACACTGGGCTAAAGCCAGGACTGGATTATCTTGTTCCTTATGACATGGAGCCAGCTGGCTTTCCTAATCCAGAGAGTACCTAACACCAGCATAACAGGCTATGCCAGTGGTATTCCCTTGAGAGCCACCAAAAGGTCAGGTTTTCAGGATGTCCTTAATGAATATGCAAAAGAGAGATTTCCATGCCCACTACCTCTATTGTATGCAAATCTGTCTCGTGCATATTCATTAGAGATATCCTGAAACCTGCCCTGTTGGTGGCCCTTGAGGGCTGGGAGTGAATACTACTGGCCTACGCTGTATTTCTGCAGATGACATAAAGTGTCATGCTGTCTGCCGAGTTTAACTTTCATGGGTGTGGCCTCTAGTTTACAAGACAAACTTCTGTAAAAAAGAAAAAAAGTAAATAAAACATCTCTGCAGATGTTGCACTCAAAATAACCTGAATTTCTGTATTTGCTACCTAGCAGTAGATTAGATAAACTCATTCAGTCCTTAATAACTTTGGTGACAGAAACTGATTGATAGTGCAAATGTGAATCAATGTAAAAATTCTAATTAAAGTTTAAAATGCCCCCAGTGACAGTGCTGTGCACACTCATGCCAGAGACCCTGGATCTAATTCCCAGCAGGGGTCATCTTCATCACCGCACCACAGAACGAGGGAAGCCTCCTGGCGAGGACCCTCACGGAGGTTGCTGTTTTACAGAGGAAGGAAGGTGTCGGGGGCCTAAGCGAATGGGTGGCAGGAAAAGAAAGGTCCAGGCATCTTAAACTTCAGGACCCCTCCCACCCTGATGTAAATGTGTAAACCGAGCAGGAAGCCCGAGCAGCGTGGAGAAAGAAGGGAGACTTATAGTAACCATTTTACTCTTTCAAATGGTGCAGGCCTCCAGGAAGGAGAAGGAGGGGAACCATCCAGAACCAGGAAATGACAGGCAGGAAGGTGCCTCGGCCGGATCTCGGCCCGACAACAAGAAGGAAATCCTGTACTCTACAGTGGTCTTCAAGAACGGCGCAAAGTCATCTGCCAACTTCTGCAGCCCGTCAGGCAATGACACTACTTACGCCAGCATCCAGCACACGGACGCCCCGCCGGAGGAATTCCCGGTGTATGCACAAGTAGCCAAGACAAAGTCTAAATGCTGAGGCAGCCAAGAAAAAGGCTGCTGCTGCCGCCACTCGCAGGAGGACCCGAGGTTTGATTCTGGTACTGGAGGAACAGCAGTAAATCAAAGAGTTTCTCCTTATCAGGCATTAAAAGAATATTTTAGGCATCATTTTCTAAAGCTGAAAAAAACATTCTACAAAAATCCATTATTATGTGCCATCAGTGTGGAAGGAGGGAGAGTAAAGCCCTCCTGAGTCGACTCTAGGAGACCAGGTCAGTCTGCTGCACAGGTCTTTAATATGCTGAGTATAAGAAATTAACTGAAATTGTTTAATGTATCACCTGTTTGTTCATTTTCAAGCTTATGATGACTTTTGTGTCTCTCCACTATTATTCAGTGCACCTCCTGTACCCCCTTATGTACCTTTTTACGATTCATTTTAATCTGGCCATATCTTTTTTTTTATATTGAAGCAGCACAATTCTTGATCCATTTTAATGCTGTGGCATAGAAGCCCTCGCTGCCTCTAGGGGTAAGGCAAGCCCGAGATTAGCTGGGGGTCTGCAGTATTACACCAGGAAAAGAATTGGAAAAGAAGAGATGGGCTTTAGGGTCCTTTACCCGCTGTCACAGTCTGTCTGAACTGCAGCCGAGCAATCACCCAAGGGTGTGAAAATGAGGTGGGTCCCCTTCCTCCCCAGCCTGCACTCAAGCACATGTATTCACAGCCCTCCTATGAACTAGGGCACATCTTCACAAAAGGGTGCTACAGGGGTCACCTGCACCAAATGAAATGTCAGAGAAACTTACCACTTAGTTAGGCACAACACCTCTGGATCACAATGCAAGAGACGGCCAGCATAATGAAGGCGACCCAGCGCAAAATACCCCATGGAAGTTCAGCTGGGAACCTAAAAACAAGGAAGAAAATCTATTTATAGGGCTTGTTGCATCTCTCTCCCATCACAAAGGAATCAGCCAACCTCTTCACGCCATCGTTCACCGCCAAGGACTTCCATGGTCTCACCCCTGCACCTCCATAATAAACTTCAGTGTTTTCCTCCATCTCCTCCTGACCCCAAAAGTCACCTTCACCGAGTTCCCTGGCATCCTCCATCTGAACCCAGTCATTTGGCTCCAGGAACCTCGGGGGTGTTACTTCCCCTCCCTAGCATTCACTTCCAGAGACTTCAGTTGCACCCTGCTCCTGACCAGGCAATTATCGACTTTGCCTCTTTCTCAGGTCTCGTCTCCTTTCTTGTTTTTATTTATAGGGCAGCCGCCTTTTTCGTGCTAAGATATTTTATTCTCCGTATTTTCATACTTTTTTTTTTTTTCCTTCCTGCATGGTTTTCTGACAAGGAGTGAAACCGCAGTACCTGAATCCTTTTAGCTTCCCAACCCTGGAACATGACTGCCTCCTCAGGCATGAAATTCAGATCAGAGCAAAACGGGGGAAATCTTACAATTTGTACTTGTTTCCTGAATTCTATAAAAGATTCCTTTGTTTTATTGGCTCTGGCGTGTTGGGTCTCTGAAAGCTCAACGGGCTGAGAGGTACACGAAGGTGAATTACATTTCGTGTTTGCGCATCAGCTTTCACTCAAATGGCATAACCCGAGCAAAAGGCTAATGAAGGATCCCTCAAGGTTTTCCCAAACGCAGGTTTCTAGATGCTCTGCCACCCTCGAACGGTTATACCCCGGCCTCTCCAAAATAACAAAAAACAATTGGTTGGTTACATGCTAATGACCTCCTGGTTTATGGAAACCGATTGTGGTTGGTTTGATGGTCGTGCGTGTAGAAGACCTGGGTTCCTGATTATTATTATAATTCCTGATCCAGGTGTTCTGTGGCTCATATTGGCCAGGGGTGGTGACACTGCAGAGGCAGCGGTCATTGCCCCGGCAGAGAAGGTGCTCCAGTGACTACCCCAAGTGATGCCAATTCCACCTTGAGCTGAAAGCCAAAAGGAGTAGGAGAAACCTCTTGGAATAAGAGAGGAAAAACCAGGAAAAACACCGTTATTTTATCAGGTATGAAATGGTTTGTTCCAGTATAAGAGTGGGAGAGGTCACCTGCAAAATGGGAGGGGGGTTTCAGCAGCTGTCTGCTATTTCTATTTCAGCAGCTGTCTGCTATTTCTAGCCTGTTTAAAATCTCAGCTTTCCAATGGTAGCGAGTCTCAGCTTCCCAGCCCGCCCAATCCCTGCTAACTCCACGTTTTCAGGCGCTCTGATGCCTGACTCATGGGAGATGTAAAACCTGGTGTGGATCCTGAAGGAAGGCTGACGTGGGCCTAGGCTGCCAACACATCAAAGCAACAACATACCCGGCTCCGACAGCGGGAGAATAGGACAAGGTCTGCTCTCCGGTTGCAGGCTCCGACGATAAATCAACATTGCTGCTCGCGCGTTCCGTGGTCGTAGGAGGCAGCGTGCTAGTGCCGCACGTATACTTTCCCTGCTCTGCAATGAAATGAAATCCCATGTTTGTGCTAAGGTTTCATAAAATGAATTTAAAAGACATTGGAAGGCACACTTATCTCTATCGTTTTGTTGTGGAGTAAAGGCCCGGAGGCCAGTGATTTCACTCCTAATGAGTTCTGTCTGTGTCTTTTTTTTTTATTCTTCTGGAAAACGTGAATCGGTAAATGCATTCTCTGCCCTGCACAGCCAGCTCACAGGTACAGGCCCCTGTTCTCTGTTCAGCATGTGCAGTGTCAGCCCTCTCTCACAAGCAGGTGAACCCTGAGCGAAAATAAAATATCTGGCACTGGATTCAGCGATATGCGTTCGTTTCAGCCATTTCGGTGGTACACACAAAAAAATGGACCATGTGTGTGCATCTCATTGTTAAAAGCACGCATACTATCCATTTTCCTGTGTGTACTATAAAACCGGCTAGGCATGCGTGTACCGCCGAAATGAATGCATATCCCTGCTGGATGTACAGAAATGTCAGTCATGAAAATAAGGGTAAGGTGTTCTGGCTGTCCGTATCTGGACTGCAGAAGGTCTGCGCACTTCCCTCTGTCAGGCTCATCTGTGAAGCAGGTGTCCTGCGTCCAGCTCGGAGAGGCAGTAGGACAGGTACCCTGACAAGAAGTGTGTGTTCGTACAGCGGCGGTGCGTAATCTGCTGCCATACCATTTAGCAGGAGCTGATACACGCAATTCTCCGTGGACGCTGTCAGCACCACAGCTTTGACGACCCAACTGGATTGCCTGCTGGCTCTGTTTGAAGCTTTACAGTAGAACTCCTGAGTCCCCGGGAGCAGTCCGCAGTGTAGGACAAGGTTGGCGGAATGCCCAAGAGATAGGTCCTCGAGGTCTGTCTTTCTGTACCAGGAATATCGAATATCAAAGCCCTTGTGGGAGAAACAGTTCAGCGTGACTGGCCTTCCTGAGCAGGACTTGGTAGGGTCATCGATGAACTTAATCTCTGGAGCAGATACAGGCTCTGCAACACAACCAGATCTTACTTTCATTAAAAGGTCAGAGGACACCTGGAAACCCCGCTCTGAGCTATTTGGAGTGGCTGTACCTGATTTATTGCTAAACTGCATGAGATAAGTGAGGTACAGTGAAGACCGGCGTCTTCCAACAATCTAGCTCCAAATATTTCAGGTGGATGGCATAGTAGGTCTGAGCGCTGCTTTGCCTCCTTCCCACAATGGCGCACAGGACTGAGATTAGGCTGGAAGTCTAAGGGACCAAAATGAATACACAGGGCAGGTCATTTTCTTCAGAGCATGTAAACTCAGCGTGCCTGCGCATAAGAGACCATGCTCATATGTACGCCTGCATTTTACAGCCTGGGTGGCGGAAGTTGCACAGTTTATAAAATACCACACATCTCTGCCCTGAAAGCAGGCTGCATGCACATTTTATTCATGCAGGGAGCCCCGCATACCTTCCATACCTATTTTATGAAAGTACATGCATATATTTCAGGCACACAATAACTGTAACGTGTGCATAATTGCCGCAGTTTACATGCAGAGGCAGGTACTGCATAAAGCACACGTGAATTCCGCTTATGAGAATACTTGTGAGCTTGCTTTAAATCAGCGGTTCCCTGACCCCTCCCACCTGTTCACCCAGACCCTCCAGCACATCACTCAGATCCCCCACCAGTTAACCCAGACTTCCCACCCAAAAACTGAAAACGACAAGCGTGATTTTGGTCCCAGGACTCAATTAGCAGGCGCAGAAGCGCATGGACATAACACAAAACATGTGCGCACCCACTTCAGAACGCCCCTTTTTATCCTTCTAAAGTTTGCGCATACTTTTATCTTTTGCAGAATACTACTCACGTGCCTGACTTCCTATTTTACTTGCCGAACCCTTTTGAAAGTTGACCCCCATAATGAACAGTGCCAACCTTTTGCTTCAACTGAGTTTTCCATTCTAAAATTTTAGACATTCCCTCCCCCACCCCCCCCCCCCACCCCCCCGCGAACAGCTCAGCAACTGAGTACATGTGGCCCCTGAAAGACTGGGCAAAGCTCATCCAATCACGGTGTGGCTGCTCTACTGCAAAAAAAGCAGGCGAGAAGCCTGATTGGTGAAGCGATCAAGCCAAAGGCAGCTATCGTTTTCAGTGGCTTCCAGATTTTACAAGCCATGATGAGAAATATTTTTAGGTGTGTGCTGTGCACATAACCTACCTTCGATGACAGTAAGCTTGACTTGAAACAAAACATCTGCATAAGGTGCATCTATCCCACACCAGTAAGTTCCTGCATCTTCCAGTGTAAGCTTGGTCATGGTGACAGAATACACCCCAAATCTGATTTGTGTGATTGTCAGTCTGTCCTTATATTGGCTCTCCACACAACCCTTGGTGTCGCCCAAAATAGTACAATGATTTCGTGAGTCTCCGAAGCACCAGTACTTTGTATAGTAGAGATATCTCGTTGGATCATAGAAGCAGTTGATGGTGATTGCTGATCCCGTTGTGGCTGTCCTTTCTTTGTCTGACCAAAGAGGTTGCGAAACTGAAGCTGCAGGAAAGAAAGTGCAGACATGTTTGTAATGCATAAACTTTCCAGTAATTTGGTCCTGGGGAACTTAGCCTCTGTACAAAGGGCAGGTCGCCTCTGAAAGCAGAAACTTTGATTTTGGAAAACCACCTATCCATCTGTGGCCTGATTCAAACACTCCTCCCCAATCTTTTGGGCTTCTATAGAGAAAAAAATAGCAGGAAATATTCAGCATTTACCAGATAGTAACTGCCATAAAAATAGGCAGCCGGGAGATGTTTGAGGGAAAAATATATTCAGAGCATGCAGTGGGAGCCACCATGGATGTGATCCTTCTACCGACAAGCCCACATCCACTGACAGCCATTCACCCTAATACACACATGACTTTTATTAGCCCCAAATACATTTATTCCAGGCTGACCTCAGCTGGGCATGGAGCCATGAGCTCCCATTGCACCCTATGGCAGCAATTTTGCATGTTTGATTATGTTTGTGCAAAAACAGGAAAGTTGGCTTGCACAAACCTTCTTCTGTTAATGTACCAGTTAGCACCCCCCCCCCTCCCCAAAATTAGAGCAACCTACCACTCTATGTAAACACTAGGAAAGATTAGCCATGCAAAAGGCGCTTTTAAAGAGCCAACACCACTTTCCCCACCGAGTGTATAGCTGGTTTCAAGGAAAGGAAACATTTTTATCGATAAATATTTTAGATTTTAGATTTTTATATTCTGCTTTTCACACTTTTTCAGCACTTCAAAGCGGATTCAGGTACTGTAGTATTTTCCTATCCCAGAGGGCTTACAATCTAAGTTCGTACCTGATAAAGAATATTTTTACATAATATTGGTGTTTGGATTAAGTATGGGATCTTAATGCTTATCTACCCAACATGATAGAGACCAATGGGGAGGAAAATAAAAACCTGACCTGGAGAAGGAGCGATATCATAAAGCGGTCAAGAGTCTATAGCTGGCAGCTGAGAGATATCCTTGGCAGTGTGGACAGGAATAACCAGGCAAACTAACGGGCCGATACAGTAGAGTGAGCTCCGGTGGAGCGCACTGTTAACCGGCATTTGGACGCACGTTTTCGACGCACTAGCTTTACCCCTTATTCAGTAAGGGGTCGAAAACGCGCGTCCAACCCCCCCCCCCCCCCCCCCCCCCCCCCCCCCGAGACTAATAGTGCCCGCAACATGCAAATGCATGTTGATGGGCCTATTAGTCATTCCCGCGCGATACAGTAAGTAAAATGTGCAGCCAAGCCACTCATTTTACTTTCGGAAATTAGCGCACTGTACTGTATCGGCCTGTATGTTAGGAAATACGTTACCCACCCCCCTTCCACATGCACAGTGTGACTAAAGTTACTTCCCAAAGGTAACCACTCAGAATGACTTCTTACTGATATCTAAATATCATTGTCAGTGTAAAATAACGAGATGAAGTTGCAGTGCCGTTTCTTGATATATCTCTTTGGGGGGTTTTTTGTTTCTATTGTTGATGTTTTTCTGCAGGAGGTTTAATCCTCCTGCCTTGGCCATGGTTGTAACACTGTTGGGTCCCCAATGAGGTCTCAATCTCAGCCTAAAAAGGGACTTATCCCCGGCTCCAGCCTCAGACCCCGCACTTGGATCCAGGCCAAGGGCAATGCTTCACTTTATTTCATCTGAGGAGAAATCAGAGGAAAGGCAGTTTAGCCCTCCCCTTCTGAAACAAAGCTGAGTGCGGTTGGGTTTTGCTCCCAGACGGAAGTCCTCAAACTAAAAGCAAATAACTCTTATCTGTAGGCAAGAGAAATAAGTGGCAACTTATAACGCTTCCCATGCCACTGTTGATGGTGTCCTTTGCCCGTCCCATGGTGCTTTGGGGTATTCTTTGCCCCTCTTTGGAGCCTCGGGGTTCTCTTGCCACTGCTGGTGCCACTTTGCGTCTCTCACTGTGCCTTGGGGCACTGATATCTCTTTTTGGGCATCTTTGTCCCATCAATGGTGCCTTGGGCTATTCAGGCCACTCTTGTTGCCTATTTGCACCACTCTTGGTGTCTTGAGCTCTTTCTTCTGCTGTTGATGTCTGCCTGCAAGTTTCTCTAAACTTTGATAGAAAACCCCAATTTCTTTTAGCCCTAAATAGGTTGCATTCATTGTATTGCTTCTCCCGCTGACTTTAATGGAAAACAAATGGCCAAATGACATTAATTAACAAATATATTTTTGGCTCCAAAATGAACCACTGTTATTATTTGTGATAGTTGTGGGTGGATCCTTGGGCCAGTGGCAGATGACCACGCCCACGGGGGAAGATCCCAAGAGGGACCACCGGTCAGGCTCAGAGTTGGGAGACAGACACACACAAGTTCTTTTATTAAACAGTTCTTGAGAACCTCCAGAGGTGGCAGTAGTGAGCTGGAAGAGCCCGGCTGGGCTGTTGTCCCTCAGGCACCGGAACAGCGATCCCAGGAAGGCTGAGCTGTAGAGAAACTGAGATAGTAAGTAGGCAGAGTATGTGGAGTTCAGGAACAGAACCTAGATGGTAACTCTCACACTGTAGTCTCTAGAACAGCCCAGGAGTTGGAATGAAGTAGACCCTCGAGGAGCGAGTACCTGGTTCCAGGGAAAGCTCTGAGAGAGAGATGGTAACTCACTGGTGTTGCAGGCAGCGGTGACTTCCTGGCAGAAGTTATATTCAGTAGCAGGTCCAGGAATGTGGGCCCTCGAGGAGCGAGTACCTGGTTCCAGGGAAAGCTCTGAGAGAGAGATGGTAACTCACTGGTGTTGCAGGCAGCGGTGACTTCCTGGCAGAAGTTATATTCAGTAGCAGGTCCGGGAACGTGGGCCCTCGAGGAGCGAGTACTGGTTCCAGACTGCGACCTGAAAAGTAAAAGAGAGAGTGAGGCCCCCGAGGAGCGGGTACCCCTGGTAAAGTCCGAGGAGGCGAGTAGCAAGGTATGCGGAGAGTGAATCCCATCCGCAGCGATACCTGGAGGCAGCTAGGTAGGAAACCCTTTGCTAACTCGATTAGTTAGCGAAATGAAAGACCTTTAAATATCCGAAGATGATGATGTCATCTCAGGGGGACGCCCCTGAGATTCGCGCCACTGCTGGTACTTGAGTCGGGGCCGCACCACGCGCGCCCTTAGGCCTCAGGAGAACATGGCGGAAGGCAGCGTCTAACCGGACTGGGAACGCCGGAGGAGGCCGGCAAGATGACGCCGCGGCAGCCAAACTTCCATCAACCCAGGAGGGAGTCGCCAAAGAGGTAAGGAGGGCGGAGTGGAGACGTCGGGCATCGACGGTCGCAACAACCACTGAGCTCAACAAACTAACATGGTCATTCACCAAAATACGTTAGGGCCCTAATGCTCGTGATAATGCCATAATGCATGTGTTATTTTTCGCATTGCAAGATATGTATGCAAATTTTAAAAATTTAGTCAAAGGGGAGGAGTTTATAAAAATGAGGGGTATTTAATGTTGCGTGCGACAGCGCAATGCAGTTTATAACACTGAAAATAACTACATCCTTCTTCCTGGCTTAATGCAGCTAGGTAGAGAGTGCATTGTACAAATCTCAGCTTTGTGTACCTTCCAAATCACATCAAATCTTCACTGATGTGTACTGTGCTGTTCGTTCATACCTCTGACTGTACATGGAAAACTGGCCCCCAAAACCTAGAGCACCACCAAAACCTCACCTTGAGTTACTAGTTGACCCTCCTAGAGTGGTATAAATAGTTGACTAATATGAGAGCCTTATAAAAAGTCTCTCTCTCTCTCTCATGTATACCAAAATGATGAACTGGTCTATACAGTAGAATATCATAAAGCATTTTCATTCTCCCAAAAATAACATTTAAAAAATGATGAACAGAAAATACAATTTTACAACATAGGAAATAAAATAAACCAATGTGCTATTTCAAGATTCTGCTTACATCCTAACCTAAGGTTTTGGCTCTAGATGCTACATTTTTGTAAATGTTTTATAAAGATGGGTAGAGCCAAGATTGTGCTCTTCAACCCAAACCAGCTGGAAGGTTTCTGTGTAACAGGGAAATGCTTGTGCTTAGTTCTCTTCAATGAGTCCCAGTATTCAGCAATTAGTTATCTTGAGCTTATTGTTTAGTTGGTAAATATTTTTTTATTATTTTCTTGATCCTCCCAAAATGTTTGTGTTCTATTGATGAATAACTCATGGTAGATTATAAGATATTGCTTTTTGGGGTTTTTCCCCTTGTTATTCCAGTATAACATTTATATCATGTGATGTAATTTGATTTAACATTAATAAATACATTAAATATAAAATAAACCTGAAAAGATACTATTTTATTTTTTCCCCTGATTTTTAACTGTATTTTGAAAAACCGGACAATTTGGCAGCTGTAACTTTTCAAACTATAAATGAAAATCAAGAGATCAAACCTTGTTGAACTTTCCAATGTCTTTATAAGGCTCACAACTGAACACTCTAGTTTATATTCACCATGAAACCAGCTCAGCTTTCTGTCTCTGTCCTACAAGCCAAACAACTCTGACATTTATATTTCAATTACAGGAAACTGCAGGAGCCAGAAAAGTAAGCCAATATTACAAGATAAAACTGTAACCTGCAAAGTGATGAAATTCAGATATTTTCACACTTGAAAATAACTGCAAACTTTTCCCACCTGCCTCAAAGGGTGAAGCGCCCCTATTTAACTTTATATGCTTAGTGTAACCCAAGAATCATCGACATAAGTTCATAAGAACATAAGATGTGCCTAGATTCATCGAGCCCAACATCCTGTCTCCTACAGTGGCCAGTCTGGGTCACTATGGAGCACCGGACATTAATTTGACTAACACATAGCATGTATTTATTTAAAAAAATTCTAACCCGCACTGATCCAGGCAAGGTACAACAATATACACACATATGAGTTCAACTAACAAACATACAGCAATACTCAGACTGCATAATTGTAGAGCTTAAAAAATAAATGCTGAAAAAAAAGATAGCTTGATACCTGGAATCATCCATGGCTGCTCAGGTTGACTGTTCCAACAAACTGGTCCAGCTTCCGCCAAAGTCCTGACTTGTGTTTCAGCACCATGTGGTGCATGGAGTATAAATACTGAGCATCAAGCTCACCCAAGGAGACACCTTGCCACTCAGTAGCCTAAGCACAGTTACTGCAATTTTCTATTTAATTCTCCATTCGACCAGTAGCCAATGCAGGTCATATAAGACAGGTGTAGTGTGGTCCTACCGGCCGATACCCAGCAAATTACATACGGTTATGTTCTGAACCACTTGTAAAAATCACAGAACATTAGATGGAACACCAATGTACGCAGCATCACAGCAGTCTAAGCCAGAAAAATGCAAAGCTTGCAACAGCAAATTAAACTCTGAGCTACCTATAACAGTTTTAGGCCACATAATATTCGGAGCTTAAAGAAGGTAGCTCTAGCCAAACTTTGACTTGATTACACATTGTCAGTCCTAGCTCCAGGGTCACTCCAAGACTTTTGGCCTGATATATAATCGGTATCTGACATCCTTTAAAGTTAAATACCAATGGTTTGTCTCTCGATGCTACTTTTTCCAGGATCATCCCTTCTGTCTTTTCCAAAATTAAGAACAGTTTAATGTGAAGGGGCCATTGTTTTATGGCTAATAGACAAATGGACATCAGTTTGAATGCAGTATCCTATGTAGATCTGACTGGGATAAAAAAAAAAAACCCAACAGAATATCTTTCAGCATATCCCAGCTAACAATTTACATAATGGGCCATGTAGATGTTAAATATATATAGCCAATGGGAAGTGGAGATGATGAGCGGTATACACAATTGGTACAAACCACAATAACAAATGGTATAGCGCTAACAGGTTCGCGGAACTGGATTACTCAAAGGATGAAGCGTTAAAAGAAGATAGATTCAGCATTTCCATCTTTATTCATGAGTGGTTGAAGGAAAGCTTCTGTCCCCCGACACAGACCGTGTTTTGCCACATGGGCTGCGTGGGAAGGACAGAAGCCCATGAAATCAACTTATAGTGAATGTCCAAGACATAAGGCGGAAATAAAATCCATGTGTAGTCAGAGAAGCCGTCTTGGTGTTGTGTGAAGCACCCTGCAGAGGGTAATCAAAAATGCAGGCGTGAAAGCAAATTAAAACGGCAATTTTTAGCTTACGTTAAGCCAATTCAGATGCTCAGTGCACGGAAAGGCAAGTGAAGCTTCAGAATAGACCTTGATATAATTGAACTGAAAGCATAAATTCCGTGGGTCTCCGTGGCGCTATACCAAATATATATATATATACATATGCTGATTCTGTTTGATTTATTTTACTGTTTTCTATTGTTTTGTTTACTTTGTTTTTACTATGTATGTGCAATTGTAATCTGCCACAAAGTACTGGAGGTATGCGGATAAGAAATGGAAATCAATTTGCCAATAAGTAAATAAATAAATAAAGCAGCAGATATCGTTGACCCTTGTGGGACCCCAGTTGAAACTGGACACCAAGTAGAAGCAGTTGATCCGATGCATATCTGCTGTTGGCAATCAAAGAGGGGAGATGTTGGTCATTGTAGCACCACACACGAAATCCCACCTTCATTAAGCGGTAAATAAGTATTTGGTGATTTAAGATGTCAAAGGCTGCCGGGATGTCTCATAATACTAGAACCTACCTCTGTCTGCGGTCAAACCCTCATCTAAAAGTGTCAGAACCAGATATTAACAGAGTCATTGCAACGTTGTCGAGAATGTCATGTTCGTCAAGAAACTCATTCAGTTTATCTATTTAATGGCATCTCTTAATTGCTTTCCCAATTAAAAATCGCCCAAAGCGACACGTGAATACTAAAACAAAAGAAAAAACAGTACCACAATAAAGCTTTTCCCGCTGACCCTAGACTCCTTCCTGATGAATGCCCTTTCCACTTTTTTCCTAAATTCAGGGGAACCTCCACCTTGTAAAGCTTTTTGCATGGAGTTGGAGTAATAATTGGAGAGCTGGAGCTGCCCTAGCGCTGCGCATCATGATCCGCGCTGCTCTATTTTCTATCGCTTGGAGTTTGCGAGTCCATTTTCCTGACAGCCCTACGCAGAGGGCATTGCAATCATCTATCCGAGACAGGATTAGGGCATAAACCCCGCTTCTCACAGCTTGATACTCCAAGCATGGCCGTAGTTGCACCAGAGACAATACCCTTATTAAATAAACATACAGATGCTTACTGTGACTCCAACATCGCTCTAAGCTTCAACGGCAAGAGGAAATGTGGAAAAAAGGATTTGCTATCACAAAGAGGGGAGTAGCTGGCTTGTTACGGCGGTTACTACCCCAAACCAAATAAGCCTAATACTTCACTTTCCAAGCATATACAGCATAGTTCTCTGCTTCAACGGCAGGGGAGAAGAAAAGAGGGTTTGCACTCACAAAGCGGGGAGTAGCTGGCTTATTACGGCGGTTACTACCCCAAACCAAATGTGCCTGATACTTCGCTTTCGATGCATATCCAGCATGGCTCTCTGCTTCATGGCATGGGAGAGGCTGATACATCAAGCATTTCCAGCATAGCTCTCTGCTTCAACAGCAGGGGAATAAGAAAAGCTGAGGCTTCACGCATATCCAGAATAGCTTCAACTGCAGGGGAGAAGAAAAAAAAAAAAAAAAGGATTCGCACTCACAAAGCAGGGAGTAGCTGGCTTGTTACGGCGGTTACTACCCTAAACCAAAAGGGCCTGATACTTCACTTTCAATGCATAACCCGCATGGCTCTCCGCTTCAACGGCAGGAGAGAAGAAAAACAACCAATAGGGGCTGTATGACATAGTCTGGGTAAAGGGAATAAACATGGGTGTAGCTTGCTTATTGCAGCAGTTACTACCCCTACTACCCCTAACTAATCAAGCTAGGTATTTCACTTGGATGCAGCTCCATCACTGCTCTCTACATTAATTGTGGGGGTGGAAGGGAAATAGAACCAAGAGTTAAGAGAAAATGATAAGTATGAGAGAAAAAAATGTGTGAAGCTTGCTGGGCAGACTGGATGGGCCGTTTGGTCTTCTTCTGCCGTCATTTCTATGTTTCTATGTTTCTATGTAAGTTTTAATTTTACACAGGGGCTCCGTGTTACCCGGGCAATTTGTTTTTCCGTATTCAGTTCTTTTAAAGCCAGATTTTCAACGAACTTGCGAGGAAAGGCAGAGACGAGATAGGACTGTACAGGATTAAGAGAGAGTTTCATAAGCAACAGCTGCACTGCCTCTTATTTAGACTCGCTGGCAGGTGACCCTCCGATGGATAATTGATTTTTTATTTTTTTTTAGCAGTTTTTCTTACCTGCTGGCAAAAATGTCACAAGAGCCAGGAAGGCCATCAGTAGAATTTGGTTCAGATCCCACTTCATTCAGGGCAGCCTCTTCGGGTACTGGCAGAGTCACAGACTGACTCAAAAGAGCGGTGTGGATGCCCTCCCCACCTCCCTCGGCTCAGCGGCCTGGCCACCCGGGTCCTTCTTGTCCACCCCTTCCCAGGGGCCCTGACTCTGCTACCTGACAGACACAGGAAATGACTTGTCAAGCGTGGGTGGCTTTCTTTTTCTCAGTTATTTTCCACCAGAAATGGATTTTAAAATTAAAAATAAAAGTTTTGCTTAGAGAGGAAAGCAGTACAAATCTGTTTAGACATCTCTGCCCAAAAAAAGACCCGAAGAAGTTATAAAATGCCGACACCTGCTAAGTTACTGTGATTGCAACTTGTGATGTGTGAAAAAACAAAATCCACATTTTAAAGGAGGGAAAAATGTAAACAAAAGAAGCCGGGCCTTTGCTCAACCTCTTGCGGAGAAAAGTGGGGATACTTCCTGCGGAAACAAATGAAGGGGAGTACAATTGCCCCAATATCTCCCTTTTCCCCCTTCTCAAGGGAATGGCACCGCATTCTGACTGCAGCCTGGCAGGTGGAATGAGACTGGAATTCGGCTTCTCGGGCATCCTGGGTTAAAAGCACCGTCGGTTGCTTTCTCACAGGGCGAGGGCCCTTTCCAGGTCCTGTCCATTCTGGTTCACTGGACTGAGAGGAAGGGCACCCTGGGGTGAGTTAAGTTCATGAGATCTCAGGGGGGTTCCCCCTTCTTGAGAGGTCATCAAACAAGGCCTCATCCGGCAGAAAGCTGCAACACCCTGGGGTAATCTTTGTGGTGCTTCAGAGAATCCATAGTTTTAGCCCCATTGTCTCCTAGGACGCAGCCCTTCAAGAGTGGGGGCATGGCCATCGGCAGGGGTAAGCAAGAAGGGGTAACCTCCCAGGCCAGCAGGGGAAGGGGCAGTCTGCAAGCACGGGAGCTGCTCTTGTCTGTGGGACCCGGGCTGTTTGTCAGTCACGTTCAGAGAATAAGAGATGAAAGGCCAGGACAGTTGGGGGCAGCACTTGCTTATCTCGAGGAGGATCTCACACACACACATGCACGCACATACACACACACACACGCACACACACACACACACACACGCACGCACACACACACACACACACACACACACATATAAGAAATTGCCATGCTGGACCCAGCATCCTGTTTCCAACAGAGGCCAAACCAGGCCACAAGAACCTGGCAATTACCCAGACACTAAGAAGATCCCATGCCACTGATGCAATTAATAGCAGTGGCTATTCCCTAAGTAAACTTGATTAATAGCAGTTAATGTAGTTCTCCTTAACAAAGGGGCTCCTGTGAGTACCCCAGGAGCTGCCTCCAGCACATCACTGTCACCCAGCAAAACAGGGGCTGTACTACTCGGAGAGCCTCTCACCCAGCCTGACCTGAAAACAGTGCCAGTAGAGCAGCTCCGTCCATCTCTTTGTGCCAGCTGGGCCGCCCTACACCCCTCCTGCAGAGGGTGGCAGCTGAGGGCACTGTAGGTGCTTTGGACTGTCTGTCTGTCTGTCTGCCAGGTCTGCCTTCTGTGACTAGCTGTGTTGGGGGTGGGGATAAGATACTAGAGGAAAGCCCTATTTGCATTTCTCGCAGATTACAGCTGGGTCTGGGTTGCTCTGCAAGTAGAGCAGAAGTTAGTTAGCCTGCTCTCAGAGATGCCTGCCCGGCTGCAGGTGGCCACTGAAGGTGCAGCCACAGAGAAGTGAACTTGAATCTGGCTGCAGGCAGAGTAAAGAGGAAGGCATTAGGACCCCGGAGCGCTGAGCTCGTCTCAGTCTGACCACGGTGGCTCTTAGCAAGGTTCTCCTTTCAAAGCTTTCCTCGCGTCAGTGAGGCGCGGTGCCAGGGACCCCCTCCACTCCCTCAGCATGGAGCAGGAGCAAATCCTGCGGCGCTACCTGGCCGGGATCCACAGCAAGGAGCACAGCTCCCAACACACTGCCCGGGACTTTCTGGTAAGTCAGCACAGCCCACGTGTAACTGTTTGGCTTTTCGGCTGCCCGGAGGCCTGGGGAAACTGAAATCGGACAGAGGAAGGGTTTCTGGGGAGTAGTGCTCAGGCCATGCAGAGAGCCCCTGGACAGAAATAAATAAATAAAAAAATAAAAAAAGGAGTTTCTCATTATGGTGGAAGAATAGCAGAAATAATCCGTTCACTAGCTGGTATCCTGATGGCGATTTACAGTTTACTTCTGCACAATCTACTAGTGAGAATCTAATCTGGCAATTCACATGCATTGAATTACATCCCAGAGGCCATGATATAAAGAGCAGGGAGGGACCTACCCACTGTATCAGAATTCGGCACGTGAGTAAATCCCAAATCCAACTTCTTTCTGGAGTTCTCCATCATCACTGGCCCTTCACTGACCACAGTGGATGTGGTCAGTGAAGGGCCAGTTTACTGCCTTGTGACAGGAGCTGTAGAAAGAACACATCCTGGGCTTCGGAGTCCGTTTTCACTGCGCAGGAGCTGAGGGTGTCACGAGAGGGCTATCCACAAAGTCCGGCATGAGTGGTCACTTAGCGCTGTGGGCTACCTCTGGTTCACCTGGCACACGCTGGACGCTGGTGCTGGGATAAACAGAGAGGATCCCTGGCAGCAAGGTAACGAGGGACCTGGGCAGCTTTCACCGAGCGATGGCCGCAGCCTGGGGGCATCGGTGATGGGGGCTGCACCGTGCTTCCTGCATGGCAGGGGGAAACCAGCACCGAGCGGCAGCCTCCACTCTAAAGGGGGTCACCATGGCACTGGGGGTTGGGTTGCTTTGGTAAATGCGCATGAAGTCACGGCTGGGTAGACTGGATGGGCCTTTCGGGCTTTCTCTGCCCTCATTTGCTGTCATGTACTTCCCTACCGTTAGGGGAGGCCTTGAAAGGGATATTCGAGGGGGACCTGGGGGGAGAGAAATCTGCACAGCAAACATTTTACGACAGCCGTGAGGCGGCTGTGCCTCTTTCATGGAGCCAGCTTTACCTAAGGCAGTCTTCGCGGCCCAGCAATGGGTGACCGGACAATCCCAGGACACTCCTGGGAGGTGTCATCCATTCCTGAGCTATTAATCCATCTCTGCCAGGCAGAAAATGTTACTTTCCATTTTGTGCACAGATTTGCCTCTGTGTTTATTATGACTGTTTTCTCTGGTCCATCTTGTTTTCATGGAAGAGCAGACTAAATGAAAGCAAATAACTAAACAGAGTATAGCTAAAGCTAGATTCCCATCCCAAAGCATTCTGGGATCTCCTTCGAGTCTTATTATTTCAGTGGAAAATGCATTATCACCACTCCTAGGGATGGGTGATAGGTTCAGATAAGTTCCTGGAGGAGAAGTCCATTACCTGCTATTAATCAAGTTTACTTAGGGAATAGCCACTGCTATTAATTGCATCAGTAGCATGGGATCTTCTTAGTGTTTGGGTAATTGCCAGGTTCTTGTGGCCTGGATTGGCCTATGTTGGAAACAGGACGCTGGGCTTGATGGACCCTTGGTCTGACCCAGTATGGTATATCTCAGGTTCTTAAAAGAGGTCCTGAAGAATATCTTACTCATCACATGTCGGGCCTCTGATCCATGTGGTCTTCATCGGTGTCATGGGCTTGTGACCTTTAATGTCCTTGAAGAGCACGTTCGCCGATAACCTTCCAACCCTTTTTTTTTTTTTTTTAAATGGATGCAGATGACACCGTTGCTGTTTTAAGCACATCTGGGCTTGCACTGCTGAGATTCACCCCCTATTTGCACCGAGTCCTGGAGTTTTGCACAGCCTGAGCCCCCGTCACTCGTGATGTTTTTACTGACATAAATTCTTTTTCTGGACATGGCCTTCTGTTTGTTTTCTATGTTACTGACTGTCAGTAAACTTAATCAAGCTGACTTAGGGAACAGCCAATTTACTGACAGTTGGCAGCTCTGCTTTTGCTGCAGATTTGGATTCTGCAGGAAACCCCCTGTCCAGCTTCAGAAGAGGGAATTGTGATAAAGCACGGGGGCCTCCTACCGTAGCGGCAAGTTGCAGAAATCTGTTTTGAAGGTGGAATGCAGCCCTGGGCTGGGACGGGGGCGACTTGTACCTGTTAACAGCAGATTTCAGGTACAGAGAGGAAAGCAGAGCTGAGAGCGAGATGCACAAGCAGTGATCTGACCCCTGTACCCCATACTCGCTGCACATCCATGGAAGGGGGGGAGGTGTCCTCTCCCTCCCCACTTCTTTTTCTGGAGGAAACATGATTTAATAATAAATGAGATGAAGAGAGGAGAGCAGAGCCACTCACCCTTGCATCACCCGGGGCACAGGAGATGACTGTGTTCCTCCTGAGAGGTGAATCAGAGCACCCAGCCTGGAAAGTATTTAAGATGACAGCAGCAGGTTCGGCAGCGGTGCCGAGAAGCCCTCGAGGTGCAGTCTCTTGGAGACGGGGAGATCCCCGGCGTGTGTTGCTGTCAGGACGAAAACAAAAAACCAGTTAGGAAATGGAGGCGAACTGGGCCAGCCTGGTGGCTTTACTGCCACGCATAGGACCTGGGCCTAGCGCTCCCTGGGCTGCGGAGGTAGCATTCACAACCCCTGGGATGGGAAGAAGTCTGTCATTGTGTGATGGGGACCCCTAGTGGGCAGAGTTTGGGTTCTCGACTGCCCGGCTCCCCCCCCCCCCCCCCCCCCGGTCAAGGGTGGGAGGGGCTATAAACAGTGGAAAAAAATCCCTGGCCCTGGAGGGGGGAGGAACGGACTCGAGTCACTGCTGACCCAGCCCAAGGGGGAGAATCTGAACTGGAAACCGGGGTCCCAGTGCGGCAGCCTGGCCTGATCCAGCTTTTACTGGCAGCTCCAGGACTCACACGTGCGTTTCATAACTGACCGGGCCGACGGGGGCTGCAACTAATTCACCCCGCAGCCCAGACTGACCCCATGCCAGGCCTGGGTCGTTCAGTTTCAGATCGCGCCAGGACCGAGGCAGACTCTCAGCGGTACAGCTCGGCGCACTTAAGGGAATCTCACTGTGAGAATCTGAAATTGTCCACCCCATCCCACCCCCCCCCCAGCTAAAAGGGCACAGACATGGCAGAGCCACACCACGCGCTGGCCTCCACCTGGCCCGGTACCGCTGGTGTCCACAATGACCAATCGGGAGCCCGGAGGCCGATGGCAGAAGCACCGCTCTCTGCCTGACCCAGGGGGCTCAGTGCTCGGAGAACGTTTTCACCCTCCTAGGCTCGGACCAGCTTTCTCGTCCTCTTCCAGAACCGGCTGAATTTTTCTTGAACAGTTTTTGTGGGCAATGTGGTGAAAAAAGAAAATAAAATCCACATCTGTTCTCAGTTTTAGATGCCTCCCACATCCCTTTTCTGACTGCTTGAGGTGCTGGAAGCAGTAATTCCTGTATTCCCCTGTTCATGCCTGCACGGCTGCTTTACAAGAGAAAACCTTTGCTGGCTCATAAGAAATTGCCAAACTGGGTCAGACCAAGGGTCCATCAAGCCCAGCATCCTGTTTCCAACAGAGGCCAAAACCAGGCCACAAAACCTAGCAAGTACCCAAACACTAAGAAGATCCCATGCTACTGATGCAATTAATAGCAGTGGCTGTTCCCTAAGCAAACTTGATTAATAGCCATTAATGGACTTCTCCTCCAAGAACCTATCAGTGCTGTGCCGAGCGCTTCAGCCTGTCCCTGGTGAGGCAGGGACCCAGGAGAGGAGGACAGTGATTCATCCCTGCTGCTGAGTTTCCCTCTCTCTACCTCTGCTCTAATCCCCGGCTCTGTCACTGGCTATTTCATCCCCTTTATCATTTTGGTCGCCCTTCTCTGCACTTTCTCCAGTGCAAGTATAACTTTTTTGAGATGCAGCAACCAGAATTGTACTCAGTATTCAAGGTGCGGTCTCACCATGGAGCGATACAGAGGCATTATGACATTTTCCGTTCTATTAACCATTTCCTTCCTAATAATTCCTAACATTCTATTTGCTTTTTTGACTGCTGCAGTACACTGAGCCGACGATTTTAAAGTATTATCCACTATGATGCCTAGATCTTTTTCCTGGGTGGTAGCTCCTAATATGGAACCTAACATCGTGTAACTACAGCAAGGGTTATTTTTCCCTATATGCAACACCTTGCACTTATCCACATTAAATTTCATCTGCCATTTGGATGCCCAATCTTCCAGTCTTGCAAGGTCCTCCTGTAATGTATCACAGTCTGCCTGTGATTTAACTACTCTGAATAATTTTGTATCATCTGCAAATTTGATTACCTCACTCGTCATATTCCTTTCCAGATCATTGATATATATATATTGAAAAGCACTGGTCCAAGTACAGATCCCTGAGGCATCCACTGTTTACCCTTTTCCACTGAGAAAATTGACCATTTAATCCTACTCTCTGTTTCCTGTCTCTTAACCAGTTTGTAATCCACGAAAGGACATCGCCTCCTATCCCATGACTTTTTAGTTTTCTTAGAAGCCTCTCATGAGGGACTTTGTCAAATGCCTTCTGTTTTGGGGGTTTTTTTTTAGATACTTTCACGTAGCTTCTTGCCTCCAGCAAATTGGGTCTGAGATAGGAGCCTGTGTGGTGGGCTCTGCATCATAAGCGACAGGTTACGCCAGTCTGGGCTTTTCCCCTTTGCATGCTGGGAGCAGAAGTTCCTTCTGACACAACGCTACCTCTGATAGCCTCGACAGCAGATACCAAAACGCCAGGAAACCCAAACACCTAGAGTAGCAGTGGTTTTCCTACAACCAGACAGGGTAATCCCATCCTTTAGAAGATTAGAAGAGAGGCTGCAGGTGTAGTTATTTCATGATTTGGGTTATGTGATCAAACTCTCCCCCCTCCCCCCCTTCATTTACAGTGTCCTACAAGCAACCATGTCTGCCTGCTCCCTCGCTTATCGCTTCCTGCCTGCTTCTCTGTGGTTTGAGCTGGGGGCAGGCAAAGCACAGGAAACGTCATATCAAAACTACACACTTTGTGCAGAGAGAGCCTCGCTGGACGCAAGGCACAACCACTCGCCCGAAGGAAAATAAGAGACGTCTTAAATTATACCCCTCCCGCAGCTTGGCGCCTCCTTGAGCACATGAGAGGTGCCAGGCTGAGTCAGTCCAAGGTCCATCGAGCCCAGCATCCTGCCTCCGACAGTGGCCGGTCCGGGTCACAACTTGACACTTGGCAGATCCATTCCATGCTGGGATAAGGGTTAGCAGGGACTTTCCCATGGCTTCTTGGCTAATAATGTTTTGCAGACTTTTCTTCCAGAAACTTGTCCAAATATCTTTTATCAAAAAAATGTGGTTCTTAAGGGGGTCCATGCAACCAAGCACAACATTATAAATGTGCAATTACCACAGGAAGAAATGAGTATTACAGAGACCCCCCCTACGTTTTATACCCCATCCCCCCACCTCTTTTTTCCGACTCCTTTAACAGTCATAGATATTCAACACCGCACTGCGCGTTCTGGTGATCAAAGAGTCCAGAAACCATCTCCAAGTACAAAGAAATATCCTCCTTTTAGCCAAAACTTGTTGCATCACTGACATCTTCTCCATGGTCATTTGATTGTGCATTTGTATCTTCCACATGGAGACACCCACTGAATCAGGATACGGTGTTTTAAACCCGCTATGCTCATCGCCTTGACCACGTCCTCCAGCCACAGACTCCAGAGCTTGATTGTGCATTGAGTGAAAAAATTACTTTCTCCGATTTGTTTTAAATGTGCTACCTGTTAGTTTTATGAAGTATCCTCCTAGTCTTAGTACAGTTTGACAGGGTAAATTAGGTTGTGTTATTCCCCGTTTCTTCCGCCCCATGCATGATTTTATAAACCTCTATCATATCCCTTTTCATCCCCTCCCCTCTCAATTGCCTCTTATCCTAGCTGAAGAGTCCTAACTTCTTTAGCCTTTCTTCACAGGGGAGCTGTTCCATCCCCTTTATCATTTTGGTTGCCCTTCTCTGCAACCTTTCTAGTTCTGTTATGTCTTTCTTGAGATGGAGGGATCGAAAGCTTACATAAGCAAAAAATGTTTCTTTTATTCACACCTAGCTCATGTTAAAATTTAGTGGCTGGAGAAAATGGTTTGGAAAGTATTGTCTAAGCTTTTTTATACTTATTACATAGGCTTTCTTTGAACTCATAATGTGAAAATCTCAGTGATTAATAAACAATGCACTTCATATATTATTGGACTTTGAAATATTCTAAAGTTCAATCAAAACCGGATATGTATAACTTTTATACTTGTGGCTCAGATTTAATGAATTTAATTAAATTCACTTTATTCACCGTTACACAATTGTATTGTTTTGACTTTTTAGTAGGGATGTGCATTCGTTTCCTCCGAATTGACAGTACTTGTGTATTTTGCTGACTTTCTAGTAAATGCAGGAATCATTATTTTTGGATAGCAAAAAAGTATTTTTTTTGTGACCAGCTCCTGCACACTGAGGACTAGGTCTAAAATAGTTCCCCCTCTCATCAATTTCAGGACCAGCTGCTCCATGAAACATTTAAGGCATCCAGAAACTTTTCCTCTCTACCCTCTAATGTCCTGCTGAGATACCCAATTAATACTAGGGTTATTGAAATCCCCCATTATTATTGTGTTGCCAATTGTATTTGCCTTTCTAATTCCCATTAGCAGTTTGCTGTCTGATTCTTCATCCTGGCCAGGTGAATGGTAGTATATACCCACTGCTATACTCTTCCCCAGCACGCATTTCTTCAAAAGAACTTTGTTTAGAAAAGGCTTTGTGTGAATAGCATGCCCCCAAAATTCTGGCACAGTGTGGCAATTTATGAGCTGCTCTGCATCTTCTTTTTCTAATTCATCAGTGTCTCTCTTATTACAGGAGCATGTTGAGCTCTGGATGCCTCCTTACTCTGATGATCAGAGCAGTGCATGGCTGCCTTTTATTAAAGAAGGGGCATACCACAGCATGAGCTGAAGAGGGGATTTCTGTTAGGCTCTACTCCGGTTCCTCAGGGTCAGGCTGGCTTTTTGTCAATCCATTTATGGATTTGAGGTTATTTGCTCTTCTTAGAGTAACAGGAACTACAAGTCTAGAGATGCAATGGGGTAAAACCAGGGCTGGGTCAGTCTGCTCTGAAAATCTGGAGCCGGTTGGCAGCCCTCTGGCAAAGTCATGCAGGCATTTCTGCCTGAAGTAGCATCTTATTTTGCTGTTTTGTTGCAGAAACTAAAAAGGCAATCAACGAAATACAAGACTGAGCGGACCTACTCCACCGCAGTAGCAGAGAAACCAGAGAACATCAAGAAGAACAGATATAAGGACATTTTACCTTGTAAGTTTAATTTCAGTCTTCCTCTGCCACCTGATTGTGCCCTCTGCTCTTGCGGTTGCTGTCTCCCTCCAGGTCCACTGCACAGGTCCTGGATTTTGCCTCATTGCATGCAGGGAGTTGTACTTCTGCGCTTTACTTGGGGAGCTCAGTAGGGTAAAAAAAAAATCCCAGAATTGTGACTTCATGCAGGCAATGGGGCAGAAAAACAGGAGTCGACCTACCTGATAACCTGGGAGGAGGTGGCCCCCGTGATCCTCCTGTGGCCTCTTTTGGTTGAGAGGAAGGGGATGTGGCTTTCACCCAGAGCTTATCCAGTGCTGGCCAGCAGGTGTTGCCACAGCAGTCGCCCCAAATGTGGATAAAGTACAGGTCTGCCCCCACCTCCCGTGGTAGCAGGCTCCATGTTTCTTTTCCAGGGCAGGCTGTTCCAGTCCTGCTTAGCAACGCTGCTTGTGACCTCGGGCAGGTTCTTCACCCTCCATTACCCCCCTCAAAGGCAGGGACCTGATCTGTAACTGGGCTTGGAAAGCTGAGTAATTAAATCCAGTTCCACGTTGATAAAAGTCTTACACTGAAATACTTTCATAGTAGAAGCCGTGTCTGGAGTCAATGGGCACTCTCTGACTCTGTGTATGCCACTTGTATATCTCAGGCGTCAAAATCTCTTTAACCCAGAGCATCAGATCAAATTCCCATTGCTTTCTAGTTCCCAGGAACAAAGGATAAATAACTCCACAGCTCCTCTATACTGAATATAAAGTTCCGAAGACGCGGCTGAAATTCACAATAATTGTCTACGTTTTGCAAGCTTCTTTTGTATTAAGTTGTGGTTGACCCCATCTTGTGTTTTTCTTCCCCCGCAGTCGATCACAGCAGGGTGGAGCTGTCTTTGATAACCTCAGACAATGATTCAGATTATATCAACGCAAACTTTATCAAGGTAGGATAGCTAATGAGCGGTCATAAGTCCACTTGCTTATGAAATCTGGCTGAAACATCGGCCCAGGACTGGGCATTGGACGCATTATTGCAAAGGTGCGCTCCTGGACCACTGCTTCAGCAGACTCTACTGGTGCAGAGCTTTCCCTCGAAACAAGGATCTATGTTGGGTTTCTGCCAAGTTTCCATATTTTATTTTGCATACAAAAAATATATAGGAAAAAAAATTGCCTGTAATCAGTTTAGATAAGCAAGTGGACTGATGCTGAAAACTCTTAACTAACCTGTACACCTACACATTGCAATTCAGCTCATGACATGATGATCCAGTTTCTTAATATCTTCTAGCCTTAGGATTCTGGATTAAGTTTTATGATTTGACTTCTCTTTTGCTGTAATTTATTTGGTTCTTTCTGTGGGCTGCATTTAGTTTGGAGAGTTAAAACACTTATCAGATCTGTGTACTTGTCAGAGCACAATAAACAGGGAAGTGTTCTGATTAACTTCAGTTAGACTAACAAAACAGAAAAAAAAAAAGATTTGCTAAATAGAAGAACTTGAGATGAAAAGCTCTGGCAATGTGTTTAGAAGTTGCGCATTTTCCTTTATTTTCCCTGTACGATATCTTTAAAAGAGATCAGTTGGTTCTGGGAGTGAGCCCGGTCCACTGGTGCCCCTCCCAAGCCCCATCGGTCTGGAAACAGAAGACCTTCCGGTTGTGATGGAGTTTGCATTGTGTTTCAGGGGGTGTATGGGCCGAGGGGCTATATCGCCACCCAGGGACCGCTGGCGCACACCGTGCTCGATTTCTGGAGACTGATCTGGGAGTACAACGTTCTGGTAAGGCGAATGTTGGGCTTCTTGTCTTTCGCTGAGCTTTAACACACACTTATTTATTTATTTATTTATTATACCGTCGTCCTGTTACCAATGACGACGGTTTACAGCAAGGATAAAACATGTTAAAATATTAAAATCAAATTGTGAACTATCATAACAGGTTGCATTAAAGTTATTGGAAACATATAAACCTAAAAAAATAAAACTTTGTGACTTTTCAAACATGTGTTAGTTTCAAAATAATGCACTATAAAGTAGCTCTTTAGATGGTTAAAACCTTTTTATTTAATGATGCATACAATTACAGTACTATCACCTAAATGATTACCCTGATTTATCCATATCCGTTTGATACCTGTTAATCAAGAATTACTTTATTATGTTTATTTTATTATGTATGTGAACTATGTTTTATGCTTTACATTTAAATTTGTTTTATTGTGTATGTAAACTTGTAAACCGCCTAGACGGACACGTAAGTGACCCCATGTGCGGTATATAAAAAACTTTTAAATAAATAAAATAAATATTAGTTTTCTCGCCTTGCACTGTCATATCTCTGATAGCTCTCTCAGTTTGCATTAATGTTCTTCTCATAGGCCTATTTGAACAGCCAAGTTTTCAGGTTTTTCTCTCTTTGCAGTCTTAACGCACAAGGTAAGGGGCTCTGTAATGTAGGCCCTGCAGTCACTGTGGCTCTTTCTCTTACCTCATTCAATGTGCAGTTCGCCCAGGTGGAATATTTAGGCGACCTTTATTCGCAGATCTTAAGTTTTGTTGTGGAATATAAAGATGCAACGAAGCAATCAACCACTCTGAGTTATCATTATTGATCGCTTTATTTACTAGGCATAGTACTTTGTATTGTATTCTAAATTTTACAGGAAACCAAATGAAGAGCCATGAGTACTGGAGTAATGTGGGCCCGATAACTGTAATGATCTTACTGTGTTTGGGGGCAAACCAAATAAGAAAGCATTACAATAATCTATATTGGAAAAGAATTAATGTTTGAAGTACAGTCCGAAAATCTTCATAATTAAGTAGGGGTTTCAGACGCTTTAAAATATGCAGTTTATTGTCACTGATGTGCTTCTTCATATTAAGATCACCGTCAATTATTATACCCAGATCACGTGCATGGTCAGTCGGTTTTATTTGCATTGATTCTGTTTTAAAGTAGATAGGTGCTTTTGATAGAAATTTCCTCTTTAACAGTATAATTTCCATTTTTTTTGATTATTTAAAACCCAATTTCATATGAACCAGTAATGGCTGTATTCCTCTAGGGAATTTCTGATGGGAACTAGGAATTGCACATCCTCTGCATATAAGTAATAACAAATGCCTAATCCCGATAGTGGCTTGCACGATGGTAGCCATGTATATGTTAAAAAGGGTCGTGGATAAAGATGATCCTTGCCCGTACCCCTGCATCCAAATCAATGTTATTTGATAGGGAGTGTTTGGTGTTTGGGTGGATCCTTGGACACTGTGGCAGCTGACCACGCCCACGGGGGGCAGTCCCGTGAGGGACCACAGTGTCAGGCTAGACTCTGGCCACACAAACACAGATTGAATCTTTATTTAAACAGTTTTGGAAACCACCAGAGGTGGCAGTAGTGAGTAGTAGATGTTGAGCCCGGCTGGGCGAGTATCCCACAGGACGCTGGAACAGCGAATCCTCTGCTTGGCTGTGCTGTAGTGGAAAGAGACTGAGAGTTATGAGTACACAGTGAGAAATATACAGAGTCCCAGGTAGAATTGGTGAAGCTCTGAGACAGGGAGACTCCGTAGTATAGTACTCACACGGCGGTTCCACTAGACGAGAGGTCTGGCACTGGAACAGAGGGCAGGCCCTCGAGGAGCGAGTACCTGATCCCTTAGAGTAGAGAGACGCAGTGGTATTGTACTCACACAGTGATTCCACTAGATGAGAGGTCTGGCACTGGAACAGAGGGCAGGCCCTCGAGGAGCGAGTACCTGATCCCTTAGAGCAGGGAGACTCAGTGGTATTGTACTCACACAGCGATTCCACTAGACGAGAGGTTTGACACCGGAACAGAGGGCAGGCCCTCGAGGAGCGAGTACCTGATCCCTTAGAGCAGGGAGACTCCGTGGTATTGTACTCACACAGCAATTCCACTAGACGAGAGGTCTGACACTGGAACAGAGGGCAGGCCCTCGAGGAGCGAGTACCTGATCCCTTAGAGTAGAGAGACTCAGTGGTATTGTACTCACACAGCGGTTCCACTAGACGAGAGGTCTGACACTGGAACAGAGGGCAGGCCCTTGAGGAGCGAGTACCTGATCCCTTAGAGCAGGGAGACTCCTTGGTATTGTACTCACACAGTGATTCCACTAGACGAGAGGTCTGGCACTGGAACAGAGGGCAGGCCCTCGAGGAGCGAGTACCTGATCCCTTAGAGCAGAGAGACTCCGTGGTATTGTACTCACACAGCGATTCCACTAGACGAGAGGTCTGGCACCGGAGCAGAGGGCAGGCCCTTGAGGAGCGAGTACCTGATCCCTTAGAGCAGGGAGACTCAGTGGTATTGTACTCACACAGCGATTCCACTAGACGAGAGGTCTGGCACCGGAGCAGAGGGCAGGCCCTCGAGGAGCGAGTACCTGATCCCTTAGAGCAGAGAGACTCAGTGGTATTGTACTCACACAGCGATTCCACTAGACCAGAGGTCTGGCACTGGAACAGAGGGCAGGCCCTCGAGGAGCGAGTACCTGATCCCTTAGAGTAGAGAGACTCAGTGGTATTGTACTCACACAGCGATTCCACTAGACGAGAGGTCTGACACTGGAACAGAGGGCAGGCCCTTGAGGAGCGAGTACCTGATCCCTTAGAGCAGGGAGACTCAGTGGTATTGTACTCACACAGCGATTCCACTAGACGAGAGGTCTGGCACTGGAACAGAGGGCAGGCCCTCGAGGAGCGAGTACCTGATCCCTTAGAGCAGGGAGACTCAGTGGTATTGTACTCACACAGCGATTCCACTAGACGAGAGGTCTGACACTGGAACAGAGGGCAGGCCCTCGAGGAGCGAGTACCTGATCCCTTAGAGCAGGGAGACTCAGTGGTATTGTACTCACACAGCGATTCCACTAGACGAGAGGTCTGGCACTGGAACAGAGGGCAGGCCCTCGAGGAGCGAGTACCTGATCCCTTAGAGCAGGGAGACTCAGTGGTATTGTACTCACACGGCGGTTCCACTAGACAAGAGGTCTGGCACTGGAACAGAGGGCAGGCCCTCGAGGAGCGAGTACCTGATCCCTTAGAGCAGGGAGACTCAGTGGTATTGTACTCACACAGCGGTTCCACTAGACGAGAGGTCTCACACTGGAACAGAGGGCAGGCCCTCGAGGAGCGAGTACCTGATCCCTTAGAGCAGGGAGACTCAGTGGTATTGCACTCACACAGCGATTCCACTAGACGAGAGGTCTGGCACTGGAACAGAGGGCAGGCCCTCGAGGAGCGAGTACCTGATCCCTTAGAGCAGGGAGACTCAGTGGTATTGCACTCACACAGCGATTCCACTAGACGAGAGGTCTGGCACTGGAACAGAGGGCAGGCCCTCGAGGAGCGAGTACCTGATCCCTTAGAGCAGGGAGACTCAGTGGTATTGCACTCACACAGCGATTCCACTAGACGAGAGGTCTGGCACTGGAACAGAGGGCAGGCCCTCGAGGAGCGAGTACCTGATCCCTTAGAGTAGAGAGACTCAGTGGTATTGTACTCACACAGCGGTTCCACTAGACGAGAGGTCTGACACTGGAACAGAGGGCAGGCCCTTGAGGAGCGAGTACCTGATCCCTTAGAGCAGGGAGACTCAGTGGTATTGTACTCACACAGTGATTCCACTAGACGAGAGGTCTGGCACTGGAACAGAGGGCAGGCCCTCGAGGAGCGAGTACCTGATCCCTTAGAGTAGAGAGACTCAGTGGTATTGTACTCACACAGCGATTCCACTAGACGAGAGGTCTGACACTGGAACAGAGGGCAGGCCCTTGAGGAGCGAGTACCTGATCCCTTAGAGTAGAGAGACTCAGTGGTATTGTACTCACACAGCGATTCCACTAGACGAGAGGTCTGGCACTGGAACAGAGGGCAGGCCCTCGAGGAGCGAGTACCTGATCCCTTAGAGTAGAGAGACTCAGTGGTATTGTACTCACACAGCGATTCCACTAGACGAGAGGTCTGACACTGGAACAGAGGGCAGGCCCTCGAGGAGCGAGTACCTGATCCCTTAGAGTAGAGAGACTCAGTGGTATTGTACTCACACAGCGATTCCACTAGACGAGAGGTCTGACACTGGAACAGAGGGCAGGCCCTCGAGGAGCGAGTACCTGATCCCTTAGAGTAGAGAGACTCAGTGGTATTGTACTCACACAGCGATTCCACTAGACGAGAGGTCTGGCACTGGAACAGAGGGCAGGCCCTCGAGGAGCGAGTACCTGGTTCCAGGGAAGCAGTACTGTGGAACAGGTGGTAGTTGTACTCACAGATGGAAACTGTTAGTGAAGTCTTCCAAGTAGAAAGGGTGGTAGATGCAGGCAGCGACTCAGGGAACATGGGCCCTCGAGGAGCGAGTACCAGTTCCTGATAGCACCTGAAAGAAATAGAAGAGGCCCCCGAGGAGCGGGTACCCCATTAGCAGTAAGAGTTCCAGGGAATGCTGGAGTGGCAGAGTAGCTTCAGTACGGAGAGCGAATCCCATCCGCAGTATTCGAGTCGTTGCTAATTCAATTAGCTAGCAAAAAAGGTAGGCTTAAATATCCAGGCAGCGTGATGTCATCTCAGGGGGGACGCCCCTGAGGTTCGCGCCAATGAGGAAATAAAGATGAGGGCGACATGCACGCGCGCGCTCCCTATGGTACCTTGGAGGAGCATGGCGGGAAGCAGCACAAAAGCTGGTCTGGGGACGCCGGAGAGGTCGGCAGACAGACGCCCCGGCAGCCAGTAGTCCGAGGTGAGCGGGAGGAGCCACAAGAAGAGTAAGGTAGGCGGGGCGAAGCCATCGCAGACCGACGGTCGCAACAGGGCGTTACCGATTCTTACCTGGAAGTACGATCTTTTAAATATGATGTAAATCATTGGAGGGTTTTATCACTAAGTCCAATTTCAGACAACCCATGGATCATAATAGTATGATCCACGATGTCAAACGCAGCAGACAGGTCAAGTGAAATAAGTAAGTATGATTGGCCTGCGTTGCATCCTCTTAAGACAGTTATCTGTCAACGCTAATAATAAAGATTTCGGGTTAAAATTCTTTCTGAAACCGAATTGGGTCAGAAAAGTGGTTCATTTCAAGATGTTCAACCCGTTGTGTTTGTACTATTTTTTCAATTATTTTTGCTATTAACGGTAATTTTGAAATTGGACTAAAATTATTTAAGATGCAGAGTCAGCGGTTTTTTACTTTTTAAGATTGGTCTTATTAAAGCACATTTTAATGATGGTGGCTTTTCGCCTTCTCTAAGTGACAATTCATGTAGAAATCGTTTTTCTGATTTTCTTCCATGATTTTATGGGAATTGCATCTAATGAATGGTTTGCTGGGTTCATGTTTTTTTTATAATTAATTCAGTTTCTATTGTGGATATATTCTTAAAGGATGTGCAAGGAGTCGTAGCACAGGACTGTAATATTATATTCTGATTTTGAATTGCTGTTGAACTATTTGTTAATTTTTGAATTTTTTCCTTGAAAAACATTGCAGAATCATTGCATTTACTTGTGGATATATTAGAATTCTCTATTTGAACATTTAGATTGGATTTTGTCAAATTGTGGACCCTTTGGGTTTTTGGCATAGAACTCTTTCCTTGGATTATTTCTGAAGGTTCAAAGGGCCCTGTACATATTCCCAAAGTCTGTTGGGAGGGAGTTCTTTGCCTTAATCTTTCTTTCTTTCTGAGCCATCTTTTTAAAATTCTCTTATCTCCTGGGTATTCCATGCTGCATTTGTCCTTTTTCCATTCACGTTCTTAATGCTAATGGGACTAAGTTCATCAGCAGTCATCGGTATTAACATAGGAGATATTACTGAGGGTTCCCGGTAGCCTCTCTTCTACTGTAAGGGGCTTACCCTAGGTAAAGGAGACTGTTTTACTCTTTACAGGGAGCTGATTAATAGTGCGTATTAACGTGACCCGAATTAATTTACGATCAGACCAGGGGATCAGCCTTGAGTCAGTTTTATTTACCTTGATTATATCTTTCTTTATGAAGGCTAAGTCGAGCTCTAGGAGCTGGCTCGCTTATACTCTGATCCCGAGCTAATGCTCTGAGAGTGACAAGAAAGGCCTCACATGCGGCCGAACGTCGTATTGCGACAACGCGCAAGTTAAAATCACCTGGTATAACAGCTGGAACATCATTTCTTATGTTGTTTGCCAATAATTCAATCAGTGGTGAGCTGTTATGCTCCATCAAACCAGGGGGCAATGAGCTAAACATAGCTGAAGGTTGTTAGCTTTGAATAAACCCAATTCAAAAGGGGGTGCAGTAGATATTTGTATTTGTTTCAGGTTTAGGTCTTTTTTTGCAATGACCATCAGGTCTCCACCTCTCTTTTCTGTTCTTGGGATTGAAAAGACTTCGTATGAGTGATGTGTGATTTGATTCATTAAAACTAAATCCAACCCTTTTAACCATGTTTCTGTAATACAACAGATCGAGGGTGAATAGTCCTCTAATAAATCATTAATTAACGGGACTTTTTTTGTTAGAAGTATAGATAACATACATGAGCCAACAGCAATGCTCTGATTAGGTGGAATTTGAACAATATTTCTAATTCTTTTTTGTCTTCGCACATTTGAACCGTTCCCCTATCTTCCTTGATTCATTTATAACATTTTTGCGATTTTGTGCTCACTCTGTTGCACAGACATGCCACTTACTCATTACTGCTAAACAATAACCATCCCAAGACGAAATATTGCACCTTCTACGTGGCCATTAGCAGATCTCAGGTTTCTGTGCGGTACATGTACACACAGTGCTCTCGTCCTTACCTGCGTGAGGCGCGCTGGTTTAACAGAGGGGACAGTTAGTAGGACCTTATTAGCAGATCTCAGGTTTCTGCCATTAAGTCTTCATTCTCTTCTCTTTTCCTTGCCTAATTTAATGCATCTGCACTGGGATGCAGTCTGCTAGTTGCATCCACGCTTCCGCTGCAGAAGAGGCCACACCCTACCCTCCTCCTGCGTTATAGCAAAGCGCTTGAGATGAGTTTGCATTCAGGGCTCTCTGTGCCGGCCATTTTGTTTTCCTCCAGCTCTTCTTTAATTTTAACATGGAATAGACTTAGTTTTTGGGTACTTGCCAGGTTCTTATGGCCTGGATTGGCCACTGTTGGAAACAGGATGCTGGGCTTGATGGACCCTTGGTCTGACCCAGCATGGCATCTTCTTATGTTCTAACAAACACCATACAGGGGTCATTGTACTGAGATTGTCAAAAATGAGAAATGAAAAGAGAAGCAGAAACATCCCAGGAAATGTTATTCACGGCATTTCCCAGCAATAAACCCTCAGTACTCATATTGCAGAGTGCTCCAGTCCACACCTAACCATCCTGGCAGCCTGGATATGGAAAGAAATGTCTCCAGTAGGTAATCTAGCCCAGTCCGTATGGTCCTAAATAACATTTTCTGCCCAGCAGCGAGCCAAACAATATTCTTTGCTCAGATTTGCAAAAATAAAATGAATTATCAAACAAGTGTGTTGGGCTGTAGTGCTACGCTCTAGTGCTGAGTTTGAAATCTGCTGTCCCAGAAATCTGTCAACGGCAGTAAACTGTGGGATGTTTCCAGAAAGGGGAATGTGGGTGGGGGGGGGGGGTTTCCCCGGTGCCAGCCAGGGAGTCCCCACTGTAATCGATTGCTCAGCGCTGCCTTAAAATGTGAGAGACCCCCGGAAACTAGCTCGGGCAACTTTACAGCCGATGCTGCGCTGAGTCTGGCGCACAGGCTAATGAGCTCTTGGACGCACGTTTTGGATCCGCTAGGCTAACACCCGATGTAAATAAGGGGATTAGCGAGTCCAAAACGTGCGTCCAAACCAGCGCGTTGCTAATAGCGCTTATCACGTGTAAATGCCTGTAGGTGAGGCTATTAGTTATTACCTCACCCTCGCCCGACGCGCTCGTTTTAACACGGAAAACTTAACGCCAGCCCCGGGGCTGCCATTAAGTCTTTATGCACTTTGAGCCATCTAAACTCCCCCCCCCCCCCCCCACAAAGCCACAAAAAAGCCCAAAATGCTGCTTTTCTGCGGTTCTTCCTACTTAGTATCAACTCGATACTAAGTAAGAGGAACCACAGGAAGCAGCATGAAAAAAAAATAAATTTCCGGCGGTCAGGTTAGGGAAGCGGATGCCCATTAATTGAGCGTCTGCTTTCCTAACCCGTGCGCAGCCACTTCCCCTGGGTACCCGATGCCATGGACGCGCTAGGGATGCACAGTTTATCCCTAGAGCGACCTTTTTTTTTTAGCGTTAACCCCCTCGTTTGAATAATGCATTGACACTTAAACTTTATCTCTCTATCCCGGACAATCCTTCAGTTATGTATCTTTTAAACAGTTCTGTCGATGACAATAATCTAGATTTTGTAAAATTCACAAATCTTACATTTTTTATATCTCGTGGCACTGTCTTGTTTCTCAGTCCCACTGCGCAGGGTTAGGCAAGCCCTCACATGTGCAGTTAGAACAGTCTGTAAATCCTTTGTGGCTTGGCTAGTCATTGCCATCTGTCCCTCAGCCGCAGCACTTCTGTGTCCGAAAGCTTGCTGGAGGCACCCGCAGAAGATGCACACAACTGAGACGGGTTGGAGTAAAGCAGATTCCATCCTAGAAACTGCTTTCCAAATGTCTCTTACGAGTCACGTTCACTGGTTCTTCCATATCTCCTGGTAATAAATAGGACTTATCCAAAGGCTGATTAACAGCGAAGGTCCTCAGTCCATAGCTCCCAAATGCTCTTGTGAAGTAGAGGGATAAGATCGTTCATGCTCCTGTACAATAGGAGCACCACTAGCCAGAGACAAGGGAACACTGACCTGAGGTCCTTGCTGGAAATTCAGATCCACTTGGCCAGTTTTGGGAGAAGTTCCTGGAGATAATACATCCCCTACAGATCCCAGTCGAGGTACAGGAGGAGGAGACCGACCACCCACACTCAAGGAAATCTCACCTGTTTCCCCCCATGACTTCCTTCCCTTGATCTTCCAATGGGGTAGGAAACGCACGTGAAATCATGATCCATCGGTCCTACAGTGGGTTTTGAGGCTTGGGGGATAGAACTCAACTTCCCCTTTCTTTTTTACCCCATTCTAAACACTGGAGAAAACATCAGAAGGGGAACACCCCTTTGGCGCTTGGCTTTGGCGCGCCGTGGTCGGCCACTTGAGGCCCGGCGCACCTCAGGACCCCGGGTGTCCATCTCCGTGCCTGTTGGGCTGGTTGGTTAGCAATTTGTCGGGCAAGGCAATTCCCCCAAATTTATTATTAATATCCTGAAAACCAGGCTGGTTAGGCGTGCCTCCAGGAGAGAGGTGGGAAACATTGCGATACCTGAATGCGTATCATCATTGGACAGGCATCATACAGGCTACAGAACTGCAGTATTATTAGTAGTAGTAGTTGGGCATCAAACGGTTATGATGAGACCAGCCTGACCCACAGAGTCAGGTGCTGCCGGTCTTCATTGTTGGACTGAGTTTAGCTTCTAAACCCATTTCTGAACTGGTGGTGCCGTCTGGTGGTTTTCTTCCGAAAGCTTCATCAGCAGCCCCAATGCAAAGGGTGACATCTGTATCACTCCCCTCCCCCAACCAAACCCCCATCGAGGCAGAATGAGGGCTCGTCCCCATTCACTTTTCTGTTTTGTTTTTTCCAGATTGTGGTGATGGCTTGTATGGAGTTTGAGATGGGGAAGGTAAGCAGCTTGCGACACCGTGCACATAGACACCGTGCGTCTGTTTATGGCGAAGTCAGTGGGGCAGACTGAGACAGACGTGTGGCCCTATGTTTTAGGCAAGCCCGTACATACTGTGGGGCAGCGATGCTCAGAGGGTACCAGGCCCTCTGCCAATGGGAAGAGTTTCCCGAGCTTCCCCTACCACGGTTATGTGCAGGAAAATGCGCCTGCATTGAATGGGCAAACAGGAACAAGCAGAAAAAGAGGCTGAATTAGCCCGAGTCTGAAACTTGCGAACAGGAGCCCCAAGTGCCGGGGTCGAAGCCTTGATAAGTGCTGCTGCTGCTCTCGGCTTTCAGACTCAGGCGCAACTCCTTCTTCAGAAGGCCAAGCAAAGCTCTTCAGGGAGAAGTTGCAGAAAGACAAAAATGTAACCTGATTCTGTTTCCGTTTCCTGGAGAGTGACTGTCGGGCTGCGTCTGTTTCCGTTGTTATGCAGTTCTGAGGGGCATCGGCCAGGGTAGTGGGCATTGAGTTATTCCCAGGCTCCTGACGAGGTTCCACTTCACCCAGGGCTTCGGCACCGTGCAAGGATACATTGCAACCTCATGGCCTAGAATCAAGGAAAATCCCCACAGACCTGGGCTCTTAAAATGTAAAACTTACTGCCTTATTATTCGACAGCAGCGATGTAGAAAGTCTTTATCCGTGCCTCGGGGGAGGGCATTAATCCGCTGTCGTATGAGGAGAAGGAGAGCGTGCACGACACTGTGCACTTCAGAAAGCCAGAAGGTTCCAGTTAGGCAGAAATGACACAAAAAGCAAATTAACTCCTAATCTTTGCAATAGAAAAAATGTGAACGCTACTGGCCAGATGTGGGACAGAAAGCTTTTGAGTGCGGACCCTTCTCCATCACTTGCGTGAGTATCTCTGGTGTCCCTGGGGTGGGGGGGGGGGGGGTCAGCGGCGCGGGGGCACTCACCCATACTCTGATTTCTTTCCTCTGCAGGAAGCTGAAACCAACAAAGCGGAATATGTTATCCGAACCCTGAAAGTTAAGTTGTACAACGTAAGTATGCAAGGCACAGCAGGCCGGGCGTGTGCAATTCAATCCTCCGTGAAGAGAAACCTAAAAACCCCGCTTCACTGAGGTCAGGAGCAGTCCGCTGATCTTCAAATCCTATTGAATGGGGCATGAAGGCCTAAACAGTGCCACAAACAATGTCTGCGATCCCTGCGCAGTCTCTGTGAGCCTTGGAAGCAGAGCCTGCAGCCATCTCTGGGATGGATATCCATGTACCCACGAGATGTCGACTGAGTAACTTGAGGATCAAGGAAACAAAGCAGGGCTGGCCAAGACTGCCCTGGTTTTCCGGACGTCCATAGTGAATGTGCATGAGATACATTTGCAGGCACCAAAAATCCGGCCTATGCTGATTAATCTCATGCACATACATTGTGGGTAGCCTGGCTGGCTCCGGGGGGGTTCCAGGACTGGTTTGGGAAGCTGTGAGATGAAGCAACCCAGCCACATTCAGCGGCAGAGTTGGAGAGAACCTGAGCTTCCTGCCTCTGAGTCCTCTCTGCAGTGACTTTTACTGTGCTGACTTGCTGCAGGGAAAATAACTGTTTTGGTCTGATTGGGTCTGCAGAATACTCGCCCGGTTTACCATTTTCACTACAAGCACTGGCCTGATCATGATGTGCCCTCCTCAACGGAAGCCATCCTTGGCATGATAGCGACTGTCCGACAGTACCAGGAGGATGACAGCAGTCCGGTGTGTGTGCACTGCAGGTGAGAGAGCCACCTGGCCTCACCCGCTCTTTTCGGTGGTAAATCTGTGCACTTGTTCGGGGTCAGTGCCAAGGGGGGACCTTTCCATTTTATTGTCACATGGCAGATGTAAGGGGAACGCGGCAGCAGTGGCGGGGGCGCACCTAGGTGACCCCGGGGAAGGCCAGAAGTTAAAGATGAGAGTAAGAAACAAGAGGAAAGCAAGGTGACGCTCCTGGAGCGAGGCGGGGAACATTTCTCCAGGCCAGAGCACTGCACCGAGGACCCTGAGAGGGAACTTCACAGCATTAGAAATCCAAAGGAAGGTGATGGCATTCTTTGAAATGAATGCAAAGGGATTGAATAAGGGCCATTTGCTTTCCTGACTCCCTTGCCAGGCACAGGCCTCCCTCCTGCCCTTGGGAAATCTTTGCTCAGCTGTATTCCCTTCGTCTGCAAACACATTGCCACCCCTGCCCTCCTTTACAACCCTTTGCAGCTTTGAAAACCAACATTTCCCCCCCCGCCCCCCCCCAGGACCCTTGTAATGCAGCCCAACCTGTAACTGGACCCCCACCATCCCTGCCGCGTTCTGCACTCTCACCCCCATGAAGGGAGCGCAGCTCTGAAGGCGCTCTCGCCTAGAATTTAGGCGGCACGACTTTATTCACGCTGGTGTCATTCTGCTCTTTCTCTCCCGGCAGTGCCGGCTGTGGAAGGACGGGGGTTCTGTGTGCCATCGACTACACGGGGAAGATGCTGAAAGATGGGGTGAGCGAGCTTTACACATTCAGCCAGCACTTCGGCTGTCAGTAATAGTGCAGCTATTTACTTCTTTGCCAGATGCTTTCAAAGGTCGAGGTAACGTCGTTTTTGCTACGAGCAGAAGATTTATAAAATGGTATATTGTGATGTTACAGCCCAGCCCAAAGAAAGGAGGAGCTGGCTGAGAGGTATTGATCATACAATTTTCGTTTAAATGCTAAACTTTTTTTTTTTTTTTGCTTAGATAATTCCAGAGAACTTCAGTATTTACAGCCTGATCCAGGAAATGAGAACTCAGAGGGCGCTGCTGGTACAAACCAAGGTATGTTCGGCAAAGCCAAGGGCACGTGAAGGTCATGCCAGTCTGAGCCTTCTAAGTGCTGCAAACGTAGCAAGGTCAGAGGAAGCAACTCCCCACTGCCACCGCCCCTCCCGAGCTGCCAGAGGCCAGAAGCCTCCAAATAGAAGCAGTAGCGAGAAGTCCTTATAATTAATGAAGCATGGAAAAGAGAAGTAAAGAGGCTTAGTTGTTAAAATTTATCTAAAAGTCAGACTCCTTAGAGAGTACAGTTTCCATGAACTGAAGCCAGACAACAGAAGCAGTTTGCTATTTTTCCAAGCTCTAGAGTGGAAAATTCCAGAGTGAGCTTGTACCCAGAGAGAAAAGCGACTGGCAGGGGGAAACGTGATGGTGAGACCCCCGTAAGAGGAACAGGAAACGGCCGGAGGCTACAGAGCTTCACTTTACGAAGTTACAGCGGCTTCCTGGCCATAAGGGCACGGAGAACTCAGTCAAAGCTCTGGAAACCCAACCCGCATTGACCCAAGTTTTGTTCTTGTGCCAGCCTAGGTGTACACATGCCCAGTGCAATCTTAGCAGCCCAGAAATGCCAGAGGTGAAAGGCAAATCAGACTGGCTTGGCCTCTTCCTGATGATTGGAGCCATCTTTACATTTTTTTCCACCTGCCTTGTATCTTCCACTCTCAAAACTTTCACCTCAGACTCCTCATTATTTGTCTTTGTGGCCCCAGTAAGGGTCCAGGGTTTGTCAGGTTGTCCGCAATGAATATCTGTGAGATGTGGGTGCATGTATGAGTCTAAGAACGAGCTTTCCCTGGCCACCAGACCTGTTTGGTCCTTTGGCTAGTTCTGAATGTGATCTCATGTTAGTTCAAGTTTCTGCACCTCTGACTTTTCTTCCAGGAGCAGTATGAGCTCGTCTGCAATGCAATAAGTCAGCTCTTTAAACGACAGCTGGATAAGATAGCGGCAGGATGTGAGGTAAGACTTTACTTCCCTTTCTCATCACACAGGGCGCAACTTTCAGCTGGGATGGGAACAGCCAAAGGCAAACAGGAGTGAACAAAATCCTTGGTTTATTAGAGATCACTTTTATCAAGAATTTATGGCCATTTAATATAAACTTAAAAAGAAATTGGTACCAATATATAAATACACGTTTTTCATGATAGCTGTACAGGTTTGCCATCATCATCCTCATTTAATTATTTATTTCCACACTTTTCCAGCAGGGCAATGTTTACATTCACAATCTTACAAATAAAACTAAAAGACTCAGGGCAGCCTCTGCATTCAACATTTCATAAATGACCTCTGGCAAGACTTTTTTATTTTTTTTAATTATTTCTTTCACGATTCTGCTTTCTGTGGCTCCTTCGACTTAATATCACCATGATATTACGTCAGTGGAACCACAGGGAAGGAGTCTTTTCTGCTTTTCTGTTAAGTTTTGGGGCTTCTCAAGGCTTAATGCCAGCTCCAGGGCTGGCATTAATTTTTAAGGATAAGAATGTGCACGTCAGGTGCACATTTATTTTTAACATAAGGAGGAAATTGCTAATAGTTTCATCAATATGGCATGCATATGTGACAAGCACTATTAGTTAATGCGCTGGTTTGGACCTGCGTTTTGGATGCGCTAATCCCCTTAACACATAAGGGGTCATGAATGCACATCCAAAATGCATTTCCAACCGCGGCTTAGCCAGTGCACTAGCCTGAGCACATGGTATTGCACCGGCCTGATGAGGTCTATTACATGCATTATCGTCACTTTGAACATATGTTATTTAGCTAATACGAATATCAACACTAAATCTGTGCAAAATAAGCAATGAGCTGCATAATTATTTGAGTCAGCTTATTATCAATAAATAGTAAAATAACATGTAAAAACATGTGAACGCTAATGCAGAGCCATTAACATGAGAAAGGTGAAGTTGATTTTTTTTTTATGTGTTAACGTCAGTGTTAACGCACTAAATTTAATGTGAGACATTTACCTCTAAGCCGATCTGAATGCTGTTGATGTCAGATAATTAATGCACCTTAACAGCTCATGTTATTGCGCTTTGGCACAGCAGTGCTGGGCTCTTGACATCTGCAGTGCTAAAGGGAATCAACTAAATTCCCAAGCATAAGCCACGGCAACAGGTGGGTGAGGGGAAAGGACTAGTAAGCCTGCGTAGTTTGGGGCCGATGCAATACAGTGCGCTCAGCCGAGCGCACTGTATAACCCGCAGTTGGACGCGGGTTGGGTAGGCGCTAATTAATCCCCTTAGGCAGTAAGGAGATTAGTGCCTCTAAAACGCGCATCCAATGCGGAGTGAATCTAATAGTGCTCATCCCATGCAAATGCATGTGAATGAGGCTATTAGGCATTCAGTCCCGATGCAAAAAAATAAAGTGCGTCTAGGACGCATATTTAGCGATCAGAAATTAACGCCTGCCTGGAGCAGGTGTTAATAGCTGAGCGCTCCTTAAACCAGTACAGAAAAGCAGAAAAAACTGCTTTTCTGTATTACCTCCTACTTAATATCGTTGCGATATTAAGTAGGAGGAAAATCAAAATTAAATAAAGTAAAAAAAAAAACAAAACAAAACACCAGCAGTCGGGTGCAGGAAACGGACGCTCAATTTGACAAGCACCCGTTTCCTGAACCCCTGGCTGTGCGGTGTTTAGGAAAACCGATGTACTCGGGCTCTCTTTGCTAATGCGACCCCCTAATTTAAATATTGCATGGCTCCCCCAAGGGGGGTGCCTGGGGGCGAGTTAAGAAAGCGGGCGCTGACTGCTCAGTGCCTGCTTTCTGTGCATATTTATTGCATCGGCCCCTTTGATCGGTTCTTTCTGAGAACCTTTTTTTCCTGTCACTGATGCTGTGGTTGGGGTCTGAGCGCTTTGCTGTTTCTCGTGCACTCCGGACACTCGCGTGGCAGGACTGAAGCAGGAAGTGCAGAAAAAAACCCCAAAAAACAAACAAAAGTCCGGATGTGGTTTCAGAGGAGGTAGCCAAAGCTTATCTGAGCTACAGAGAGCTGCTTCGCTGCGATGGTTTATGGAAAAAAAAAAACCAAAACATGCATTTTAGTTGTATATTTAAAGGCTGCAGAGAAAAAAATAGTTTTTGCATAATCAGTCAAACGGATCAAACAAGAACCGAGTGGAAACCTCTTGATTGCAGATTTTCCAGTTCAATGTTCCTCTATTTGTTCACCCAGGGCAGATTGTGGCTTCTGCTTTTTTTCCCTTTAATTTGTGCATGGGTACAGGTGGTAATCAGCTTTCTTCTGAATCCTTTTCTATACCTAATATTTCCATCTGTAATATTTCAAACCTGGGGTGAAACCTCTCTCCCCCTACACATGAGCTCTGAAACTTCCTGCTTGATGCTTTTATCATATTTTGAATCACAAAACGGACTAATAATTGCCAAGAGTAATTTTCAGCCTGGCATGGAAATAAGCAAATAAACTCTATCTATCGCTATCTCTATCTTTATCTATAATTATATACAGGACCGGCGCATCCTATTAGGCGAAGAAGGCGGTTGCCTATGGTGCTTACCATTAGGGGGTGCCAAAGGGCAGCCATGTGGGGCTGTGAGTGGAGCCTATCTTGCTCGCGACAAAGAGGAGTAGAGATTCGGTGGGCGGCGAATGAGGAACAAGTCAGGGCCAAGACTGGGGGTTGGCACGAGTGGGGGGAGGGCACGGCATGACTGGGGGGGTGGCGCAACCAGGGCTGCGGGCGGGCACAAGGCAGAAGGTTCACCTAGGATGCCTAACACTCTTGCACCAGCCCTGTATATCTTAGGGATGAGCAATCGTTTTTCCCGAATTAGGCAATTTCAACAAAATTTCCTAATTCGGAATGGTTCGGGAGAACCGAAAAGCGATTTAATTTTTTCCAAAATTTTGGAAAAAATTCATTTTCGGGTTAGCGCGCACTAACCCGAAAATCAGGGCCCCCGAAAAAAAAAAGCAACCCCGAACCGGGGGAAAAATAAAATTCCTGTGGGGGGGGGCCCCAAAGCAAAGCCCAACATGAAATTTAAACCCAAAGCACATTTAAACCCAGAGCTCATGTGTAGGCAAATGATGCGGACTGGTGCATGTCTCTTACCGCATGTCTCTTACTGCATAATTCTTCTAGGGCTGTCTCTGTAGCTCAAAATGATGTGAATGGGCTTTAAGAAAACAAGGCCTGAAAGTTGACCTTGGTCAGGTAGCAACAATTAAAACACATATTTCTGAATTACGTTTGAATTTTTGTAATAATTATGTATGTTATTAGGTATATTACTTAGGGCCTTAGGCATAAGTGATTAAGAAATTCTAATAAATACAAATAGTTGCCTTCTAAAAGACTGCTTTGCCCTTAAATAGAATCCCCCAAACCATCCAAGAACGGACCCATTTCCGATACCTGTGACCAGTCCTGGCAGGATGGTGCCTCTAAACAGGTAGGAATAAGTCATTAAGACAAATACTGATATCTGACAGAGTGCGAGCTATTTATTCATCTTTAATCACTGTCCAGTACTGCTCTGGTTGGACTGATATGTGTTAGATAGTAGAGAACTTGCTTGGCAAACCAATTAGTCAGGATGCAATTGCATCTACATCAGCTTCTCCCAACTCAACACATACCATCCAAAGGTGTAGATCATGCTGAAGATGCAATAAAAAGTCCAAATACACACTTCAAATGTTTTTATACTTTACCCAAAATCAGTTAACTAGTTTGCATGATCCAAGTTGTGTATCTGACAAAGAAGTGAACATAGATCATGTTGGTGCATGCAGACCTTTCTTCATCCATTAGAAATGTAGGCATGGGCACTTCAAAATGAATGTAAAAGCTCCTGTGTAGTTTGTTCATGACTTTGTGGGATCCATTTTTTTTTTTTTTTTTACAGTTTCCTAGAAGAGAAAAAGAAAAACCACCAAGATGGACATGTAGGTCAAGGAAAGATGTCATCATGTGTGTTTTCTTCTTTGACCCTTGATAACTCATTGGAGAAACCCAAGCCTGAAAAGGCTTTCTGTCCATTTGGGCAATCCCCGCCCTGCAGGACTTTAGAGTTGAAAAGTTACAACAGTGGAGATTCAGCTGCAGCTAAGCATTGGGAGGACGTGTCCTTGTTTGCTGGCAGACCACTCCAGAAACATCACAGCATAGATTTTGATAGCATATATTCTAAGAACCTGCATCCTAGCCCACCATTCATGAGTGCAGATGGAAGAAGCTATCAGAAAAAGCCACCACTGACACGAGCCAAGTCAAGTCCCTTTGAATCAACCCAGTGCAAAGAAGTGAACAATCTTGGTCAAAAGAGTACAGCATTGCCTTTCAGTTTCCAGTTAAGCAACTTGCATGAGTCAGGGAAATTAAACATTCAGGAGCATATGAGTTCTTTTTCCATGGAATGGAACAATGTAGGCCGAGAAGCTTGTACCATTCCTTGTCAAGTGAATTGTGGTCCAAGCTCTGACCTTTACATTCGTTTAACAGAAGATCCTTATTTTTCCACAACTTCCTCGTCAGATCTTGGATCTCCCGAGATTACTGATATCTGTGAGGTATCCACCTCATCAGAAAGTAGAAAGGACCCTGTCCTTGGGGGAGTGCTTGGACTGGTCACTCCTGTCTCTTCCCCTGTAGCATCTCCTAAATCCTACTCCTTGGACCTAAATCTGTCAGAACCCTCCATAACTGCTGCTCAAGCTGGGAACACAGAGGCATCAATAAAGAGTAAGTTTCCAGGAGTAGTTGCTCAGACTCATGATTGCTTGGGTGTGTCACACCAACAGAAGAATACATTTGCTTGATGCATTTTTTTTTAGCATTTTTCAATGAAGGCTTGACAGTGCTAGTGGGCTGATTCAATCTGTCAGTCCACCTGGAGTCACAATAAGGCCAATTAGGGTGAAATGGGGGGGGGGGGGGGGGGAGGGAAGATGGAAGCTAGGCCATGGTTCTAAGGTCTACCCTTAGAACCATGGCCTAGCTTCCATCGATAAGCGTGAAATGATTTTCAATGGCGTCAAATATGAAAAACTCTCCAAATCCAGGCATCTGCATGGTTGTCCTTTCTTGTTCAAAAAGATCAGGTTTCTTTTCACAGACAACAAAGAATGGCAGCCAAGAAATGTATTTCTTATAAACAGGTGTTTGACTGGTCCAACCCCTACTGTGCAATATTTACATAAAGGGGCAACATTTTATATCGAAGCTTTACTACCAAGAGGTTTTTTTCATTAAGACAAGCAGTGAGTGTAATTTTTCAAAAGGACAGTTCCCATTGCCCAGATTCCTTTCTCTCCCTATCCCCCTCATCCTTTGCATTGTTAGAAGGGAAGGGTTCCTTGCTTTTTAAAGTTTTTTTTTTAATTACGGTTTTCAGTTTTGGAGAAAGGGAGGACTTCCACTGAAAGCTGACAGTGGCTTCCTCCTGGTCGGCTCCCCCCCCCCCCCCCAAAAAAAGCTTCTGCTATTCTGACAGTCGCTGGGGACCCCGAGCCTGCTGGGGGCTCTGTGCTAGGTCAGTGAACGTTGCTGACTCTCTCTGCCCTGTCGGAGCCCCGAGGTGCTCAAGGACAGAATCTGAGCTCCCAGAATTGTTGGGTTTTTTTTTTCACAGAAGAAATGAAGTTCTTTGTTGGTGGAACTTCCTTCCTACCCAAACATTACTGCAGAAGAGCCTGCCAGGACCTTACCAGGGGGGTAAAGGAGGGAATTTCAGGGGAATACCCTTTGTTGGAGGGGAAGGGCTATTACCTCTTTAATGACAGCACGACGCTCAGAGGCCCCCATGCTTATGTTTGCAACAGTGCATGTAACTAATCAGGGCTTGGTGCTGGTTGGGTTTTCAGCATATCCAAAATGAATATGCACAACATACATTTGCATATTCCGATATTGCAAATTTATCTCATTCATATTCCCTGCGGATATCCTGACTGTGCATAAGAAGACTGTGTCATTGCAGGCAAGGTACGTGTTGCTTGATGTTTATCGTGTTCGATTTGCTATCTCTGTGCTAACAAATAAGAAAAACCCAAGTGAAGAAGTTGTGGCTTCATCCCTATCAGACACCTGTTTATATTCCGCTAGGCGGTGGCCAGCGAACCAAAAACAGTTAAATTAAGCACTCAATATGTCCCAGCACCCTTCAAACTATGCATCCAGTGGAAGGAGAAAACAGGTGGCATGAATCAGTTCTGACCCAGTAACTGGAACCTCGTTTGGTGATCTGTTTAATTAACAGCTTCTCCAGACCCCGATGAAGAACGTCCTCCCCCACTGCCTGAGCGGACGGCAGAATCGTATATTGTGGCCAGCGAAGCCGGTGAGTACGGGAACGTAATCCCACCGCCATTCAGCTGAATGATGCGTGCAGAAGGGATGTAGATCGGGATGGGTGGGCAGAACGTCGCCGTCATGCTCTGACCCTGACCGGCCAGTCCTAGAGCGGGCTGGTGAGGAGGAAGCTCGGGCAAGGCAGCCGAATTAGAGGGATGCTTGGATGCTGGGCTGAGGACCGAGCGCGCTGGGTGAGTAGCGGTGTCCGTGTGACCTCCCTGATGGCGTCATAGCTCGCGTTTCTCTTCTGTCTTCTGCTACTCTGATCTCACTGTCCTTGGAAATGAGAGTTGTCGGGCTGCCTCATAGCCCCACCCATCCCACTGGCAATTTTTCTTACATAAACTTAGGGAGATTAATTTTCGAAAGCATTTCCTCAGTGCTTCTTCTGCAGAAATGGCTCGTTATACAGTTGATGCCAGTAGACTTGCGTCCTGTTCGCATGTCCTGAGGGCAGAGCTGGACAGGGTTTGGACTTGGGCACACACTTTGGCAATGTCCTGAAAAAGTTCTGCATGCGTTCTGGCAGGGGGTAATTCTGGATGGGTAGGTTTGCTGGGATGACTTTCCAAGTGAACATAAGTTTGCTCTGAGCACTGGTGGAACTTAGGCACGTTTTTTTGCTGATTTTTCTTATGTGGGACTGCTACAGAATCACCCCCTTAAAGGACAGATGATTGATGGCTCCATTTTACTGAAATCTATTTGTCTTGTCTGTGTGTCTTAGCTGGACCATGAACTTCACAGAGAAGGGGGCTGTCTCTTTTATCTGTCCGTACGGCACCACGTACGTCTGCCAGTGATTAATAATAATAATAAATAGTAGCAGTACCCTGAAATTTCGAGAGCTGTCCTTCCCTGGTTCTTTTTAGATTACGAGAGGTATTAAGCAGCAGAACGATGGGCTGATGGAACTGAGAATGGGTTGTGTAAAAGTGACAGCCTTAAGCACACAGGCTGTAGCTGGGGGTTCTGTTTTGCGTGGTGGGCCAGACACGGTGCTAGCCTTACACGCTGTTACCCGGCTGTAATCCCCTCCCTCTGCCGCTTTCCTCTGCAGAGTCCCGGCCGCCAACCTCGCAAGCCCAGCCACCGCGCATGAACGTAAAAATCATGAGATCGTTAGAGTGGAATGGTACATCTCATGACTGGTCGTTGGCCGACTCAGTAAAATCCATGGCCAGGAGTAAGGTAATGAAGCTCCAGGGGTTTTTTTTGGGGGTGGGGTGGGGGGGAGGGGTTTAAATAAATTTCCACCTCTCCCAGTACTCGCTATGTTGCTCCCTACTTGTAGGAACCCTCTTGTTAAAAGCTCAGTCGCCACACGTCTTGCCAAATACATAGAGAGAAAAAAATTGTGTTTATTCTGGCTAATAATAAACTCATGCGGCGACAGTGTCATCGGAAGAGACCTACGTGGTCTTTGGCTAATTCTTATGTTGCCCAAAACGAGGTGTCACAACCCAGCTGACTGCAGGACCCAGCAGACTCGGAGTAAGAACTGGGAAGAGGAGCAGGGAACCTCCTCAGCTTACGATTCTGCTCCTGGTGCTGCCAGCAGCTTCCTGTACACATCCAGTCTGCCCGGTTAGGGCCCTGCCTGCTGGGCTGCAATAGACCTTGCTCTGTCTGCCCCACTGCCCCCAACATACAAAAATATTCCCTCCCCCCGGGGAAGAGATCAGCGCGTTCGTAGCTGAATGCCCTGCAATAATAATAACCTGACGCCCTGCAGGGCGGCTGGGATATTTGGCTACTTGCTCAATAACTAATGGGGTCTGAATCTCTTGGAATGAAATGCTACATCTAAATGAAAACCCAAACCACCCAAGGTATGGGAGAGAGAGCTGAGTTTGACCTGTTTGAAGTGTAATTGAATGGAGGGGCTTATTTGAACGACTGCAACATGAAGGCTGTTGGCTCTTTCTCTGTTCCATCATTCCGATGGCTCTTCAAAGTATTTTAAAATCTCTCCCCTTTTGCTTGCAGAGTGTGAAAGTAAGGAGTTCAAGGCTGGGTAAGAATATTTCTTTCTTTCTCTTCTGTGTTTCCAGTCAATGAATCAAAATAAAAGATCCTGGGCTCTCTCCACAGGGGCTGGTCTCAGCGACCACGTAGGAGTGTTACAGAGAGGTTGGGGGGGCTCATGGAGCCGGACACATCCATACGAGGGTCCAGCGCCAAAGACCTGTGAGCTAACAAGGTCTCTCGAGATCTTTGATCAAAGGGTCCCATATTTCGTGGCCCCGAAAGCCATTCTCCGTATAACTTCATGTCCTGGTGAAATCCCTGCTTTCTTCCAGGGGAGTCAGAATTACAAGTCCCTTTATTTTTCATGTGGACCTGCATGGCCACCCTTGCTCTGTTGCATCTGATTGGTGCACACCTCAGCCCAATCATGAGGACCAGGAAACCGCATGGCAGCGGAGAGTGGCATCATCTGAATCTGCTTTAACCATGGTTTGTTAATACATTCCCATAGACTCGCTAGAGCAAACAGGACATGTTACTGTTTTTGGCATGAACTGAGGCGATATTACAGCTCCCCTCTTCTTTTGAAACCAGTTATACTGATCAATGGAGTCACCTGGGACGCAAGGGCAAGAGGCACTAGAGAATAATATAGAAAAAAGGTGTCCATTTGTTGAAAAACAGCCTAACACAATGCATTATGGTGGCTTTGGGGATGATTTCCAATCACTGAAGAAAAAGCCACCACAATCAGTTATGGTTATGCATAGATCTCATTGGCTAATACGTCACCCGCTGGTATCATTTTAATTCTCATTATCAGAAATGTCCTTTTGCAGACGATCCTATTGGAGATCTCAAGGTTCATAGCATGAAAAAAGATGGGTATGAATTAGGTACTGACGGTGTTGTGACCTCCACCCGATGGTAACACTGATTTTCAGGCACAAAGAATCTTAATCTTCTACACAAAAGGCTTTTGGAGGAATAGCTGCACAAGAATGAACATGAGTTTGTTAGACAGGATTGCCATGGCAGGGATATGGAGATCCTCTATAGACCAAGGCCAATGAGCATCAACCAAAGGTGTTCTAACATCTGGAGTAAGCCCTGGCCCCGAACTGTCATGCAGTGGCTGGGCCAGCTGGGGCAGGAGAGGTTATAAAGCAGAGAAAAGAATCCCTGGGCTCATGGCACTGGATCTCAGTGCTGGAAGACGAAGGAGCAGGCTTGTTTCTCTCAGATTGAAAACTTATTGCATAAGTGATCATGGGACAGATGTGGAGTTGATTTTAAGGACAGATTGTACCAATTGCGAGGTGGTAGGTAATGCAAGATTTAGTCACCTGCCACTCATGTTTTAGGGACCAGATGTTGTCATATTCATAATTGTTATGCTTCTTCATTATGCAAGAGAGCTTTCCTGTTTGCAGCATGATTTTTTGTCAAAGCATTTGGGTGAGAATGCGAATTAAATGATGCCAGAGATGAGTGAGACACTGGCCAAATGAGTTTTATGCATGCTACGATTATTGCAGCTTGTTAAAATGATTGATTAGTGGGGGCAGGCTAGCTGGACTTACCATCCCTACCTGCCGTTGTATTGTATATTTCTGTGGCTAGCAGCCATAGAGCTTCATGCAGTGTTTGTAACCAGTGGACCAAATCCCACAAATGGTTGGATGAATATTTATGACTGATCACCAGTCTAACCTGCAGAAGAGGAATTAAAATTGCACTGCAGTATCAATGTAATTTTTTTTTTTTAACATTCCCCTCCCTTAGTCCAGCCATCATGGAGGTAGCCCTTTGGCTGAGGGACACAGGCTGCAGTTCCCTATGGAGCTTGGTACAAGCGTGCTCTTAGCCAGCCAGTAGGTGGCGCCATTGCACAGTGACTGCAACTCCCTCGCTCCCTGTGGGATGAGGAGTTAGGGGGGTTGCGAGTGCTGCTTCACAGCAGAAACTGAGCCTGGGACCCAAAACATGATTTTCCTGGCTGCTCTGGGCTATTGGACCAGTACTTTTAAAAACTGGCTAGTGGATCTGTCCCAGTTAAAGGAAAGTTGGTAGCCCCAGTGACGCATAACTTAAAAATGTGAAGGGTTTTAGTTTAACTGCATTGCTGAAAAAAATGTTTTTTTTCAAAATCTTGAATTTAGAGGGATTTCACTCAGCCTTAGAGACCCATCTGGATCCAGAAGAAAAAAACTGTCTGGGGGGGCGGCAGGTGCTGGAGCGAATGCTTAAATTCTTTCTGATGTGAAGGCGATTTTTGTTCTTCTCTTGTCTCCCCCCTGCCCTCTCCGGTGCCAGAGCACAGCCGGGACCGCTCTCCCTCCCCTCCACCACTTCCTGAGAGGACGCGGGAATCGCTCATGATTGCCGGGGAGGAGGACGGTAAGTAGAGTGCTCTGGGGAAAGCCCCGACCCCGCGGCAGGGTCACAGGGTCTTGCTGTTGGCTTTTGGCAGGTTAATTGTTCCCCCTCCTCTCGGCACATTACAAGCCTGGGGGGGGGGAGGCTGTTCATGCGTGAGGACCACACAGGATTTATTTGTTTATTTGTTGAGTTTTATATTCCGCCATTCGGTAAAGCCATCACAACGGTTTACAAATTTAAATTGTAAATTACTTAACCATTGTGTAAGAAAGTATCACAATGTGCATATTAAACAGAGATTAAACATTTAAAGTCCAGAAGGTATCGTTATGAGGGAGGAGGAGGGATTGTTTGTTCTGGCTGGAGAGAAGTTATTTTGAGGTTTTTGGATGAAAGTTCGATTGGGAGTTAGGATGTTCAGAAGTATGAAGGTCGGTGTAGAATTTACAAAACAGCAATGTTTTTTTTATTTAAACGTTTTGAGGTTGGGTGAGGGACAGGGGCTGATACACACTTCCCCCCCCCCCTCCCAAAAAGTCAGCTCTGGCTGCCCCGCTGCACCGCAACAGTTTGACGCCGGAAAAACGAAGCCAAGCAGTGGGGACTCTTTGGGTTTTGCTGGATGGCGATTGTCCTGCCACCAGATACGTGGCTCAGAAATATTAAAATCGGTGCCCCTAGGCTGCAAGGTTTAGAAAGCTCTGCAGAACGGCCGAGCCTGAAGCTGCACAATGCAATCACTGGACAGGGGCTAGAGCAGCAGCAGGGCACGGGCCAGCCTCAGTATCACTGCTCTTCAAAATATTTTTTTGCATCTTTATTTTTTATACTTTTTTGTTTTGTTTCATATAAATCTATTTTTCTCTGGAGCATGTTTACTTCATTTCTCCTAATCTTTTCTTTTCTCTTTTTTAAATACCTAAAGGTAGATTTTAAAAGGGCTGCGCGCGCACCCATAAACACGCACTATTTTATAACCCACATGCGTAGGTTATAAAATGCTCTCCCTTCCCAGGACTATTGTTATTGTGGCTGGGTCCGTGTCCTCCCTTCCCAGGATTATTGTTATTGTGGCTGGGTCCGTGTCCTCCCTTCCCAGGACTATTGTTATTGTGGCTGGGTCCGTGTCCTCCCTTCCCAGGACTTTTGTTATTGTGGCTGGAGTTCCAATTCTCCCTTGTCTCTCCTGCAGATGTTTGATGTCTGTTGTGCAGGTATAAATGTTTTATGTTAACAGGCAGTGTGGCAAAAAATCCTGTGGCCAATGGTGACCACAGAAACTGATCTAGCCACCAGATTTTATCTGTAGATGGCCAAATAACCGTCAAATTTGGGATGGATGTTCATTGCTCCTTTCATTAGGCAGGGACACAGATACAGATATCTTACACCATTATTGGGTCAACAGGTACAGATATTTTATGTGGGGCATACAGAGCCAGATGTTTGTTATTACTGGCTATACAGATGTTTTATGTTACCATTAGTTATGCAGATGCAGCCAGAAGAAAGAAGTGCGGCAGCTGCGAGCTTCCCTGGGCAAGGCCTTCCTGAAGAGAGCACTCCAAGATCCCCACTGGATCCAGTAAAATGGCTAAACAGGAGTAAGGTAAGGCAGCCACATCCTCAGACACCATGGGCTTACAGCGCGCTGCAAGGAACTTAACGCAAGACTGACAATTTCACTGTGTTTTCTACTCCTGACGCTTTGCTCAGCAAAGAAGAAAGTAAAGAATGAATGATTAGAGCTAGGAGTAATTGCACTGAGGATGCCAACACAGCAATAAGTTAATGTACATCAAAATGTGTTCTCAGTGAAGTCCCGAGGTAGATTTTGTGCTGAAATTTGCTGGTCTTCCACTTTTTTGCACATTGAATTGTGGGGACTTGACTCCTTTTTCTCTGGGAATAGCAGTATATAAAGGCTACACACGGGGACGTGCTTGCAAGTTGTTTTGTAATCATGACAGTGGTGTCAAACAATCGGGACTTTTTTCTGTGTCTATATACTGCATTTTCCTCTGACTGCTGACCACGGCCAGCAATGCCATGAGCTCAGGGATCCGAGATGTACTGACATTATCCTAGGGCTTCCCAAACCTGTCCTGCTGACTCAGCAGCCTGCCGGGTTTTCAGGATATCCGCAATGAATATACGTTTGCATCTACCTGGGCTCCAGTGGATGCAAATGTATTTCATGCATATTAATTGTAAATATCCTGAAAATCCGTCTGGTGAGATTACCTGGGCTAGAGATAGGAAGGCCTGGGGAAAAAAAAAAACGTTTTTGTTTTCATTTTTCCCCCAAGGCTGGACTTGGAAATATTGCTAATTTCCAATTTTTCCACTTCTAGCCTTGGATACAAAAAACCAAAGAACCTCTTAATTTTTATAGATTTTGTTCCCTCCCAACTCTACCCCACCCTTCTGTTAATGTAATGGACGGGGTTGAGGCTGGACTAGGATACAACTGAGCTGGAAGCCTGCCCAGAAATAGAAGAAAGATTCCTGCTTGTATAAATGCATCTTTTTTTTTTTTTATTCTTTTGCAGAGCTTGAAAATTTTACGAAATGTGAAAAAAAGTAAGTTGCTGGGATTTGGGTTGAGGACATGCATTTGTAGGTGTCCTTATAGCATCACTTCAAATGCAGAAAACGAGTCTGCTATATTTAACCAGCACCTCTGGAGCACACTGACACCTGTATGAACAACTCCACTTCTCTGAGTTTGCTTACATGTCAGGTAATTTAAAAACTCCAAGGGGCAACCTGACTTTACGATAGAAATGGACCTTAGCCGAGCAGCTAACTGACGCCTTCCATCTCTGCGTTACCTGTCTATATTGCAGCCCCCTCCTCGTTTCTTGAGGTGACGCCCTTCTTCAGAGCAATCGCCCTCTTCCCCCCTCCCCCCCCCCCCACCCCCCCATCTTCTGTTCTGCCAGAAAACGGGACTCTCGGCAGAAAACATTGTGGCAGGAAATGACCTAGGAAAAAAATGACCTACTCCAATTTTATCAGGACTGAGGGAAAAAAATCTGCAGCGCCAGGTCAACTGCAGGCCTAAAATGTGGCCTTGAGGCCCTTGCCTCTGGACCCAGGCCCAGATGGAGAAGCCGCCACTGAGACTGAGCCTAGGCCCAGAAGGAGGAGGTGCTGTCGCGGTCGAGGGGCGGAGCCATTTGCCGGGGTCAGGTCCAGGTGGAAGAGCCACTGCAGAAGTCAGAGCATGGGAGACAAATGCAAAAATTGTTTAAAAAAAAAAAAAAAAAAAAAAAGTATTAAACACTAAAAAAAAAAAAAAAAAAAGGCAAAATAAACAAAAATCAAGAAAATAGACAAAACAATCCTGAGCAAAACAAGCAAAAAGCAAAATAATGGATAAATAGTTTCCCTGGCTCCTAAAAGATTTTGCCTGATGCCCAAATTTTCGGACTAATTTTCCAGCCCTGTATATTGAGAGGACAACTCTGAAATGGATCGACGCGACTCCTCATTGTGGGGGAAGGTGCGCCTGCTTTGCCGTTGCACGCGTGTGCTTCTGCGGGGTGAGGGCAGGAATGGGAAAGCAGGTGCAAAGCGCACGCCACAAAAGTAACCTGCGGCCCCTGGCTGGGCCCTGAACTGGACGGAGAGCTCCACTTTGAGCAGGTGCACTTGCAGACCTACAAAAATTCCTCCTTGTGTTTCAGGGTTCCTGGCAGGGGCTTGCTTTGGGTTTGGGTTGTGTTTTTTTAATATAATTTAATCATTGAAGTCACATAACTTTGGGCCTGATTTTCAAAAGCATTTACCCACTTAAAACTGGATTTACACGTGTAAATGCACCATGTGAGTGCGCTTCTGAAAATTGCTACAATATATGCCATTGAATTGTCCATAGGATTTAACTGCACTTGAAATTGCTGGGATGGTGTCTTACATTTACATGTGTAACTCCTTTGAAAAGTACCTCTCCCATGAATGATTTTGTAAAAAGCTTCTTGAATTAAATAAAGATTTTACTGGGGTATAAATGATTAGAAGAGGTGGGTAATCACTCAGGGTTATTTTGTAACATTGTGCGTAAGTTGCAAACGTTTTCAAAGCAGACCTAAGCGCATAAGTGTGCTTTGAAAGTTATCCTGGCAAATCTCCGAGTCCTGTCCCCGGTGCCACCCCCGGGAACGCCGCTACTCCATGTGGGTAAAATTACCTGCATGCAGGTCATACATGCATAACGTTACCCGTAGATCAGGCCATTTCTTTCAGCGAAAGACTCCGTGTGAGCTGGTCATGTCCTGTTGTAGGATTACCCTCGCTAATAGTCTATAATTTTGTGCATCTTTGAGCAGATGCTGGGTTTCGTTCCTAAGTCATTTCTTGCCATTCTGTTTTGGGTACTGCTTTTTATTGTGTGCTTTGATTGTACCTTTTATTGGGCTAAAATAAGACATACAGGTCCCTACCTCCAGGGCGTGACATCTGGAAGAGGAACCTGTGCTATGAAAGGTCGTGTAGAGTGGGGTTTTTTGGGTTTTTTTTGTGCTTTCCTAAAATGAATGTTATCTGACTAAAATAGGCTACGTGCAGGGCTAGAGTCAAGATGGCCCGAGTGCTCGGCTCGGAGTTGCAGCAGCGATGCGCGACTCGTACCGTGCGAGCCGGCGCTAAAAGAATCTGGCGTGGCCGGCAGGAGTTCCCATCTGCTTCTTGGCCTCATGCAGGGTTAGAACCTGCAGCCTGCTCTTAGGCTGCGTACGGTCTAATCCAGCCCTTGTCCCCTTTCGGCCTTGTGGGAATCTCCCAGGTTCAGGCACCAGGCTGCTCACCGGCTTCTCCGTTGTCTCTTTGTGCTTTCAGCTCTCTGCCCCGGGCCTGCACTGACGAAGGCGGCCGAGGCTCCCCAATCGGGCCACTCCGGCTCCCTCCTGAAGTTCGGTAAGTCGCTCATCAGAGAGAATTTCTGGCGCCAGTTTTACTTATCTTTTCCTTTTATTAATATTCACATACTGCCCTCTGCCACAGCTCAGGGCGGTTTACATCATAAAACACTCACAATATAAAACACTGACTTTTATGCACCAGACGGCACCGTAGATGTCCCCGCCATGCATAACTGGAAGGGCTGTAGCGTTCGCATCCCGCAAACCTGTAAACTCCGCTCTCCACCTTGCTGCTGACGTGTGAGAGAGCGCCCCCTATGGTCGCAGTTATGTGGAAAGGGGTTGCACATGACGTAGCACATGCCTGGCCACTCCTGCAGCAATGAAATTTTTTTTTTTTTTTTTTAGCTAAAACTAAATAAAATTGTCTTTTAAACATGTCCCGGGGGCCCCTTCCCACAAAGCTTTGCAATGCCTCTGGCCAATACCTGGTGAGGCGCTCCGGTGCTCTCCCACTGAAGGCAGTGACACCAATTACAGAGGCCCAGCTGCAGCTTCCTCCTGCTCCTGTGTGCTTCCACCTCCGTCAGAGCCAGGGCCGGGATTTGGCACCCCGAGCCTTCGGTCCCAGCTACCGGGGACTCCCCCTCCTCCCCTCCATTTTAATGCCCCACTTCCCCCATCCCCCAACGTGCCAGATCTGGTCATTGCAGTGATGGTCCTGGGCTGGGGGCCATGCATCACAGGCCCTGAGTCGCCCTTCAGCAATGACCAGGACTGCCTCTCCGCCCAGGGGCTGTGAAGGCTGCTCCCGTGGCATCCCCAGCTGCAAGCCACCCGTGGAGCCCAGGAGACCCAGACCTTCTCTTTATTTAGTTATTTATTTACCTATTAATTATTTATTTAGATTTTTTTATATTCCGCTTTGCGGCACTTCAAAGCGTCCATCAAAGAGGCATTACATTCAGGTACTGTAGGTATTTCGCTATCCCCACAGGGCTTACGATCTAATTTTGTACCTAATTTTAAGCTGTTAGTGAGCATGGCTTGGCCAAGTTAGCTGCATACAGTAAGAAGAAGTCGGCAGAAGTCTCCTGGTGCACATTAAAAAGCGTGGCAGTGGTGTAAAGATCTAACCCAGACCTGTTTATAGCTGGGAGAGCGCACTCAGCCTGTTCTCTAGGAACGAGGCAGGGATGCTTTTCTCTCCAGGCCGCGTCCTCCTAAAACAGAATATGACGGTAACGGGACACAGATAGCCTGTTCGGGAAATCAAATCGATTGATGTTTTGCTGTGCTTCGTCCACGAAACAAGTCGTTTTCGGCCACCAAAGCCGATCAAAACTGCAAATGAAAAGTGCTTTTCCCTGCTGGTATTGCAGCGCCGTCGGGCTAAGCTAGCACGACCTGAGCGGCGCCGGAAACCATTTGTTTGATGCTGCTGGTTAGCTTTCCTCGTTTTTTCCAGCGGTCGATTTGATTATTTCTGTGTTTTATTTCCAGGCTTTGGAAATCGTTTCTGCAGGCCTAGAGGCCCGCGAAGTCCCCCCCCAGCGTGGGACGTCTAAGAAACTCCCCCCCTCCCCCACCCCAAATAGTAATGATGGCCCATCCAGTCTGCTCAGCCGCTGGTAGTAACTGCCGTGCCGTGCAAGTTACCCCCGTGTGTTGGGTTAAATTTAGTAATTAAACCGGCGGTCAGCAGTCTGAATGTTATTGCTGTGTTCACACACTTGGCCATCGCTGCTCTGGAGAGAGCTCTTAGAATGACTCCGTGTTACCTGGGAGAGGCCGGACCAGTCCTGGTTTTACCTTGCTGCCAGGAAGGGATTCACGCATTGCACAATTACCCTAAAAAAGGGAAGGACCGCGTGCAAGATTGGGCCGGCCTTCCCTAGGTGTGACCCCAGCCCTAAATATAATTGGCTACCAATTAGGAAGAAATGTCTCATGGAAGCAGAGAAGATAAAGAAGACGTCTGCGGTCCACTTTTGCTTCTCCAGCCTCATGCCACCAGGGGCAACCAGAGTTGGGCCTGGTTTGCACCCCCTGCGAGCATGGCAATGTCCCTTCTTCTGTTAATGAATTCAGAACCACGCGTCCATGGAAGCAGTGGGGAAAACCAGGGCCGGGTCAGCACTGGGCATGGAGCTGCACCGGGCCCAAACCCGTTCGCATGGCCCCCACAGCCATCGCCAGTCGGGGTTTCAGAGTCCCGAAGATAATGTGGCCCGGCACAGACAGGCCTCATTTTTACAGAAAAGGAATTTCTCTTCTATCTCCAGCTTCTAATAGAACCAGGTGTGCTTGTCCCTTCCCGAGAGACCTTTGTTCCACCTGTTAGACAGATTTTCTCTCCGATAAGACTGTTACGGAACGGCCTATTCACAAGCAGTAGACCCACAGATAAAATAATCGACTGCCAGCAGACTGTGCAGGTGCTTCTTAATGGTACTGATGATATTTGGGGTAGATCTTTGTGCATATTCTATTTATAAAGAATGCTATTTATGAAGAGATGCTATATTTTATAAGATCCTACTTAAAGATTGTTCGTTATTTAATAATGTACAAGTATTTTGCTGTAACTGCAGCTTGGGAGAACCCACCGATAACAAGAATTCACTGTATCTATGAATGATGTCAAATAAAGTAACAGTGAGTGCATGCCTATAATAAGTGGTTATTTGGGAAAATAAGAGCTTGTTACACCTGACTCGGTTTCCAGGTAGCCCTTGCTGATTGCTCGGTGTTGCCAGCCTGCAAATGATTTCACAGGTGAGAAAGTACCCTGCCCTGAGGCTCACCCCCATAGCTTGTTGGCAGTGCTAGAGCCAGAATTATTATTTATTATTATTTTTTATTAATTCTGATGAATCGCATCCCCAAGATCATTAAACAATAATTAAGATAAAATATGAATAAATAATTCAGAATTATAAAGCAGTCATTAAATAAAGAGTTAGATACATTTACAAAAGTAAAACTTAGATACATTTAAAATCAAGAAACCCCAATCTGGGAAGGCCTGTGTGAAAAGAAACATTGTAAGAGACTTCCTAGGGTCTGGGTCTGTCACAGCAGTGGTAAGAGACTGTAAGCAGGTTTAGGGGTGCAGGGACCTGTCTGCTAAAGGACCCTCCCAGTTCACCTCCCACTTCACTTCATGATCCTAAGCTCAGGAAAAAGACAACATGCTCTCCTCAGAAATAGACTTTTATTTATCAGATTTGGCAGGATATAGCATTTAGAAAATAACAACAATTCCTGTCTCTAACATCTTGGCCACTAAGCGCCAGTTTTCCCTAGCGATAATTCTGTACCATGGATGATTATTAACATGCCATAAACCTTAGCCTGCTTAATATATTAATACTTATGGCTAACTTACTTACTTCTGGTCCCAACTTCAAGTGATAGCCTTCTGTTCACCTCTGAAGCAGACTCCAGCTGGAGAATGTGTGCAGGGAATGAGACTTGCTTCCTGGGTTTGGTACTGGCAGAGCTGGCGGCGGTCCGGGAAGGAGACTTGCTTCTGGCTCTGGTACTTGCCAAGCTGTCTGGGGCTTGTTCTCTCCCCTCACCGTCTCAGACTCCATGTCACTCTCCGCAATTGAGGAGGGCATCTCCTCTCTCTGGTCTCCTCTCCCTGGTCTCTTGGCCACACCTAATCTTCTCCCTCCTCGATAGCAGGGGGTGCTGGGCTGCTTAAGGCTCCCCTTTTGCTCTTCTGGTTCCTTTTCTTTCAGAGGTCCCTTCTTTGGTTTCAGGATCATTCTCAGGGTTTGCTCTTTCAGGGTCTCGCTCCCAGGGTAGCTTCCTCTTCCTTATTTTCCCCCATCATACTTTCCAGTTGATAAATATGCATAAGCTCATGCATAATGATGTGGTGGGTGGAGGGTCTTTGCCGCATTGCAGGTCTTTCTCCCTCTCCCCATTTCTTCGGTGGGAGGGGGAGAACTGGCATATCAGTATGCCAAGTTGCTACAGACTGCCCCCCCCCCCCCGTTCTTCTTCCAAGGGTGAGGGTCTTTCTGACCTCTGTTGGCCAATCTGACTCCTCCTTAGGGGCTTAGCTGATGTATTGTCCTTCTGCCTTGGTCCTATTGACACAGGCATTTGCAATCATTTGGATCTAGATAAAGTATCCTTCAGTGTAAAGTTCTCATAAGGGCAAGGTCTCTTGTTTTTTTTCCACTGAGACAGTGTTTTTGGGGCCTGTCAGTATTTGACTGCATACTTCTTTGGCTATTATGATTCATATTTGGTGCTTTCAATGGTAAAACATGGGATATCTCCCTACAAGACAGTGGGGTTCTGCAGGAAAGGGCGAGCGATGCATCGCACAGTGTGGAGATCTCCTAGCACCAAAGAGGAAACGGGAGGGGTGGGGGAAGGAGGATGTCGCCCTTCTCAGAAAAGCAGCTGACTGTATGGTGGGGCTGGTAGCTTAAATAGGACACATTTTCTAGTGGTGCGGCAGAACAGTTTGGAGCAACAGATGAATTGTACTAAAACTACGATGGTAAATGCTGAATAATTTGAACAGGGAGAAAGGAAAGGTCTAGGCCACGGATCCCTGGATGTGCATTGTGAAGATGCCACATGATTCTCTCCTACTGTGAGAGAGAAAACTTGCAGCCCTGCAGGCACTGGTGCAATCTAACGAGCCGGCTGAACTTAGGGAGGGAAATGTCCAAAGGGATTTCTGTGAGCACAGCAGGGCGGAGTCCGACTGTGGCAAAACTGCCCGCCTGATCTGTGGGTACCCTTAGCGGCTACTTCATGGCCCGTTCACACAGCCGTTTCCTGGACCGAGACGAGGTGTTCCCGAGCCAGCGTTTGGGAGCCCTTTAGACTTAAAATGAGTGCGGAAGAATTGGCAGGGGTCATTTTGGCGGCATCATTTTCAAAGTGGACCAGTTTGAAAATTGGTATTAACGTATTTGGCAACATTTTTGTGTTTTTTTTGCTTTATGTGTGATATTACAAAATTACCCCCCCGAGAGCGTTCTTTCTGCTGCTCTGCAACTTCCGTCTCTCATCTGCTCAGTGTGCTAGGCCCGATCACTTTTTTCACACTTAGCGGCCCAAATGAGACCCACGGTACTTTAATGACAAAGCACCGGCCGCTTAGGACTACCGTTTCTTTCCTTTCACCGAGTCCATCTCTCTGCGCGTCAGTGGCAAAGAAAATAGCTCTTACTTTAAATCCTGGATGTGGGTCTATTTACTCACCTTTCCAAGCCCCTGCTCCAGGAGAATTGCAGACTGAGGTACAGTAGGCAGGTCCCTGTCAGGTCACCGACCTGGAACCTTTGTGACCTTACTTCCTCTTCCCCTTTGCAACCGGAGAGGAAGGTGGAAGCTGCTGCTAGCATTGAGCTGGTACTTTTATTTCATTTTTCAATTACCACTCATCTCTTCTACAGCAGGCTTACAAAATCAGTACCTGAGGCAACTAAAGGTGAAGTGATTTGTCCAAGGTCACATAGGTCATTAGTGGGAAACAGTAGCCCAGCTTCCCGCTCTAACCACTAGGCTAATGCTCTTTTAATATCGTGCCTTTTGGCATGCATTCAACACTTGAATTATTCAAAGATGCAATGGATTGCATATACAGGATGTTGCACTGTAAGTCAGTTAGGTAAATTTGATGGTTTCCTGCCAAATGATTTTTTTTTTAAACAAATTCTATATGAAGTATGTATAATAATGATTGGATTTTCAAGAAAATGTAATTCTAATAAGATCTTTACTCATTGTGCATATTAATATAGCATAGAATACTGTAATTTGTATTGTATTTTAACTATTTAAAATGTTATGGAGTCCTGTAATTTGATAGAACTGTCCTAATAAATGTTTTATTGCATAAGCCTTTTTCACAATGTGATGTTCTGGTGGGCTAACTTTAAAAGTGGAACTCATCCTTGTAGCATGAGATTTTTAAAACAGCAAAGGACAAAATATTAAAATTTCAAGCTGACATGCTTAAACAAATGCCACTTAAAGACAGTTCTTTGAGATCCCCCCAGTGATTAAAGTTAACGATTGGGCATAAAGCAGGCAGATGTGCGCACAAGGGCTGATGTGCGAACATCTTGTATCAAAGAAAAAAAGGACGTGGCTTGGGTGTAGTGTGGGTGGGGCATGTGTTCTGGGGCAGGGCTAAGAGATTTGTGCACAACTATCTACACGCCTGGGCATTTGCCCAGATCCAGAGGCACATAATTTTACTTCTGCTGTGGAGGAGGTGTAAGTGAATAAAAACATTTTACAGCCAACTGTGAGAGGTTTGAGGGGTCTGGAGTAACTGGGGCGAATGCAGGCTAAAGAACCATGGGGCCTGGGCGGACCCAGCTGAACACTGGCCAAACTGATAGCTGAACTGCTGAAACTGGTCCTCGGCTGGACGTGCATCTGTTTTAAAATTTATTTATTTATTTATTTATAATTTTTATATACCGACATTCTTACATTAAAATGCAAATCATACCGGTTTACATAAAACAGAAAAAGCAGGAAAAAATATTTCCATAGTCAAATACAGGCAGTTTTGCATTTGTAATGCAATTTACACTACTGGGCGCATGCACGCTTAAATCTGGGAACACAGATCGCACGCCTAGGCTATTTTATGTGCGTACTTGTTATAAAATTGCCGTGTCTCTGGGTGCGCGGCGATGTACGTGCACATGTTTGAAGATTACCATCCTTATATGTACATCTTTGGAACAAACTGGCACCACAATTTTGAAGTTGTAATAACAGAACAACAACGTCACTGGGGCTTTCTGATCATCAGTTATTGTCTCTGACCGGTCAGCATGTCTCACAAAATAAGCTTTATTTTTAACTCTCTTATTAGGGAAAGATACTCATTAAGTCAGCACTAATATTTGCAAAACAAACCAAAAAAAAGAATCACCAATACAAGAGCAGGGCTGTGCGTGATAAACTTGCAGGGTGATGTAATAAGCTAAGGGTGAAAAAACTGTGCGCTGGTTTCAAGCACTGATTTTTAACGCTCAGGTTAAATTTTGTTTTTAACTACCGAAGCAGTATGCTAATATTATGCAAATGCAGCGAGAGTTAAAAAATGAGCAAGAACTGTAAAATAGGCGAGATGAATTGTAACCCAGCGCAGACAGCATCCTTAGCTGACGTCAGCCAAACGGCGATGTGCAGCAGGGCACGCACTTCGCTCGAACTACAGCCCCCGGCGTCCTTCAGCCCCGGCTGGGCGCAAGCGCGCTCCTCGCCATTCTCGCGAACTGCAACTCCCGGCGGCCGTGGCGAGGAGGACGTGCGCACGCTCCGCTCCCAGCCCTGCCCGGACGCGATGGTGTCGGCGTCGGCGGCGCATGCGCGCAGCGGCAGACGAGCCATTTAAAAAAAATAATTCGGCCGTGCGGGGAAATGGCTGCGCAGGTCGTTGCGGCCCGAGTGCGGGCGGAAGGCGGGGAGAGCGGCGGCGGCGGGGAGGAGAGGGCGAGGGGGAAGGGGCGGAAGAAGAAGAGGCGGGAGGGGAGCCTGCCTTCCCCGGAGCCGACGGCGGGTGGCGGCCGCGGGGAGGTGGGGCGGCCCAGGTTGGGCCTGAGCCGGGAGCCGCCGCCGCCGCCTCCTCCTCCTCAGGGCTGCCGTCACCAGCACCAGCACCACCGGTACCGCCGTCACCACGGCGAGGGAGAAGCGCTGCCCTGTCCCCGGGGAGTGCCTCCTGTTCTTCCTCCTCCTCCGCACCACATCCCCGGCCCGGCCCCCGTCCCCGCCCTCTTCACCTTCTCCCCGCTCCAGCTGCCGCAGGCCAAGCTGCACAAGGAGAAGCACCGGGACAAGGACAAGAAGCACCGGGCTAAGAAAGAGAACGGCGATGGTGGCGGCGGCCCACCGGCCAAGAGCATCAAGAAAGGTGAGTGCCGGTGGGACCCCCCCCCCCCCCCCCTCCCTGCCGGCTGTCCCGAGGCTTCTCGCCTGCCGGCTCCGCGGGGCGAGGGGAGCAGCTCTCTTCCCGAGGAAACTTCAGAGGGTGCTCTGGAGGTCTCATCGCCTGGCAGCTGTGACAGCCTCCTGTAAGGTGCGAGACGCTGTCACCCTGCACCTCGCATTCCCTGTTGGATTCTAATGTGTTTGGAGTCATCGGGCAAAGTCTTTTGGTTTCCTTTTTCCCCCCCCTATTATGCTGTAGTCCTGTGCAGCTTGTGAAGGACAGAAAAGTAAGTCTGGGGCTCAGCTCGAGGTACGAGTGCTTTCAAAGCTTACTGCTGTGCCTTTCATTCTGCAAGATAATCGCTCTGTCAGACCAATGTCTCAGTTGTTTGAGACTGTTTTCTCACTTTCCAGTAGCTGTAACTTCATACAAAAGTGTCTCCTTTATTATTTTGTGTCTGTCAAAAACGCTAATTCGTGTTCAGATACTTGAACAGTTGAATCCTTCCAGTACCTAGTGAAGGCTGGATCAATGCTTTTTCAGGCATTGCTAGTTTCCTGCATAATTATGAGCAGTTTTCGTTTCGTTGTGTGGTAACATCACTTCAGAACTATATGCCATGCTACACTTAAAGAATAGCCACTGCCATTAGCAATGGTAACATGGGATAGACTTAGTTTTTGGGTACTTGCCAGGTTCTTATGGCCTGGATTGGCCACTGTTGGAAACAGGATGCTGGGCTTGATGGACCCTTGCTCTGACCCAGTATGGCATCTTCTTATGTTCTTATGTTTTTACAATATGCTTTATGCACAAATAATTGGCCAGATACACTGTGGTGGCATTATTTTTACTGTAACTGCTTTCAAGCACATTCATCTTCTAATCCGCCTTTTCCCCCACATGGATCACATTTTGTCTTTTTTTTTTTTAACTTAATCTTGGTGGTTCTTGTTTTTGAATCCTTATGACAGCTCTTCCTGCCCCCACCACACAATAGATCTGGTTTTCTAAGCTGGTGTAAAATTTTGTCTTAGGATTTCAAGACGTTTCCTTTCTGTTTAGTTCAGTGTGTGAGTGAAAACTAATCAGACTGGTGGATTCTTTGAATTTATTTTTGTGGAAACTTTTTTTTTTAAATGTAATAGCCAAGTGTCTTGTGATAGAGAGGTGTTTTGTAAATAGTTTCTTTAAAACCCAGTTTTTCTCTCTGAAAAAAAAGTGTAGATTAGAGATGGAAAATTTTTCCTGGATGCCAAAAATATTTGTACTTGACGAGAGATGGAACTGCTCTCTCTCCCCCATAGAGGAGAAGCTACAGGTTTGGGAGAAGGGAGATAGGCACATGAAATAAGACATCAGATATTTAGACAAAAAGCAAAACAATCCTAATCAATAAAGCAAACACTGTTGTGTGCTTCAAACAAAATTAGACAAGGAAACTCTTTTTTCCCTAGCTTTGAAAAAATTTGACTGGTGTCCAAATTTTCTAAATATCTAAACCAGGGGTGGAAAAATAATCCGGTTGCATGGGGAGTTTGAGATTACTGTCACAAACATTTAACTATTGGTAGAACTCGCAGAACTCTGGATATGTGCCAGTCCAGATGATGATAATGTCACCATGGAAACAGCTTTTTGTACAGGGGAGCTCATGATAACCATGTTGACTTTGTGTGTAATGTAGAAATGACAACATCTGGGGCCCCAGCAGCAGGGCTGGTACAAGGATAGTAGGTGCCCTAGGCAAACCTTCATTCTTGCCACCCCCTCCTCCCACCTCCATCCCAACCTCCTCCCTCCCAATAATAGTAAAACCAATATTTTGAAAGAATATTTCAAAATAGCTGATAGAATAAATTTGGAATCTGTACCCCTTGGGATCCTGCCAGGTACTTGTGACCTGGATTGGCCACTGTTGGAAACAGGATATTGGGCTTGATGGACCCTTGGTCTGACCCAGTATGGCAAGTCTTATGTTTTTAAATTTCAGTAATTAAAAACTAATTAAAAAAAACAAACCAAAATTAATAACACCAAAAAATATTGCAAAACAGCAGATACATTAAAAAAAACCACCCAATGATTAAAATTAACAAGGATAGAAATCCGCCAGCTCTGCAAACCTGGGAACTTTGATTTCCGGATGCCCTGAAGAGGGATGGGGAGGGGAGTTGTTGCACACGAACCTTTATCCTCTTTCTCACATACACACACATGATCTCTCCATGCACACAGGCTCTCCTACACATACAGTCTCACAGCCATATATACACATTCCCTTTCTCTCTCTCACACACACATCCTCACTCCTTTCACAGGCTCTCTCTCACACACAAAATCACTCACTCCCATAAGCTCCCTCTCTCTCTTTCTCAAACATACACCCCCCCCTCAGGTTCCTCCTCCCTCCTTCACACAGGATTCCTCTTTCACTCACACATACCCTCACTCACAAATGCTTCCCCTCTCTCTCACATTAGGGTCCTTCTCTTACTCAAACACGCAAGCTCACTCTCTATAACATACACCCTTGCTGCACACAGATGCCTTCTTTCTCTCCCTCGCACATAGACCCTCCGTCTTTTTTTATACACACCATAATAATTCTCTGTCACATACAAATGCGCAGTCTCTCTTGGTCTCTCATTCTAGGCTTGTCTCCTCTGTGTCTTTGCTGGGATGGCACCCGAATAGCTCTCCTGGGCCTCTTCTCTCATCCTCCAACCACGGGCAGGATGGGCTCCACCGCAGCTCTCTCGGGTCTCTCTCCCCTGCCTCTTTAGCTGTGGCCAGGATGGGCTCTGTTCGCGGCTCACGGCCCTTTCTTCTCTGCTTCATCGGTCGTGGGCGGAATGGGCTGTGCCCGCGGCCTCACTGCCTGGGTCTTTCTCCCCTGCTTGTTAGCTGTGGCCCTGCTGGGCCTTTCTTCCCTGGGTCTTTGGCCACTGGTACAGGAGCTTCAGCTGGCTCTTTAGCGCTCACTAAGGATTGGTGCTCTCGGTAACTGCCTAATTCACTTACGGGTAGATTTTAAAAAATTGCTCGATCGCGTACTTTTGTTTGCGCACCAGGAGCAAACAAAAGTACGCTGGATTTTATAAGATACGCACGTATCTTATAAAATCCGGGGTCGGCGCGCGCAAGGGGGTGCACATTTGTGCAATCTGCGCGCGCCGAGCCCAGCGCGCGCTGCCTGCTCCCTCCAAGGCCACTCCGATTTCGGAGCGGCCTCGGAGGGAACTTTCCTTCGCCCTCCCCCCACCTTCCCCTCCCTTCCCCTACCTAAGCCACCCCCCCGGCCCTATCTAAACCCCCCCCTTACCTTTATTGCACGATTTACGCCTGTCGGCCAGCTGCCCTGTCCGTGTTCCGGTCCCGGGGGCTGGTCCGGAGGCCGCGGCCACGCCCCCGGGCCGAAACCACGCCCGCGTCGCCACCCCCCAAAACGCCACGTCATTTGGCCATGCCCCCGACACGTCCCCTCCCGCCCCTTTAAAAAAACCCCGGGACTTGCGCACGTCCCGGGGCTCTGCGCGCGCCGGCAGCCTATGCAAAATAGGCACGCCGGCGCACGAGGGCCCTGCGTGCGTAAATCCGCCCGGATTTACGCACGCAGGGCATTAAAAATCCACCCCATAATGGATGCGCCAGCCCTGCCTAGCAGCCCTCATCACCACACCTTTAATCTGTAAATAAAGACCAAATGCAAAAAGCAAGAATTAAAAACAGGAATTGAGGCCACATCCCAAATCACATCTATGGTACTGGTGTTATCAAAAACATGTTTCATTGTTTTGTGGATAGGTTTCTTAAACCTTTTGTTAAGTTTATACCTTTTTTGTGAAATTTGTGTATGTTCCAAATAATTTGTAATGAGCAAAGGTGACCTTGGATATTGAATCCTTTATACAATAATATTCCTCAAATGAGGACATAGACTTAATTAGCATCTCAGAGACATGGTGGAAAGAGGATAACCAATGGGATAGTGCGGTACCGGGGTACAAACTATATCGCAGTGACAGAGAGGAGCATCTTGGTGGTGGGGCGGTGATTTATGTCCGGGATGGCGCAGAGTCCACAGGATAAAGATCCTACATGAGACTAAATGTACAATCTAGTCTTTATGGGTAGAAATCCCTTATGTGTTGGTGGAAGAGTATAGTGGCCAAAATGATGAGGCAGACAGTGAAATGCTAAGAGAAATTAGGGAAGCTAACCAAACTGGTAGCACAGTAATAATGGGAGATTTCAATTACCCCAATATTGACTGGATAAGTGAAACATCAGGGCATGCTAGAGAGAAAATTACTGGACAGAATAAATGACAGCTTTATGGAGCAGTTGGTTCAGGAACCAACGAAAGAGGGAGCAATTTTAGATCTAATTCTCAGTGGAGTGCAGGATTTGGTGAGAGAGGCAACAGTGATCATAATATGATCAAAATTGAATTAATGACTGGAAGGGGGACAGTAAGTAAATCCTCAGCTCTAGTGCTAAACTTTCAAAAGGGAAACCGATAAAATGAGAAAAAGTTAGAAAAAAACTGAAAGATGTATCTACAATGGTAAAAAGTGTGCAAAAGGCATGGACATTGTTTAAAAAAAAAAACAACAAAAAACCATCCTAGAAGCACAGTCCCGATGTATTCCATGCATTAAGAAAGGTGGAAGGGAAGGCAAAATGATTACCGGCATGGTTAAAAGGGGAGGTGAAAGAGGCTATTTTAGCCAAAAGATCTTCATTCAAAAATTGGAAGAAGGATCCAACAGAAGAAAATAGAATTAAGCATTGGCAAGTTAAATGTAAGACATTGATGAGGTAGGCTAAGAGAGAATTTGAAAAGAAGTTGGCCTTAGAGGCAAAAATTCACAATAAAAACTTTAAAAAATATATCCAAAGCAGAAAGTCTGCGAGGGAGTTAGTTGAACCATTAGATGATTGAGGGATTAAAGGGGAACATAGAGAAGATAAGGCCATCGTAGAAAGATTAAACGATTTCTTTGCTTCGGTGTTTACTGAAGAGGATGTTGGGGAGGTACCCGTACTGGAGAAGGTTTTCATGGGTAATCATTCACATGGATTGAATCAAATCACGGTGAACCTAGAAGATGTGGTAAGTCTGATAAACTGAAGAGTGGTATATCACCTGGACCGGATGGTATACACTCCAGGGTTCTGAAGGAACTCAAAAATCAAATTTCAAATCTATTAGTAAAAATTTGTAACCTATCATTATAATCATCCATTGTACCTGAAGATTGGAAGGTGACCACTGTTACCCAGATATTTAGAAAGGGATCCAGGGGTGATCCGGGAAACTATAGACCAGTGAGCCTGACTTCAGTGCTGGAAAAAATCATGGAAACTGTTAAAGAATAAAATCACAAACATTTGGGCCTAGATTTTCTATCTTCGCCCGGCTTCCTGAATCGCACGGTACTGGGGGGGGCAGGCCTGCCAAAGCCGGCAGCAATCGCACCTCCGTGATGCGATCGATGCCAGCTTTCGCACCCAATAGAACCACCCAATAGCACCACCTGGCGGCAATAAGGATTCTTACCTTTTGCCATCAGCGGAGTCCTCCCCGACTCTGCCCCGACTCCGCCCTAATTTAGAAATTGCTCGCGAAAAGCGACTTTTCGCGTTCGATACCTTTGGAACATGACCCCCCAAGATAGACATGGTTTGATGGGACACAGCCAGCATGGATTTACCCAAGGGAAGTCTTGCCTCACAAATCTACATTTTTTTTGAAGGGGTTGACAAACATGTGGATAAAGGAGAACCGGTAGATGTAGTGTATTTAGATTTTTAGAAGGCATTTGACAAAGTCCCTCATGAGAGGCTTCTAAGAAAACTAAAAAGTCATGGGATAGGAGGCGATGTCCTTTCATGGATTACAAACTGGTTAAAAGACAGGAAACAGAGAGTAGGATTAAATGGTCAATTTTCACAGAGGAAAAGGGTAAACAGTGGAGTGCCTCAGGTAATTGTACTTGAACTGGTACTTTTCAATATATTTATAAATGATCTGGAAAAGGGGTATGATGTGAGGTGATCAAATTTGCGGATGACACAAAATTATTCAGAGTAGTTAAATCTCAAGCAGATTGTGATAAATTGCAGGAGGACCTTGTGAGACTGGAAGATTGGGCATCCAAATGGCAGATGGAATTTAATGTGGACAAGTGCAAGGTGTTGCATATAGGGAAAAATAACCCATGCTATATGTTACACGATGTTAGATTCCATATTAGGAGTTACCAGCCAGGAAAGAGATTTAGGCATCATAGTGGATAACACATTGAAATTGGCTCAGTGTGCTGTGGTGATCAAAAAAGCAAACAGAATGTTGGGAATTATTAGAAAGGGAATGGGGACTAAAACGGAAAATGCTATAATGCCTCTATATCGCTCCATGGTGAGACCGCACCTTGAATACTGCGTACAATTCTGGTGACCGCATCTTAGAAAGGATATAGCTGCACTGGAGAAGGTGCAGAGAAGGGTGACCAAATTAATAAGGGGCATGAAACGGCTGTCCTATGAGGAAAGGCTAAAGAAGTTAGGGCTGTTCAGTTTGGAGAAGAGACGCTGAGGGGGGATATGATAGAGGTCTACAAAATCATGAAAGGACTTAAGTTAATGTAAATCGGTTATTTACTCTCTCAGATAATTATCTATTATAATAGATGGACCAGGGGGCAGTCAATGAAGTTAAAAAGTAGCTCATTTAAAACAAATAGAAAAAAAATTTATTTTTCACTTAGTACATAGTTAAGCTCTGGAATTCATTGCCAGAGGATGTGGTTGCAGCAGTTAGTGTAACTGGGTTTAAAAAAGATTTGGATAAGTTCCTAGAGGATAAATCCATAAACTGCTATGACGGTAATTAATAACCGGTAGTAGCTTGTGATCTAACTAATGTTTGGATACTTGCCAGGTACTTGTGACTTGGATTGGCCACTGTTGGAAACAGGATGCTGGGCTTGATGGACCCTTGGTCTGACCCAGTATGGCATGTTCTTATGTAAGATCGGCACCACATAGGTTTCCTCCATAGTGTTTTTGTTACAGTATATGGATAGACCTGCATAATATCTCATTTCGTGTAGCAAATCAGATGCAATCGTGGAAATTTCCAAGAAATGATAAATTTCTGACACACTTCCATGTTGTGGTCAAAAGTTCAGAGCCTGTATTAGCATTTCAGGATTCTCTATGGAAGTTCCTCTGATATGTAAACTTGAACTCTAAAATGCTAAGGTTTAAATGTGAAACTCGGGGTTTTCCTCAGAGCAATCTGTGAAAACTTTATTTGATGATGCTTCTTCTCTGTGCCTGTAGTTCTTATGTACACTGATGTATTCTGTAAACTGAAATGGGGTACCTTGGACAGCACTAAATACTTTGACAAGTCCTGTTAGAGGGTAGATAGCAAATGGCAGGTGTTCTACTAATGTAGCTTTGAAAAATAAAATATTAGTCTAGTTTAGCTGTTTGAATCGGAAGAGACAAAAACCCGCTCCTTTAACTTGTCGTGCTTGGTTCATGCTGGACGTGCCGAGCTACCATCTTAGCTCGCTAGTTCCCTGCTAGCTGGTGGAATGAGGAAATGCTGGCGCTGCGTCTGAAATCAGCTAGGTCTGAGCTGGCCCGGTTCCTATTGTATACCTTTAACAGATTGTGCTGGGGTTGGTACAAAGAAGGTTTTCAAACGCTTCAGTCACAGGGTATACTTAGCTACAGCCATTTGTTAACTTACAAACTGTAGGAATGGATAGCGTTGCGCACTGTATTCAGCAACTACGTTTTAGTAATACTGATTACTTTATCTACATGCAAATACACAGCTATTTTAGGACTTTACTGTCCTCTGGGGATAGAGAGCTTACAAGTGGCTCCTTTCAACAGCCCTTGCGTTTGTTTGCGAGGAAGCACGTGTCTCTAGCTATGTTCTATAAATCTTTACCCAGTGTTAGCAAATACACTGTTTCTGCAAGCTTGGCAGTGGTTTGGCCATGCGATCTGTCTTGTACCGTGATAGAAGATGACATGCTTGACTCTGATATATTGGTTAGGTGTGCAATGAAATGTGTTGCAATTTGGGAGATTCATTTTAGAATATTGCATAGAATTATTTTCTGACCAAGTAAGGCTTATGCAACTAAAATAGCTTCCTCAGATTGCTGCCAGCTGCATCATTAATGTGGTGTTTATGGGACTGTGGAGGCTTACAACAATTCTGGCACGTACCAGTAACGTTGTGGTCTGCCTCGTTCTGATAATTGGGCCATATAAGTTTGGACTGAACTCCCAGATTGTTGCATAAATTGCTGATCAAAGGATGCCTAATGGCACTCAGGTTTATCCTTTGCAATTGGTTGGAAGCTTCAGGCCCAACAATATCCACACGGAAAGATGCTTTATTGGATGTGTTTTTGCTGGAAAAGAAATTTGCAAGGGGGGGGGCTTCCAAGAAATTGTAAACCCTGAAGCAGCAAATAAAGGTCACTTTTTTGCCAAACTCTTACCCCCAGAGTTGAAAAACGCAGCATTCATTGCTCCATAACTGACCTGTGAGCGAGTTACTTGTCTCTTCAGGACAGTCCCTGGTTTCAGCAGTAGTGCTGGATCTGGGTAGCCTATTATATGCCTGATCAGCATTTTATTTCAGCTCTGCTTGATATCAGTTATTGGAACCCACAATGATATGTATCATGCTAATGACGAAAGTCGTGCTGAGGGGATGAATACTGTATTAATGACTCAATGCTGGCTATATAGTTGCAACTTGTTTTTTCTATTGTCCGATATGCTTGCCTTTTGTTGTATTATTGACTTCAACGGCAGGGGAGAAGAAAAAAACTGATACCTCATGCATATCCAGCATAGCTCCCTGCTTCAACGGCAGGGGAGAAGATAAACAACCAATAAGGGCTGTATAACATAATCTGGGTAAAAACAAATAAGCATGGGTGTAGCTTGCTTATTGCGGCGGTTACTACCCCTACTACCTCTAACTAATCAAGCTAGATATTTCACTTGGATGCAGCTCCATCACCACTCTCTACATTAATGGCGGGGGTGGAAGGGAATTAGAACCAAGAGCTAAGAGAAACAGATAAGTATGGGAGAAGAAATGAGGGAAGCTTGCTGGGCAGACTGGATGGGCCATTTGGTCTTCTTCTGCCGTCATTTCTATGTTTCTATGTTTCTATGTTTCATTAATAACAATATAAGTACCATGCTGGGTCAGACCAAGGTACATCGAGCCCAGCATCCTGGGTTCTACAGTGGCCAGTCCAGGTTACAAGTTCCTGGCAGATCCCCCAACAGTTATCTATTTCAGGCTTGGCCAACTCTGATCCTCAAGAGTCACAAAGAGGCCTGGTTTTCATAATTTCCTTAATGAAATATGTATGAGATCTTTGCATACAATGGAGGCAATACTCGCAAATCTCTCTCATGCATATTCATTGTGGATATCTTGAAAACCAGGCCTGTTTGTGGCTTTTGAGGACCAGCGTTGGCTACCCCTTCTCACCTCACACCCAGGGATAAGCAATGGCTTTCCTAAGTATACTTGAGTAAAAACTATTTATGAACTTTTGGGAATTTGTCCTGTCCTCTTTTGAAACCCACTGTTAGTTGCCTTGATCACATCCTCTGGAAACAGATTGCATAGCTTGATTGTGTGCTGAGTGACAAAATACTTCCTACAGTTGGTTTAAAATTGGCTGGTTGCTAGTTTCATGGAGGGTCCCCTAGTTGTAGTGTTGTGTGAAACTGTTCTCTATTTGCTTGTTCCACCCCACTCATGAATGTATTTAAATCTATTTATTAAGAATTTCCAAAGAGAGTACAGTCTGTACGTGGCCGCTGTGTCTGAGCTCATCGGGTACTTCCAGAAAACGAATACCAAAAAAATAAAATTTTACAGTAAGACAGATCCTCCTTCCTCCCACAGAGTAATACTAAAGTAACTCATTCAGTTAACATTAGAAACCGTACTCCTAGCTCGTGGTGGCAGAGATTCAATATAAGGCAGCCATAGGCCTAAAGCTTTTTCTTTTTGCCTTTTCCGTCGTCATCTCCATTAACATCAGATCATGAATAGCATTCCTCCAAAACAAAATGGCTGGGTCGGATTCTTGTCTCCGCTGGTGCAGAATAGTATTTCTGGCTGTTAGGAAAACCTTTTGAGGCCTACAAAGTTTGTCATGCTGCATGGTGGTCCCTCCAGGCTCACATATCTGAATGCAGAAAAAAAACAATCACACACAACCTTTTCAACACTTCCAAAACGTTTGAATATTCACGCATGACTGTAACGAATGTCCCAATACACAAATTTCTACCTCACATTTCAAACACCAATCTGAGTCAGTTGTGCTTGCCTCAGAGCTGTGAATGCCCTGAATTGTCTTTCATCTGCATGTTCTGTGTAATTTCAGAAATGCATCAGACGTGCAATAAAGAGAACTGAGTGTGTAATTCCCAACTCCATTTAGCCCATAAACCCTCCAGCGAGAATACATGAACTTTATCCCTCAATGAATGAGCACTCATGGTTTTATAAATCTCGGTCAAATTCCATCTCTTCTCCCAAACTAGAGAGTCCTGCTCTGTTTAGCCTTTCTCCATAAGGGAGCTTTTCTGTGTCCGCTGTGTCTCTTTATCAGGTGGAGTGACCAGAGCTACGCACAATACTCAAGGTGATCTTGGGTAAATCACGTCACCCTTCCAGTGCCTCGGGTACAAACCTAAAATTGTGAGCCCTCTTGGGACAAGGCGATAAATTCAAGTACTATTAAGTACTTTGCCGTGAGCTAAATAAAAAATAATAATTCTGATTAAATTGCATCAGGCCAATAGATGCCCAGTTCTTTTAAGGTCCCCTCTGCAGTCCCTCACAGTTCTAATGACAAAACAATTTTTGTACTGATTATTTTGTACTGTTCCATTTCTGTTACAAGTTTTCTCTATCCCCCGTTCGATGTAAACCGATCTGATATGGTATTTAACCATGAAGTTCGGTATAGAAAAAAAAAAAAAATGCTAAATAAATAAATAAATAAAACAATTGTCCTACATTAAGAATTTTCTATATTGAAATTTCTAATAATTTTAGGGCCTGATTTCCACTGTGTGTGGTGGGGGGAGCTTACTAGATCCAAGTTTGCACCTGAGAGGGTGAAGGGCATCCCAAGGAGATCGTCAGAATTTGAATCCTGGTTTTCCCCATTCTCATCCTGCTGCTCCAACCCCTAGGCGAGTGGACTCTTTCAAGCCTTCCCTTACTGTTTCTTTTGCTGCAGGTACAAAGTGGGAGAAAGCAGCACAAAAGGTGACAAGGCTACCCAAATGTCTAGCTTTTTTTCATTTAAAATAGTAATATCACATCCTACAGGAGCCGTGTACCACCTTGAAATCGAGGATATTCTTTCAATTCCTGTAGAAACCAGACCTGAAGAACATAAGAACATGCCATACTGGGTCAGACCAAGGGTCCATCAAGCCCAGCATCCTGCTTCCAACAGAGGCCAAACTAGGCCACAAGAACCTGGCAAGTACCCAAATACTAAGAAGATCCCATGCTACTGATGCAATTAATAGCAGTAGCTATTCCCTAAGCAAACTTGATTAATAGCAGGTAATGGACTTCTCCTTCAAGAACTTATCCAAACCTTTTTTGAACCCAGCTACACTAACTGCACTAACCACCTCCTCTGGCAACAAATTCCAGAGTATGTCATTTAACCTTACCTCTGCGGTTAATGGATGTTTTCCAAAACTTACATCTAGTGTGCCCACTTGCCACACCTAGCTTAAAGCATAATAGGTATTAAATGAGCTCTCTATTAGCATTGGCAGTGACCGTAAGAGAGAGGAATATGGCCTGATAAAGTCTTTATTACTTCTTAAGCAAAACACCAAGACTGTGAATTTTAATTAACCGCGCCTTCAGTTTTTATTCCCGTAATCCATTTCCATTGTGTTGTACAGCTGTGCTGTTAGACGCAGGACAGAAGCTATTCATTTGTTAACTCACAAACAAATCTGGTAAATAGAAATACTTGTGGTGAGCAATCCCCAAACACTCATATGATCAAAAGTGGTCTAAAATAGTTGTATAGAGAACTCTAACAGTTCAAACAAAGGATCTTTAAAATCACTATTAAATCTGTAAACATGGAACTAGTCTCTTAATTATGGACCTGGTGTATAAAACTCTGTAATAACATGGTTTGCCTGTGCATCTCTATCACAGTAAATAGTTTGAACAAAGCACAAAAAGGGAATGACCCTCTCACTCCCTCCTACCTGTTTATAGCCAGATAAATATGTTCCCTTTCAGCAATTGATAGGTAACAGCTTTTTCATTCTGTAAAAACAGACTGATACCATTGCAGGGCCTGAAGCTTGCATATATATAACTTTTTCTATCTATAATGTTGCTGTGAAAGGATCTAGTTAATGCATATGTGTAAGTGATTATATTCTAAAGTTTTTCCTTGCATTCAGAGCACTTTAAAAAATCTGATTATGGTCGCATACCTGTATGGAATTTTCATTGGTAGTTTTAATTGGTTCCTCTGTTCTCCCTTTTGGACTGAGAAGTAGTTGATCTTATAAAGCAGAAGTCAAAAGCCTTGCTCTCTGAATCCTGTTGTCTTCCTGGTGATGCAGGCTGTACAAAGACTGTAATTGCCATACTGGGCCAGAGTGACGGTCCATTAAGCCCAGTGTCGACTATCGCGCAGTGATAAGTGGTGGCTATTGCCTAAGATACAAGATAAATCAAAGTTCGTTCTCTGAGAATTGCAGTCACACTGCTCCTGATAAAGGCAGCTGGTGCTTATAAAAGGAAGCAGTGCAACTTTACCTTCCCAGCAAGTGGTGCAAAACCTCTGTAGGCCTTAGCTAACAAAAGCTTAGCGCAAAGTATGAACTTGGACTCATAGTCTGTCTTGTTAACTTGATGCAGGTGCACTGAAACAGAGCAGTTTTTCACACGTTCCTTTGTTGTTTATAAGCATTTGATATCTGCCTGCTGCCCAAGACGGATTACATAAAGTAACAAGGCACGGAGTACATTATGAGGTACTCTACAAGATAATCCAGAGATGGCACCCCCCCTTTCTCCACTAAAACTTAGTGTGAGCACAGGTAGATCAGTTGACTTGCTTAGGCTCAAACAGCAAGTTGTGAGGAGGAAGATTTAACTGGGGGGTCTCTAGGTTTCATATTATTGATGCTACCGGAGATGGATATTGATTTCTGCTAACAGTGCTTGTATATAAAGTTACAAAAATAACCCTTGCATAGCAAGGAAAATCCCCTCACTGGCTCAGTAACTCTCAAACACTTTTACATGCTTTGGACAAGTTTGCCGAGCGCACTGTATAACCCGCAGTTGGACGCGGGTTGTATAGACACTAATTTAATCCCCTTATGCAATAAGGGGATTAGCGCCTCTACAACGCGGACTGAATCTAATAGTGCTCATCACATGCAAATGCATGTGAATGAGGCTATTAGGAATTCACTCCTGATGCAAAAATAAAACTGTGCATCTAGGTTGCTCATTTAGCGATCAGAAATTAACTCCTGCCTAGAGCAGGTGTTAATAGCTGAGCGCTCCTTAAACCAGTAGAGAAAAGCAGAAAAAACTGCTTTTCTGTACTGCTTCCTACTTAATATCGTTGCGTATTAAGTAGGAGGAAAATTAAATAAAGCGGAAAAAAAAAGGTTAAAAAAACAAAACACCGGCAGTCGGGTGCAGGAAACAGACACTCAACTGACAGGCGTCTGTTTCCTGAACCCCCTGACTATGCGGCGTTTAGGAAAACCGACACTGATAAACTTGGTGTCTGTTTTCTTAACCGGTGGATGGTTGATGCTGATCAAATTCTCGTTGGTGACTCCCTAATTTAAATATTGCATGGCACCCCAAGAAAGCAGGCACTGACTGTTTAGTGCCTGCTTTCTGTGCATATTTATTGCATCAGCCCCTATGTGCTTTTCTGGGTGATGCTCGTACACCTGACTTTACTGTGGCTTGTGAGCGGTAATACTCTTCCTGAACTGGTTTCATTTTGAATCCATGCAAACACTGATTGTGTGTTATACATGCACTTATTGTTTGCACTCCCCTGGAACACTTTGTACTCGTGTTTAGAGCTAGCAGAGTAATCTGTACACTGGAGAAATGCTGTGGAATCACTTTACTATATTGTGCTTCCTGGGTGTGTACCTTTTTTTTTTTTTTTTTTTTTTTGTGGCTCACTAGCAGGCCGACACAGTAAAGTGCGCTCCGGTGGAGTGCACTGTTTGGCCGTGCTATTTTTACCCGTTATACGGTAAGGGGTAATAGCGCGTCGAAAACGCGCGGCCAACACCTCCGAAACGAATGGCGCCCGCAACATGCAAATGCATGTTGATGGGCCTATTAGTTATTCCTGCGCGATACAGGAAAAGTGTACAGAAAAACAGAAAGAAATGCTTTTCTGTACACCCTCCGACTTAATATCATAGCGATATTAAGTCGTAGGCCCCCCAAAATAAAAAAAAAATTAAAAATCTGCCCGCGGGTTGGAAGACGGACGCTCAATTTAGCCGGCGTCCATTTTCCGAACCTGTGACTGTCAGCGGGTTCGAAAACCGATGCCGGTAAAATTGAGCATCGGCTGTCACACCTGCTGTCAAAAAGGAGGCACTAGGGACGCGCTAGTGTCCCTAGTGCCTCCTTTTACCGCGGGCCCTCATTTGCATGCGGGTCGATACTGAGTCGCGCGCCCAGGATACCGGCCTGTGCGTGCGTCGGCTCTCCCGCGCTTCTTTCTGTATCAGCCCGTTTGTACACTATGTCTATTTCACTTGTATTTCCTGTCTGAATATGGAGTTCACTCAAAGGTGGGTTACAACATATTAGAAACTTTTAGGTCATTTTTAGCTTCACGCTTTCAAGGGTGCGAACAGATTTTGAACAGCAGCAAATTGCAATACAACTTGATAAAATAAATTGAGCCTCAAGGCCTGGTTCTAAATCTGCAATTATGACTAAGCTCCAATAGCAATCTAGTGATACTCAGAATAAACAGGACCATAGCAAAACTCTGGCTTTCAAAGTGAAATGCCAGATGGTTTCCATAGTCACTTTGGGTTTAGCGTTTAAAGGCCCAATAGAATAGCCAGGCTTTTATTTGCTTCCTGGAGTGGGAGTGGTCATGTATTTGTTGCAGTTCTTCTGGTAGGGAGTTCATAGGTTTGGGTGTTGCTCCCATGAAGGATCTAATGCAGATATCCATTCTTTTTTATTTCTTTGCTCAGTGGTGTAGTAATGGAAGTGCCGAGTGAGCATCTCGATGGTCTGGAAGGGATGTGTGCGTAGTCCTTCACTCAATTAGCTAGGTCCATCTCCTCTTAGAGCCTTGGATATCTGTGTCTGTTTTGGATTTTGGTCTATATGGTATTGGCATCCAGTGTAATTTGAGTAGGATGAGATGTGTTCATGCAGTCTGCATCCTGCTGGTTGTGTGGCAGAGGTCTGTGTTCTCTGGAGTTTGTGTAGGACTTTGACTGTAAGAGCCTTGGAAAGTATGTTGTAGTCCAGTTGTGTAGTTACTGTGGTATGAACAATTGAGTAGGTTTTGCCTTTTCAATGAGCAGACTAAGTCTTCATAATAGAGTGGTAGCTCTTGACTGTTGCCTAGATTGTGGGAGCATGGCGAGTTTGTCTCCTGGCATTTTATCTGTTTTAACAGAAGAATCTAAATAGGATTTTCAGGTCGAGAACTTGTTTGCATCCATAACATCTCCATTTTCGTTTGAATTCAGGTGGAGTATTTTTGTCTATTCTTGAACATTTGTAAAACACAGAGGAGCTAATGTTTATCTGTGCTAGAGCTGCAACGGGTTTTTGCATATGTTTGCGTGAGTTGTTTTTTTAGCGCGTTTTTCCTGTTCTAGTCATGCGCGTGAATGTAATGTGGTCAGTGCAGCAAAATCACGGGCTGGTTTTTGCATGAGTGCATGCGGATGGCATGTAAAAGAGTCAATCAACTATTCACGGGCTATGCAGGGAGCTGCGCAGTCTTTTAGTGCCTGGGCCAGGGCAGGCGTTTAAGTTAAAGGGCGCGGCTGGAGGCCATGATTGTGGTTGGGTATCCGTGCAGCTCTGGGGTAATCGTGGGTTACCTTCGCTTTTCTCGGATGCTATGGTACATTTTGCGAGTAGGCTGAAGAAATCTCTGCTGCACTTCTGGCACCTGCCGGTACCCCTGCCAAGCAATCTCGGAAGGAAGGTGAAGGGGTTAGAAACTGCTCCTCCCACCTTCAGTCCCACTCCCGGACCACTAACTTGTTCACTTATGAAAGGGAAAGGCTTTTTCACCGTGAATTTCTGCTCTCTTCATTACGTAGGTCCTTGACATGCATATTTGCGCACGCGTTTTACTTTTGTATGGATTTTCTGCGTGCATCACGTTTGCATACTGGTCCTTTATTACATCCCATGGAGGTGCCTGCTTTTGCTGCATGCGCTATAATACGCACAGACAACTAGCGCTGATTTCACCACGAGTGTTATTACATCGATGAGTCTGGGTTGGACACCATCCACATAGGTATAGGTCTTTAGGTCAAAGGTGGTTTGCAGTACATGTTAAAGAGCACTAGTGGCACAGAATTCAAAAAATGTTTGGTCTTTTGGCTACTCCTGTTATGGACATTGTTTAAAAAGTACCATTCTAGACGTGCAGCCCAGATGTGTTCCTCACATTAAAAAAAAAAAAAAGGTGGCAGCAAAGCCAAATGACTGCCAGCATGGCATAAAGGCGAGATGGAAAGAGGCTATTTTAGCCAAAAGGATCCTTCTTCCAATTGTTGAAGGAAGCTCATCTGAAGAAGACAGAAAAAAGCATAAGTATGGATGAGTTAGCTGTCTTATCAATGTTTTACATTTCAGAGAGCATTTGAGAAGAAGCTGGCTGTAGAGGCAAAAACTCACAATAAAACCTTTTTAAAACATATCTGAAGCAGGAAGCCTGCGAGGGGAGTGAGTTGGAGCGATAGATGATCGAGGGGTAAAGGGACACTTAAGGACGTTGTCTGTCTTTCAGCGAATTCTTTTTTTTTTTTTTTTGTTTCCCCCTCCTGAGAGCTTTCCAATTTAACTGCATAAGCAGGACTGGAAAAATTCCAGGTGCCTTAAAAATGGGGATTTGGATCCTGGCAGAGGATTCATGGCGGCTGCCACCAGCGGGGCTTGCACAAGTCACATTCTCGGGAGCGTTCCTGGAGGGAGGGAAGACGTTGATAGGGGCTGAGAAAGTATGGAGGAAGGAGAGGGCAAATTGGCAAAAAAAGAAAAGAGCAAAATAGCCCGCAAAAGATAAATACCCCAGCTCCTACAAAAAAAAATAAAAAAGTGCTAGTGCAAAAGGTTTCTAAATATATTCCCACCTCCTTGCTGATGCACATCCCCTGTGTGTGTGGGATTTTCTAAATGGTTCCTGCCTCTCCCCTCTGCAGTTCTCTTGATGCCCAATGTCAGCATGAGGGTAACAAAAAAAATGCCCTTCACGCTGGAACTGCTCAGTCTGGATATGTCACAGATGTTGTCAGACCATCAGGCCCGGCGGCTTGGAGGAGCAGCTTTAACATTTCAAAAGGTTTGATGGAAGTTCCAATAGATACCGAATAATACAGCTCGTGTGCCTTTCTTTAAATGTATACCCCAGGGTACGACTCGGGTAACTTCTTGTTCGGGACGGCTTAGTAATGAAGGGCGTGTGTGAAGCCGGGAAGCTTAAGAATGGTAAATATCCCTTTTTCATTCTTTCTGCTAGGCCCAGTGTACTTCCTCCTATCCTGCTGACATGAATGAGGGTAGAACCTTTTAGTTTAACACCTATCCAAAGTTTTTTGTGGCTCTTTTTTTTTTTTTTTTCCTTTTAACTGCTTGCCTTGTAATTGTACCTTCTGAGGCTTATTCTCAGCAATGTTTCCTGCCTTTATCAGTCAGCATGCAGGCCCCAGCTTCATTTATAATTCTCCCTGATAAGGAAAGAACAATAACCAGTCTGTTCTCCCTGGTACCTCCCCACTGTATGATAACTGCTTGCAGCTTGTTAAGGTCTGTCACAGAATCATGCAGGAGAAGAAGAGGTGGCAAGGTTTGAACAGGATCGTTTTTTTCAGGCGCCTTTGCTCAAAGCTGCAGACAGCCATGGTTTTCGCTGGAGATGTTGGAAAGATAGTTTGGTGTAGAGGGTCAGAGTGAAGTAGGTTCTTTTCATTCAGGCGTTTCCAATATGTCACTGAGCACAGAAAGAGGCCATATGCATTGCTAGTTAGTGGCATAGCTCTTCTAGCAAATGCCTGCTAAAAGGGCAGTGCTTAGCATAAGAACATAAGAAATTGCCATGCTGGGTCAGACCAAGGGTCCATCAAGCCCAGCATCCTGTTTCCAACAGGCATCTGTACGTGTGGGCTGTCAAGAGAACTTCTGCTAACTGCAGGCACAAATTGGCAACATGAGATTTTTTTTTTAACAGGAGATTTATTAGTTGATTTTTTTTTTTTTTTTTTTTGCTTTTGTATGAGGAAAGGCAATAATATGAAACCTAAATAAATCACAGACGGAGATATCAAAATGAAATCCCAGCCTGTTGTCAGCCCTTTGCAGCCTGAGTGAAATTGTTCAGGTACCTTTACCCACAGTGGGGTAGGGCACTAACTCTCAGTACTATTCAAAGTAGCAATATCTTTACTGGCTCATATGAGAGAGATGCCATGCAAAGACCATAGATGGACACAGACATCACTTTTTTTTTTTTTCTTTTTTAAATCTAATTTTTAACATTTTTTTTTTTCCATAGCATAATCTGCCCAGTAAGATAGCTTGTGCTGTGCTTCAGAATAGATGTTTGTGCTCTGTTAACATTTTCCATTCCAGTGTGTGTGTGTGTGTGTGTTTAAGAAGCACACCTTTGCAAGCTGTACTGCATCAATCTACTTTTCATCGGCACCCCTTGTACCAGGGTTTTGAAAAGTAGTAACTTCATGCATCATTATTCTATAAAGGAGCCTTCATCCGTTGAGATGCCGGTTTTTTTTTTTAATAAGATAAACAGAACATGGTGGAGTACCCACGTCTTCCTGCATATGAAGAGAGACCTTTAGAGGCCTTACTACACTTAATTCGTTGGCCCTTCAAAAGATTATTGCAGCCCACCAAGGCTTCAGTTTTCTCTTCCTAGAAGAGAGCTACTGGAGCTTTCATACAACTGTATCCCAAAGTCTAGTCCAGTCTGCAGGGAGAGGAGGATCCGAATGACATGGCACTGTGGGGCAGTCCAAGAGCTTTTGAAGAGAAAATGTGATTAGGACAATGAAGAAGGCTCAAAGAAGAGATGATGAGACTTGTAGTGCCAATCCTAGGAAGAGGGAGGGAGAATCAGTTACAAACGTAATGGGCTTTTCTTGTGCACATGGCCCTTTATAGAAATACTGCTCCTAAGTTCTGCTCATTAGTAACTTAAAACTATAGCTTTCTTAAAACGTTTTTATTTTCTGCTTGGCAGCTAAAACTCTGTGGAGCCTTGGTGATGGGTCATGGCTGTGCCGAGCATTGTTGGCCCTGGTGCAGTGCTGTCTCCACTAGAGGGAAGGGAGAAGTTGGCTAGTTGCAGAGGTTAAGTCAGATCTTTCAGCTGAGTTCATTCAGAGCAAAAGGCTAAAACTGCTTCCTTTGTTGCCGCAGTAAAGCCCAATTCCATCACGTCCGGCCGCAGTGTCGTGAGTGATCCTCTCTAAAATGGCTACCAATACTCTGGCAGGCTGAGTTCCGCTGGTCGGAGAACATACAAAGCTTTCTTCTACTTACCCAGAGTCTGATGTGCTTTCAGCCAAACATCCAGGGCCATGGAGGCCACTCTACAGAGAATCAGTTGGAGCTTTGGCTCCTAGACCACACACTGGTTGCAGTAAAAGAATTGGGAATTACCCCTCTCTCGTATCCTCATTAAGGCGTATCTGTTTCCTCTTCAGTTGTATTGCCCAGTCTGAAGAAGGGACTTGATTGTCTGCAGAGCTGATGTGCACCCTTTGTGGCTTATTTTATGTCGGTACGATTAATATGCAGTAAACTATGCCCAATCCAGCCCATTTATTATAAGGGATGACTAGTCAGTAGTAGGGAGCGAGCTGGTGCCATCCTGTTTCAGCAAGGGCCTTTCATGTAGTGGCATCCATGTGCTCTGAGCTGCACAGGAACTAGTCACATGGTTATAGTGCTGGTTTTCCTGAATAACCAACCTGAATCAGGGGCTCCAGGTTTGTGGCTTTGACAGTGCCACACCGATAGCTTGGAAGCAGATTGGCCAATATAGTACAATATAGTATCCTGTCTTATTAGGACAGCTCAAACCTTTGCATCCCCCATGGATTCATATCATATTTATTTATTTATTTTTGACTTTTATATACCGATCTTCTTGCATTGGATGCAAATTAAACCGGTTTACAGTGAAACAACAAACTTGCCTGTGAGCAATTACATAGAACAAAAAAATATGGGGAATCATACCTTTTGTCAGTGGATTAAATGACTCCATCTGTTTACAGTTCAAGTGAGGAAAAACGAGCTGTTTTTGACTCTGTTATTTGGTTTCTCACTAGAGGACCCTTTTGATTGGTAGATGGGGGAATAAAATTTAGAATATTTACTTTTGCAATATGACAAGCCAATAGTTTTTGTCAAGAACAAACAGATCGCTTCATTGCTTTCTTCTATAGCTAACGCCTGTCTACACAGTGTGCCCTGCTTGATCTGGGTTTCCTTGCACTTTGAAAATGGGATCAAGTGTTTGACATAACATTTTAGGGACTTTATTTAGAGTGCAGGTCAAGCCTGTCTGTTCTTTTCTGCTGGGAGAAAGCTTGGCATACAGACCATAGAAGATCCCAAGGGTTTGCACATGGTACAAAATAAAGCAGGATGCACAAATGAAACGTCGTAAAACTGATTTTCAGCAGTTCCTATTGCTGCCACTTTAATATGAAAATTTGTGGTCAAAGGCACGTTGGCAGAGGAGGATTTAGGAGAGAGGAATTTACAAAGAACCATATTTTGGGTCACAGTGACAAATGGTTTATTTTAAAGAGGTGTATTTGCTTTAAACCAAGAAACTTCATATGCACCTTTGGATTGGGTGGGAAAGATTTTAGAAACAGGTGGTCTATCCTGTTTACTGACACTTGAAAGAAAAATGTCTTTGAATAAATGTTTGCACCTTTTGAATTGTTTCTATGTTGGTCATGATTCATGTTGATTGATATCCAAGGTATCACCTGCCCAGGAAGTGTTTCATAGATTTGGTAAATTTATTTAGCAATGAATGTTTATGATGAAAGAAGTAGTTTCCTTTAAATATTTCCTCTTTTGAAATGCATTCCTAAACACACAATTTGATTTATAAATAAACAAGCTTTAGCCACTGTTGGGTAGGGAACAAGTGCAATCCCAGGTGGCCAGTCGGTGTGTCCTGTGAATTCTTGGTGGCAGCTGACCTGAAAGCCTGGATAAGGGACCTCGTAGGCCACGGGTCTATACTGTCTCTCAAACTGGGGCAAGATGGTACCGGCCGTTGCATTTTTAAAGGTTTGAGGAAAGTGTTTGGATTCTGCTGCTTGCTTTTGTCATGGGAACAAAATATCCAGCAATTCACAACAACTGTTTCAGTTTCATTTTTTTAGATTAGGCATTTCATTATTCCATTTTTCTCCCTCTTGGCTATTGAAAAACCGTTAATTTCTTTAGGTTACTACCTTAATGCTGGCTCGTTCTGTTCAGTACATATTTTTAGCTTACCGAGCCTGAGTATTTGCTTACTTTGCTGTTTGTAAGTAATTTTCAGTTCACTAAAAAAGGGGAAATGTTTGAGCCCTTAGTCTTTCATACAGAGTTAATTCTGTTTTGTAAACGAACTGAATGCAAAATCGTAATCTCTTAGTTTTCGAGGTGTCTGTTCACGACACAAACGTTAACTCTTTCCCTGCTTTATTTTGCCAGAAATGCCGGATGAAAACGGTAAATCCCAGAGAGCCGACGACTTCTTCATGAAGAAACTCAAGAAAAAGAAGAAAAAGAAACACCGGGAAGACGCCAGGGGAAGGCGCCTGAAAATGTACAACAAAGAAGTGCAGACGATGTGCGCTGGGCTGACGCGCGTGCACCAGGCCGCCCTGAACCCGGAGGCGACGGACGGCGCAGCAGAGGGCAAGGAGTCCTGCAGGTACCTCCAGGACGAGCAGCTGTGCAAGCTGGGCCTGGGCACGCAGGAGTACCGGGCACCCCAGGGAGTGCAGGCGCCCTTTACGTCCCACCAGGAGCACTGCATCCGCAGCCACGGCTTGCCCACGGCTGCCAAGTTCGGCAGCTTCATTCACGAGGAGCAGCAGTCGAACGGCGGCGGACTGGTCCTGCACGCCTACATGGACGAACTCTCCTTCCTGTCTCCCGTGGAGATGGAGAGGTTTGCGGAGGAGTTCCTGGCCCTGACCTTCAGCGAGAGCGAGAAGAAGGCGGCCCGCTACACCCTGGCCATCGTGCACGGCGCGGCCGCCTACCTGCCAGACTTCCTGGACTACTTTGCTTTCAATTTTCCCAACACTCCCGTGAAAATGGAAATTCTGGGCAAGAAAGATATTGAGACCACGACGATATCCAACTTCCACACTCAGGCAAGTTTAGAAAGCTTTCCCTTTGTGCAGTTACGTCGGAATAAGGTTGTGAGCGTTGAATTTTAAAATGGAAAAACTATTCTAGTTTAAAATATTTAAGAGTTTACATTTTTTTTTTTTTTTTTAATGAAACTCTTCATTTCAATCTTGTTTGGTTTTAAAATGGGGGAAGGACAATGCCGCAAAAAGTCATGGCCCTGTTTTGTCGGTGCAGCCTGGTAATTTAGTAGTTTTTCTTAACCTGGTTTTATACTGGCTCACTTTTAATAAGCAGAGTGCACTGGCCGTCTCCCAGATGTTATGAAAGCTATCAATTGCAAAAAAAAAAAAGAGAGCTCTTACTCCAAAAATGTTAAGAGGAATTGGATTCAGATGGGCCCCGACTCTTTTATGGCCTGTGGTGCTGATATGCAGATATCTGTGACCAAGTGCAAAAGCAAAGCACGTGAAGCAGCCTTGTCTGAATTACCAGGAGTGGCAGTTAGTACCCAGGGGAACTTGCTGAGCAGACTGGACCATCATTACGATGCTGTGCTTGTTACCATATCAACTCTGTTTAAGAAATCCATTTTACTGAATCCCATAAAACAGATTTTGCACCGGCCCAGTGACTGCTTCACCCAGGATCCAGCAGGAGGCTTTTGTGCCCGTGACGGGAGGGGGGTGGAGGGTCAAGCTCCCAGCTCTGGGAGGAAGGGAGTCATTTTAGGGACTGACACACCTAGGTATGGCCTGGCCCGGGACTCCTACCTGCCAGCATGGCTGTAGGAAGCACTGACACTGTATTCTGCTCAGTTGGGCATGCAACCTACTTTCCTGTGAAGTTAACCTGATAAAAGTTAGCCAAAGTAATGCTTCTGTGTCCCTAAGCACGGGATAATGGCACAGCAGTGCCCAGGCTGTGAGGTGGAGGGATCCAGGAATGCAGGAGATGGAATGTATTGGCATGCCAATTTTAAGATCTTTATTGCACTGGTATCCTCAAATTTAAAAATACAGTCATAACTGGTTCTCAAGAATCCTCCTGTTAAAATTAAAGAGAGTTCATTCATTTTTTGGGGGGGTGTTAAACACCTGCTTATTAGTTTTGTTGCCATGAGGGATCTCTAATAACTTTATGAAAATCTGCATCTCTTGATTCCTGGCAGGTTTGTGGCTTTTAATAATGGGAAAGTCTTGAAATAATATACTGATGTTTGCAATATAAATAATTAGGAGCAATTTGCTATTGGCTTGCACCTGGAAATTGTTGCAGAGTAAAGTAGCAAGTAAAAGTAGCATAATTAGTGAGCCAGTAATCTAGTACAGTGGTTCTAAACCTTTCTTCTGTAGGGACAGACCAGATAGTTCCCACATGGCACTCACAAGGCTAAGCCCACACCCACCCCTCAGTAATGGGTATAAAGCAGAACTAGAGCATTCCCTGTACAACTCACCATACAAAAAAAGATATTCTGGTGTTCTCGATAACAGCAATACAAACTCACTCTACTACCAGGAGCAATAGCCCTACTTATAAAATGACAGCAGTTCACCACCAATGCATGCCCTGTTGGGAAAAAACAACAAATACGGTGAGGTATTTTACTAGCCTACGTGCTAGTTAAATATCTCACCTCTGTTATATACACAAGATCGACCTTCACCAAGTACAGAAAGACCACAAATTACAAATATGGAGATAGAAACTAGAATGGAAACCCAAAAAAGTCACTGTGCATGCAGTGCAAACCTGGAGAAATGGAAACAGAAATAGCACCTAACATAGTCCCAGGATCTGCAATACTGCACACAAACTAATCCGCACAAAGTGACACCTGCATTGTGGTGTGCACTCACATGGAATAACCCTACCTATAAACAACTATAGCACCTAACATAGTCCCAGGATCTGCAATAATGCACACAAACTAATCCGCACAAAGTGACACCTGCATTGTGGTGTGCACTCACATGGAATAACCCTACCTATAAACAACTATAGCACCTAACATAGTCCCAGGATCTGCAATAATGCACACAAACTAATCCGCACAAAGTGACACCTGCATTGTGGTGTGCACTCACATGGAATAACCCTACCTATAAACAACTATAGCACCTAACATAGTCCCAGGATCTGCAATAATGCACACAAACTAATCCGCACAAAGTGACACCTGCATTGTGGTGTGCACTCACATGGAATAACCCTACCTATAAACAACTATAGCACCTAACATAGTCCCAGGATCTGCAATAATGCACACAAACTAATCCGCACAAAGTGACACCTGCATTGTGGTGTGCACTCACATGGAATAACCCTACCTATAAACAACTATAGCACGTAACATAGTCCCAGGATCTGCAATACTGCACACAAACTAATCCGCACAAAGTGACACCTGCATTGTGGTGTGCACTCACATGGAACAACCCTACCTATAAACAACTATAGCACGTAACATAGTCCCAGGATCTGCAATACTGCACACAAACTAATCTGCACAAAGTGACACCTGCATTGTGATATATACTCACATGGAACAACCCTACCTATAAAAGGCAACACTGCAAATATTAAACCAGGTCATAAACACCCAATACACCTCTAATTAGGAAACAAAAAAGCCAAGCTGCTATAGATTCCATAAGAACATAAGAAAATGCAACATTGGGTCAGACCAAGAGTCCATAAAGCCCAGAATCCTGTTTCCAACAGTGGCCAATCCAGGCTACAAGTACCTGGCAAGTACCCAAACACTAAGTATATCCCATGCTACTAATGCTAGTAATAGCAGTGGCTATTTTCAAAGTCAACGATTAATAGGTAATGGACCAGATGATTTACTACTCTTCAGTTTATCAAGCAGGCCTACCACATCAGTCCATCTGAATCATTACCCATGAAAACCTTCTCCGGAATGGGTATCTCCCCAACATCCTCTTCAGTAAACACCGAAGCAAAGAAATCATTTAATCTTTCCGCAATGGCCTTATCTTCAAGTGCCCCTTTAACCCCTTGATCATTTATTTATTTATTTATTTATTTATTTATTTATATACCGGAGGTTCCTGTATAATATACATATCACCCCGGTTTACAATGAACAGTAACTATCGCTTCAAGTTAGCGGTTTACAATGAACATAGTTAATCCAAGAAACAGAAAATATATATATATAACAATGCTAACAATTAATAAAAAACAATAAATGAAATAACGGTCCAACTGATTCCCTCACAGGCTTTCTGCTTCGGATATATTTTAAAAAGTTTTTACTGTGAGTTTTTGCCTCTACGGCCAACTTCTTTTCAAATTCTCTCTTAGCCTGTCTTATCAATGTCTTACATTTAACTTGCCAACGTTTATGCTATATCCTATTTTCTTCTGTTGGATCCTTCTTCCAATTTTTGAATGAAGATCTTTTGGCTAAAATAGCCTTTCACCTCATCTTTTAAGCATGTCTGTAATCGTTTTGCCTTCCTTCCACCTTAATGTGTGGAATCATCTGGACTGTGCTTCTAGGATGATATTTTAACAATGTCCACGCCTGTCTCGCATATGTGCCGAAATGGCTTAGCTAACTAAAATCTGGAGTTTGCAATAGGGCAGAAACTGGGCATTTTGAAACAATAAGTATTGGATAGAATGAGAAATCTGGTAGATGTGCGTGTTGTGCTGTTGCATCTGATCAGTCTTTGAACCTGACTTTTACACGTTTCAGGTCAAGCGGACATACTGCTGCGGTACGTACAGAGCAGGGCCGATGCGGCAGATCAGTCTGGTTGGAGCTGTGGATGAAGAAGTTGGGGATTTTTTTCCAGAGTTCCTGGATATGCTGGAAGAATCTCCATTTCTGAAAGTGAGTGATGCTCTGGTCTCCTGTGCATATCCTCTGGTTCTCTATGGCTGGCATGTAGCGTTCTGGCTGCGCCATTGGCCTGCTCTCTGTTCAGGTCTAAACTCGTGGAGCATGTAGTTATCCTCTAACAGCATGGCAGTATAATATACTAGAACAGATCCCCCTACACACACACTTTGTCATTCCCAGAATAACCTACAGCGAGTCCTTACGTTTTCTAGGGCTCGGACTTTGATTAGAAGCTATTTAGCAGCAGGGACACTAAACCAGGTGAATACATACCCCGAACAGTATCTACACTGGAGGGATGTGTGTGTCTTTACATTTTGTGACTGTCTAGTCTAAAACTCAGATAGCCAAACAGGAATGTGTTTGGTATCCTCTCCAGCAGCAGGAAACCATTTGAGTTTTTATTTGGGTCTCCTGACTGGAGACACTTTTTTTTTTTTTTGTTGACCCTGTTTTATTACTATGAGATTTTGTAAGCCATCTTGATTGCTGCCAAATACAAATAAGCTCTATTTCTGGGCTATGTCTGCTGGGATTTATTTATTTTTTTTTTTTTGCGTTAATGGTTTTGTGTTTGCTTCGGGCTCTAGATGACATTGCCCTGGGGTACCCTGTCTACGCTCAGACTGCAGTGCAGGTCACAGAGTGATGATGGCCCTATCCTGTGGGTGAGACCAGGGGAGCAGATGATCCCTACAGCAGATATGCCAAAGTCGCCATTCAAACGTCGGCGGTAAGTAACTTTTTTTTTTTTTTTTTAAATTCGGGTTTTGTTTGCAAGTTCTCTATGTTGACCGTGAGGATGCTCGTAATTCATCCATATTGTGAGCGTGACACTAATGGGAATGGAATTGTCCCACTTATATCTAATGGACAATCAGAGAAACTTCCAGGCTGGTTGCTGTTTTTCCATGCGTGGAAGTTGAGGAGAGTGGCCTAGTGGTTAGAGCAGCGGGCTATGATCTGGGAGACCAGGGTTCAAGCTCCTTGTGACCTTGGGCAAGTTACTTTACCATACAAACGTACAGGGTCCTTTATCAAATTGCGTTAGGGCCTTATCGTGCGTGTTGGGGCTCTGTATCGCAACATGCATATGCAAATTTAAAATTAATATTCGAGTGGGAGGAGTTTCAGCGAAGTAAATGGAAATGAGGGCCAACATGGCGTGCGATAGAGTAACGCACAGCAACGCAGCCTCTAAGGCTGGACATAACTACACCTTTTCTTCTGTGCGTTATGCCTGGGTTAGCTTGTATCGCAAATGCTGGTTCGGGAGGGGAGAGCCTCTACATATAAGTTAACTTTTTATACCACTGTAAGAGGGGGGCACTAGTGACTCAGGGTGAGGGGGGCACTTTTACATGCATCATTTGGAGTGATGAAAGGTAACGCGTAGATGTGTACAATGTTCTCTCTGCCTAGTCCGTTAAACGGTTATATCTGGACAGTAAATATGCTTTGTTTATTTAATTCTGCAGATCGATGAACGAAATAAAAAACCTCCAGTATCTACCTCGGACCAGTGAGCCCCGGGAAGTTCTGTTTGAGGACAGGACAAGAGCCCATGCCGATCACGTGGGGCAGGGGTTTGACTGGGAGAGCACCGCCGCTGTGGGGGTGTTGAAAGCCGTACAGTTCGGAGAATGGTAGGTCCAGGAGGAGAGCAGAACAGCAGAAAGCAACACTCTAGCTCCTGGTAGAAAAGAGCAAACAAACCCCCGTGTGACCTGCTTGGTGACCGTTGTAGCAGCACTGCACATACATCTCATGGATAGGTGGTCCCCACCTGCCTGCGCTGCTATCTCCATGTGACTTGCTTTCTCATTAAATTCTGTGAAGTGTCAGAACAACTATTGACCTCTTTCAGGGTTTGTGTTACCTGCCTAAATGATCTAACGTAGCAGGCTTAGCAGATTGTCTGGTGCACACTGCAGTTTAGAGGAGCAGGATTCATGTAGGCTGTGAAACTGAACTGTTGGTCCAGTAATGTCTTCAGTAACATTAGCTTGGGTTTGGTTTGACAGAGAAACCCATACTGGAGCAACGTTTTACTATGAATAAAACCAGCCAATAAGTGTTATTTAAACTTAAATACAGCAAATGGTTTTTCACTGTTTCCTACTGCCTGCACACAGTTGTAAAATGAACCTTTTTTTTTTTTTTTTTTTAAGTAAGGGCTCCCAGATCCATTCCTTGAGACTTCCTACTCCTTCAAACAGTCTGTTTCTCAGGATAACCCCTCTTGTGTCTTTTGAATGTTGTGTATCCTGAAAAGCCCAACGTGAGACCTGTTGTGTTAAAGTAGTAAACCTGTATTAGCAGAGCAGCCTCCCTTCCTGCTCGATCCACGGGACGGGTTTTGTACTAGTGGTGCATCTCTGGAGGGAGAGGGCATAATCTGTACTCGCAGCACAAGATTCGCGTTCCCAACCTTCTGTTCCTGGACAGCTCGCTGTTTATCCCTTATACTCCCTTGAAGTTTGTGCTGCTGCTGCTGCCGTCAGACCATTCACCCCAGAGGCAGCTGCATTTTGTTGATTTGCTTTAACCGTGAAGCATGGTGGGACTCTTAGTTTTGAATCCAAGTTGTTTGGAAGTTACTGTTGGTGACAAACAACTGAAGTCTTTGTGGGTATTTTCATAAAGTTTTTTTTTGGCAAGCGTTACAGTCTGCTCGGAGCTTGCATCTGAATGCCTGTTTCCTATATCTGTAGGAGCGACCAGCCTCGCATCACCAAAGATGTGGTTTGTTTCCACGCTGAGGACTTCTCTGATGTCGTACAAAGGTTGCAGCTAGACCTGCACGAACCACCCGTGTCCCAGGTATGTTAGGCTGGCCTTGGTTTATTGCACTTTTCCAGGTGACCGGGTAAGCGGGCTTTGCTCTGCATTTCCAGCAACTTTTTTTTTTTTTTTTCCAGGCCAGCCACCTATCTTAGTAGTAGGGATGTGCATTCGTTTCCTCTGATTTTAATAATGAGATACACGCACACTGTCAGTTTTCCCGCATGGGCAAGATACTCGCTTCCCACTGAATCAGAGGAAAGAAATGCACATTCCCTACTTGGTGGCTCTACCCTTATTTTGTTTTAGCAGCGGTTTGTGCCAGTCAGCTAGCAATCCGCACTTAGCAATAGGTGGTTCATCAAGTAACTAAAACAAAGTGCATAGTTACAATTTCCTTTGTTCTTTTAAAGGCAAAATTCTCAAACTTTGCTGGTCATGGGGTGGATTTATACTAACCACTGCATCCTTTGCTGTTCCTTCTTAGTGCGTTCAGTGGGTTGACGATGCCAAGCTTAACCAAATGAGACGGGAGGGTATCCGTTACGCCCGCATCCAGCTGTCTGACAACGACATTTACTTCATCCCCAGAAACGTCATCCACCAGTTCAAAACGGTGTCTGCTGTGTGCAGCTTGGCCTGGCACATCCGACTGAAGCAGTACTGCCCAGGGAGCGAAAGCAGCTCTGCCGCGGAGGGCCAGCCGGCAGGGGAGCTTCGGCGCGCCAGCGTGAAGGTGGAGCCGGAAGGAGGCACCCCCGAACGGCCGCAGCTGCCTGCAGCGGAGGCCTTGGCCTCCACGTCCGGACTACTCCTCCTGCAGCCCCTGCGGGCGCCGGGTCTGAGAATTGAATCGGAGCAGCGGCAGGGCCCGGAGGAACACTTCGAGCCTCCCGTGTGATGGCGCAAACGTGCAGAAGCGCTTATTCTTTTTTTTTTTTTTTTTTTTTCTAGGAAAAGAAGAAAACAAAAAAAAAAAACAAAAAACTTTTTAAAATTTTGATGTGAAGTTATAGTTTTATAACTGTCTTATGTTAAATTTTAATTGGGGGAATTTTTGCCTGTTCTGTAAGGAAAGGTGACATTCCACAATGTCAAGGCAAATCTTTTTTACACAGATTATAATTATGCTAGAATTATTTCATTTTTATATATATATATATATATATTTTGTTTTTCTTTACCAGTGGCCTGCCACTTCTTTTTTTTCTGTTTTAAGGAATGAGGCGATTTTAATCCTGGTCCCTCAGGATGAAATTCGTAACCTGCCCCTCTGCCGCAAAGTACAGCAGATTTCTGAATTGTGGATTTTGTTTGAAACAAATCCCTGTGGCTCAAAATCTTTGTTTAAAAAAACAAAGTGGGGAGAGGGTGGGGGATGGGCTGGGGGGGGGGGGGGTGCACACGTGCTGATGTGTGGGAGAGTGAGCCGAAAGCACTTAGGTTTGACTTGCCAGTGAGCTTGCTCGTTTGTCACTCGTCCACCCGTAAAGCGTGAAACTTAGCTCGTGTTTAAGCAGAATGAGTGCAATCTTCAGCAAGCGAGCGAGCGAGCGGACGACCTGTCCACTTAAAGTCAGCGGGGTAAGTGTCCCGCTGAATACGCTCGCCCAGTGGGATAACCGAGAAACCTTAGCTGTGCCTGGATATAACCAGTTAGGCTTTTCAGTTATTCAGCCATGTGCGAGTGGATAACTTAACTACTTAACTAGATATAAAACCCCCCCAAACTGAGCCCTGCAGAGGATTCTCTGCCTCCCCTTCTCCAAATGTAATGTACGGCCTCTGTCGGCCCAGGCACTCCCGCCCCCCCGAAACTCTCTTAAATAAGTGTAGCGGGTCCACAGTTCGGGCTTGTTCCTTCCCACCCTGGTTTCTATGCAATTTTAATCAGACTGCCCTGCGACCCTCCCAACCACCCAGAGTTTCTTCAGTCTGGGCCACCCCCCCCCCCCCTCCCCCCAAATCCCCAATCCTGCCAGGAGCGGGTAAGTTTGTATTTTGCTCCTGGCAGGATTTTTTTTTTATTTTTGTGACCCGGTATGTAGATTGTGGGTGGGGGCGACCTTATTTTAAATTACATGGAAACCAAGTGGTGACCCTGCAGACCCTCCACACTTTATCTTATTTAGAAAGGGTTTCAGGGCTGAGGATGCACCGTCAGATGGCACCGTATGCTAAATTTTAAATTATTTTGACAGCGAGTTATCCGCTTCCACGAGGCTGGCTAGCTTTCGACCTGCTCTATAACTTAGCCGGTTATAGTTATAAAATTGGCAGAGCTAGCTGGATAACTTAATTCCACCTCGAAATGCCTTTTTTAAATGTTTGTGTGATCTGGCCAGATTTTTGCTGGCTAATGTTTTATCCAGCGAACATCTAGCTGGATAAGTGGCTCAAAACCTTGCCATTTAGATGGATAATTTGTGACTTACGTGTCTAAATGGCTTTGAATGTTGAACTCATTGACTTTTACCCCCCCCCCCCCCCGGCACTCCAAAAGCATCTCTGGTCCTGTGGAGGAGACTGGTGTCATGGTTGAAATGGCCTGTAGTGGCGTCGCCGTTCTTGCTATGCTTGTCTCGGCACTTACAGCTTTTAGAAACCGGTGCAGCTGGCAGCACCCCAAAAATTGGTTTTAGCAAGTCTGATTTTATTTATTTTATTACTTTTTTTTTTTTTTAACAGCACTTCCGTACGGTGGTAGTAACGCAGCGTGATGTGGCACACCACTTACAATCCCATAGGCTGAAGGTTTTCTCCATCTTATAAATGAGGTTCTTCCAGTAGGCAGCTCTTATTCCACAGTATCCCAGCATAGGATGCTAGCCCAGTTCACTTGCCTGGTTTTCTGCTAACACGTGCCTCCAGTGTTGCTGGTTTGAAAAATATACTTGCCATGGAAAGTGTCTTGTGCTGGTGAAAACTGTGTTCTTATATTTCCAGATGTTAAGGTTTATTTTTACTCACACCTCCATAATTGTGGGTTGTCTTTTTTTTTTTTGTCGTCTTTTCGAAGGAATAATTGCTAATCCAAGGCAACTAAAGTAATCTTTGGCAAGTTTTATATTCCTGTACCTCAAGGGGTTTGGACCGAAGTGTGATCATTGTGCTAACAAGCAGAGAATTATTTTTATGTGACCACAATCATAACTGTAGTTTATCCACTATGAATTATTTTCCTATAAAAAAAAAAAAAAATCTATGAAGTAGGTTAATGTTACTGTGTGCAATATTTTCTTTTCTTTTTGTAGGTTTTATGTGCAAATTACCTCCATGCAGAGGTTCACAAGCCAATAGGTGGCAAAACAAAAAACTACCTGAGAATCCTGCAGCAGCTCGTTTAGAAGAATCCAGATAATTTTGCCTTTAAATCGATGTGCAAAAAAACCCAACAAAAACAAAGTGGGAAGACCGAGGGTGGTTTTGTGCCCTCCACTTTTCAGAGATTTGGTGGCTGAATGCTCAGTAATCTGTGTAAATAAGGTGTACAAGAATGGGAACCCTTTATGAAGCTTAACACTCATCATGCTGGTTTGGTTCTGGGTGATTAAAGCAACTGTAAAATGACATCTTCCAGCTCCTGCTATTTTAGCTGTTGGGGGAAGCGGGGGGGCGCAGATGGCTTACATCATTGGGCCAGGCCCCAAAGCCTGTTTGTCATCTTGCATCCGATCATGAGAAATGCGCCGGAAGCCTCATATTGCATTAATTCCACTATAACCCAACTTAGCAGTGCAATCAGATAATTCAAAGGTCTTTTTGTGCTACTAGTTTCAACAAGGTTACAAGTAGAAGTTGGTGGAAGTGACTGTGACTTCTCTGTTTCATACATAATTCATATCTTTAAGCCGCTCGGAGCACCCCTTGGGAATGTTTTTGGTTTCAGACACCAGCAGATTTAAGGGTAGGACTTTTACATGCTGTATGATTGTGATCATGAGGAAGTTCATTACCTTGGAAGGCCTCTTCTGAGCTGGTTTTCCACAAGTGACCCAGTTTGGAAAGTTTCATTGGCTGTGCCCCGTGGAAGAATGCACTTGTTTCAAGGGATAAACTAGGGAAAACTATTGGTCTCTCGTCACTTGCTTACATTATCTTCAAAAGCCATGCCTGTATTCTGTCAGCTGGGAAGGGAAGCCCGTTTAATAGCAAACATTTGTGTTCAACTCCATGTAAATTGCAAAGTGGGTTCAAGCCACACTAACACTTTGACAAAAACAATATGCATTTCTAAAAACACAAGAACTTAAAGCCTGCAGACCATTGTATAATCACACCTGTAAGATACCTGATGTATTCATTTTGATTGTAAACAGTCTTTTGCTGACACAAGGCATTGGTGCATTAGGTAGTTCCCGTGTCCTTACATTTTAATAGGTATGAAAGTATTTTTGTAATATACTGAACAAATGGAAAACCTTGGCTTCTTCAGACAGGGCATTGAGCATTATAAAATAACCGATCTGTAGAGCTCCACTATTGGAGAGGAGGTTAGAGGTTAGGACCATCCTGCCACCCACCTCCTTTCTACTCTGAAAAGTTACAGTATTTAAAAAGAAGTCTTGCATAGTTGGTGCCTATTGGTATTGAATCTTTAGGGTAGGAAGTCCCACTTTGGAGGCCTCGGAGCTATTTAAGTGAAACAGAGAACTTGACAGCACATGAGGACCATAAGGCCCATCCAGTTTCCAATTTACTTTCTTGGTGCAAAGCAGTAGACCCCAGTTGATCTGTGGTATTCCCCTCACTACTTTGCAGCTAGGGGATCCTCTTTTTGGGTTTTATTCCCGGCTTTCTTAAATTCCACTCCCGTTGACTGCACTGCCTTCTCCTGGGAGGCAGCTCTCTGATTCCATCACCCTCTTTCCTTGAAATGTTTTCTGGTGTTGGCTTCTGCATCCACCTCCTTTGAGCGGCCACGAATGATCAGCCTGCGGCGTTCCGCGTGCTGTTCCCTCGTGCTGTCTTAGCTGCTTGCAGGGTAAATGTTTTGAAATCTTGCACCGTGGCGACTGAGCGTATTACGCTCAAAGCTTGAATGTAATGGTGACCTCTCCAGCTAGTTGGATCGCACCTACCGGGGTAGAGGAAATACACAGGCTGAGCTGAAAAAAAAACCACTGCCACGCAGGGAGGGGGGATGGTCTCTCTTTCACCAGCAGACCTGCGTGTGTTCATTTGATTATTTAACGAAACATTGTTCACTTCCAGAGCCAAGCTCTATAAGTGTATAGCTCGATGACTCTTGTAGCTGGGCATTTTTTGCCATTTTAACTTCCCTTCTCCCCCCCCCCCCCCCCCCTCAATGAATTCCTGTTCTTGAACTGCTAAAACAGTTTTTTTTTATTTTCTGGTTGGCAGGTAAGGTGAAAGATTTATTTTCTGCTATTTTAATTTATTTTAGCACTAATCTTACACAGGGGAAAACACAAATTGCCCAGGAGCTTATATTTCTTTGTGCCGCCTTATATTTATTGACATTTAAATAAAGTGTGTTTTTTTTTAAAAGCTTTTTTTTTTTTTTTTGAATAGTCTAAAAATGAAAATCTTTAAGCCTCGGTGTCTGTCTATAATACTCTAGCGCAGTGATGCTTTCTGTAGCTGACCGTACAAACGTGTTAAACTTAGTTTAAAAGCAGATTTCTTTGTTCAATAGGCCAATGGAATGCATAGAATTTTTTTTTCCTTGTAAAGTATTTTTTTAAATAAATGCAAAAAGTCAGGCTGTCTTGTATGTATTTATTTTTTAAATGGGTGTGCTGGTGTTTTGCTGGATTGGTGTGGATATGTGGAAGGCTGCATGTTTCCATGGAAATCCATGCAAAGCTATGGAGTCATTGCAGATCTATGGTAGTTTCATGAATCATTGTGATGGTTGGCACAGTCATTAACATTTAGGGTGTCAGTTTAAGGGTGACAATAGCTTACATTGTTTGTTTTTTCTTAATCTGTTTTGTAGCAAAGACTTTATTTTTAAAAAACTGTTATACTGCATGTTCTGATCAAAGTAGTTCATAATATAGATCATGCACAACATTAAAACATAAAAACACAAAAACCATGCAGGCCTTTCAGACCAGTGTATGCAGGAAACCTCTGTACAAGCCAAAAATGCCTATCAAAGTAAAGCAGACCAAATACTACTAACAAAATATATTCAGAGCAAAATTGCTGTAAAACTATAAAACAGCATCTTAAACACATTTAAAAGCCTCAGTTTAATGCTATGTTAAATGCTTGCCTAAATAGCCAGGTTTTTTTTTTTAATATTTTAAAAACTTTTTCATTTCAAGTTCTAGCTGCAGGATTTCAGCCATGGAGTTCTATAACAGTGGACTGGTGCCAGAAATAGCTCTGTTCCTAATTTCCCTCAATTGTGCCTGTTGGCCAGAGGGCACGTGTTGTGGCTGTTGGCCAGAGGGCACGTGTATCAAGGCTTCAGTTGTAGAATGCAGACCAGATAGAGGGATATAAAGCCAAGACATGTTGGTATCATAAATGATTTTACAAATCGGCATTAATACTTTATAGTGTATTCTAAATTGAATAGGCAGCCAGTGTAGGTTTTCCAAAACAGGTACAATATGTTAGTTCAGTGTCCTCACAACTCCAAAACTGCCATTGCAGTTGGTAGTCTGGGTAGCAGAGAGACCAAATCCCGACTGGTGATCAAACAGCTACAACTTTTTTGGCCACGGATGTTGTTTTATTCCTGCTGTAGAATTAGAACTTAGAAGTACTGTGGCAGGAGGAGGTAAGAGTGCCTGGGCCAATGCTTGCTCCGTGGATAAACAGAGAATATCCTCTTGATTTGGCAAGAAGTCTTGTTTTATGAGCCCTGCCTCTAATAGCAAAAGCATTAGCAGCAGGGGGCCTGCCAGCTTTGCTGTGTGCAGCAGGGGGGGCCTGCTTTATTCAAACTTGATTCTTTGGCGTCTGTCCCTTTTTAAAATAGGACCGTTTTGACATCGAAACTGGTCATTTTCAGTCTTTAAAAAAATTCCTGCAGGCCACCTTCCCCTTGCACTCCCCTCCACTAATAATTTGGGTACTTTTTTTGGGGGAGGGGGAAGCACGAGTTATATAATACATAAAGGTAAATTTTAAAAGTCCATGCACACTAATTCAGGTGTGCGGGCACAGAGCGGCTTTTAAAAGCTGATGGGATGTGCGTGTATCCTGCAGCATGCACATCTCCAAAGTTTTCAAAAAGGGGCAGCGTATTAGCCTTTCAGGCAGTGAACCAGAGATGTGCGTCTAAAGATGAAATCCGGCCCGCATCAGGGCACCCTGCTACCCAACTCTGCTATGGAGGATATGCAATTAAAAAAACCCCAAAACACCTCTGATGATCTGGGGACAGTGAAGGCTATTAAAGTAGAGTGATTCGGAGGACTTCTCCCTTAACGGGGCAAACCAAGGGCTGGACTGGAAATTGCATCAGCATCCACCCCTTTTTAAAATTCCCCGACTTGTGTGATAAAAATGGCATTTGTGCCCACTTAGCCTGGCTGCATACACATCTGACATTTATAAAGTAAAATGTGGCACCTATGTTATAAAAGAGCTGTGTCCCTGGCCTCCAGCCGGTGCCCCTGTACACTCGTTTGAAAGTTGTGTGCACAAACCCTTTACCTAACTTCCTTCTGCCCCTCACATTGCACGGGTTTAGTCATCTTTCCTTCCTCCGGTCCTCATTCCTTCTCTCATGCTGCTGTATATCTCTGTCCTCTAATTGAGGTTGGCCTGTGTCTGCCAGAAAATCTTTGACTCCAGGCTTGTGCCTTTTTTTTTTATGTGATGAGCTTAGGGCTGCTCATAGAACAGGAGCAAAGTTCCTAAAATAAATAAACCAACTCTGGTCATTAGTTATCATCTCCGCTCCTAAAGATGGGCCTGGTTTTTTTTTTTTTTATTATATAGGAAAGAGTTCCCTGCCCCTTATACTAACCCATTCCTTGCCACTAATCATGGATGATATGTACTTGATTTATATTCTGCTTTTTCAGGTACTGCAGAGCAGATTACATTCAGATTTTGTAGGTACTTCCCCCAGTTCACCCAGACCTCCCACCCGACAACAGATGAGTCTGATATTCTGCAAGTTAATTAGCAGCCGGTCATAAAATAGATGCTATTGCATTATTTACTGTACTAAAGAGTGGCAGCCACCCCCTGAACATTCAGCAGAGCGGTAGTACAAATACTCGGCATTTCCCAGCCTGACCTGAACATAGGTGTAGGCCCTAGTCTCAGCCAGATCCTCTGTGCTTACTTTCTTTTCATGATGGCTGCCATGTGCATGCAAGCTTGTGAACAGATGTGGCCACCAAACAAGACGTGGGTAAGCCATGGCTTGCTTACAATGATGTAATTACGTGCCTGGCACCTCCCTCCTGAGCTTGCATGACACCAAGATGCAGCACCATAACAATACTGGTTTTCTTTCCTGATTGTTCAGCCAGTTTGCCACCCTTGTCGTCATCCCCCCCCCCCCCCCCTCCTCCTCAAGAGCCCTGGTCCCCAGTTTTCTCACCCCTGCTCTAGGCTCGTCCCATCCTGTCCATGAATGGGGTTAGATATCGAGGCAGAGTGGCTTTTCTTTGGCCCTGCTGTCTGCTCCAGTCTCATCCCTGCAGCGGGCTGGAATGGACCACAGAGTTGTTCTGTGCTTTGTCCCCTCCTGGGATGGAACTGGATCAGGAACCAGAAAGCTGATTCAGGGAAAACAAAGTGAATCCTTTATGAAACGTTATCGTAGCATTAAAATCCACAACATGCCTCAGCTCCAAAGATCAGGAGTTTCGATTTAGGTCACTCACCACCCCCTGCTTGCCTGCCTCTCAGCTCTAGTGCTCCCTTTTGATCTTATTCCTATGTCTCCTTTCTTATGTCACTGCCTGCTTTACTATGTTTAGAGCAGGCCTGGATTTGCCAACAGGCACACTCGGCCTGTGCTTGGGGTAGCAGGCCAGCTGAAGATGTATTGCCCCCCCCAGCAGTGCTGAATCGCACTCAGCAGCAGCAGCAGTCACTGTCTGTCCATAAGCACGGGCCCTCCAGCTGTGGGAAGCAGGGTGCGCGCGCGCACATCTGTTAGGAGGGGGCGAAACCAAGCAGCACCACAGGTTCAAAGTCCACGGCTGGCACCGCGGACGGGAGTGGGGTGGCGGAAACGTAAGGCAGTTTTAGGTTGGGATAGCTCAAGTACTATTTTAATGTTTTTTGCATGAGCCCGCCCAACGCTGGACAGAAAGGGGGGGGTTAGGGAGAATAAGTCGGCTTAGACTCAGAGAGCGCGCCAGGCAGGGGGCGCGGTGAGGAAGCGGACGGGCCCGGAAGGCGGAAGTGGCTGCAGCTCTGGCTCCGCCCCCACCCCCGGCTGTTGCGCTCTGCTGAGCCGGGATCGAGCCGGGGGGAGGGCTGAGGCAGGTGCTGGGTCCCTCCCCTCACGGGTGCCAGATCCGGTTCGGGCCGGACTGCAGGTGACCGGGTGCTGGTTCGGAAGGAAGGAAGGAAGGAAGGAAGGGGAGGGGGGGTTAGCGCGCGCCCCGCCTCTGCAAACGTTCTCCCTCCCTTCAGCTATTTGCGTTCAAACGGCCGGTTCCGTCCAGTGCTGGGGGCCAGCATGCAGGAGCCCGGGGCCTCGGAGCTGCCCCGGTACCGGTAAGTCACCGAGCGCCCGGCGCCCTCAGGGCTGAGTATGGGGAAAGGGGGAGGGGTGAGAGAGAGAAGCGTGTTTATGGGGAGGTGGGAAGGGAGAGGGGTCTTGATGTAGGGGGATGGGAGTGATGTGTTTATGGAGGGGTCTGAGGGGGAAGGGGGAGGTGTGTTTATGGAGGGGGGCATGTGAGAGAGGGGGGAAGGGTGAGATGTGTTTATGAGGGGTGGGTTTATGGAGGGGGGGAAGGGTGAGGTGTGTTTATGGAGGGGGGTATGTGAGAGAGGGGGTAAGGGTGAGATGTGTTTATGAGGGGTGGGGTTATGGAGGGGGGAAGGGTGAGGTGTGTTTATGGAGGGGGGTATGTGAGAGAGGGGTAAGGGTGAGATGTGTTTATGAGGGGTGGGTTTATGGAGGGGGGGTTTGTGGGGGGGGAAGGGTGAGGTGTGTTTATAGGGGGGGGAAGGGTGAGGTGGGTTTATGGAGGGGTATGTGAGAGAGGGGGTAAGGGTGAGATGTGTTTATGAGGGGTGGGTTTATGGAGGGGGGGAAGGGTGAGGTGTGTTTATGGAGGGGGTATGTGAGAGAGGGGGTAAGGTGATGAGATGTGTTTATGAGGGGTGGGTTTATGGAGGGGGGATTTGTGGGGGGGGGAAGGGTGAGGTGTGTTTATAGGGGGGGGGGGGGAAGGGTGAGGTGGGTTTATGGAGGGGGGTATGTGAGAGAGGGGGTAAGGGTGAGATGTGTTTATGAGGGGTGGTCTGAGGGGGGGGGGGAAGGTGTGTGTGAGGGGAATGATGTATACAGTGGTTTGCAAACGTATTCAACGCCCTGAAAAGGCAGCAGATTTGTGTGGATTATATATATGACACTTACATAGATTGTTCCAGACAGTATGTTTATTGCAAATCAGTATGCTCTTAAAGTAATTCATTATCTTTCTGCATTTTTTGTAAACTAAAGTTAACTGAAAAATGCTGCTTGCATAAGTATTCAACCCCTTCAGGCTAGTACTTGGTAGAAGCACCTTTTGCTGCAATAACAGCTTTAAGTCTTTTGGGGAAGGTTTCTACCAGCTTTGCACACTGTTTGGGAATGATTTTTGCCCATGTTTCCTGGCAGATTTGCTCCAGGTTGTTCATGTTGCTTACGGACTGCAGTTCACTGGTGCCGACCAATGGCAGCGGTAGCCCCTGTGACATAGTAAGGGCAAAGGGCCGTCGGCGCCATTTTGATTACTGGCAGCCTGACAGCCCAAGCCAGTAGATCGCTCCCGGACCCCGCTGGACCACCAGGGACTTTTGGCAGGTCTTGGGGGGTCAGGAGGGGGGGGGGGGTTTGTTAGATTTTTAGTTTTGTTTTTTTTATATTCGCTCCATAAGAGACACATACATTTTCCCCCACTTTTGGGGGAAAAAAAGTGCATCTTATGGAGCGAAAAATACGGTAATTCATTTAAAACAAATTGAAGAAAATTTTTTTTCACTCGGCGCATAGTTAAGCGCTGGAATTCATTGCCAGAGGATGTGGTTACAGCAGTTAGTGTAACTGGGTTTAAAAAAAGTTTGGATAAATTCCTAGAGAGAAAATCCATAAACAATAAGCAATAGTAGCATGAGATTTATTTAAAGTTCGGGTACTTGCGACTTGGATTGGCCATTGTTTGAAACAGGATACTGGGCTTGGTGGACCCTTGGTCTGACCCAGTATGGCATGTCTCATGTTCTTATCTTTCATCTGGGTAAACGTGGAGCTTCCACAGCACAGGGATTGAATACTTATGCAAGTAGCATTTTTCAGTTTTTAATTTTATTTTAAAAAAAATGCAGAGAAATAATGAATTGTGACTTTGAAAATTTCCTTTAAGAGCATACTGGTTTGTAATGAACATACTGTCTGGAACAATCTGTGTAAGCGTCATTTGTAATCCACACAAATCTGCTGACTTTTTAGAGGTGGGCATCTTATTCATTCAGGCTTTTCTTGTGTTGCTCCTGTTTTGAATGCCTGGATATACTCCAGGTAGCATTGCATCTCCCCTCTATAACAAAAAAAAGTGTATTTAATATTAATAAAATGGAATCTTTTTTTTTTTTTTTTTTTTTAGTACTGCTAGGCATGATAACTCTGGCATCCCACCCTCACCAGGACAGCGTACGTGTGTTCCTCACTGCTTGTGGGACCGAGCATTAGAGATGGAAAGATTTTTCAGCAGGAACACACCACCTTTACTTTTTTCTTTCCTAGTAGAATGACTTGCTCATGATCGAAAACCCAAATGGCAGTGAAGAATAATGATGCCATATCCTGGTATCAGAAGAAGGTGAGATTTCAGTGTCTCTGGGCACCAGTGGGGATCCCATGGTCACACTGAAGGGGCTTGCTCAATAGTGGGAGTGCTCACGCACCTGCAGAGCCAGCACTGATATGTCCTTGCCACGGCAGACATGCAGCACTAGGTATGGTGCAGTGGACACCAGCTCGCTGACACACAGTGCTTCATTAAAACATTTACCTGCATCCAGACACAACATCCAGGCCAGCAGGACATTGGGTTTGAGCTAGCTGTATTCTTTAGTTAATTAATAAAATAATCTTTCTTTTTCACTTGGTATTGAGTGGTTGGGCTCTGTGGTTTTCAGTGACTTAAAGTTAATTTACTAAAATCTGTCCCATTAGGGCTAACTCAATGACATTGTTGCGCAGTGCCGTGTGGCGGGACCTGGGTTAGATTCCCAGATCGGCCAGGTGTGGGGATGCTGAGGATGAGCCAGTCCCAGGCATTGCACACCTGGTGGCCAGGTTTAGGGTCCATGAGTCGGGGCTCTGGAGGGAGCACCGGTGTGTGGCCCCCAGCTGAGGAAGGTGGTGGTTGTAGCTGTGATTGGACTAAAGTGAACACACGATTCAGAGAAGTGCTCGGGGAAGATGGTTTCTGGTTTATTTTTTCCCATTGCTGAAAATTGTGAAAGTAACGGACCCAGGCATGCGCTTTCTTCTAGATTGGTGCTTATGACCAACAGATGTGGGAAAAGTCAATCGAACAGACTGAGATAAAGGTACACGATTAACTTGTTTTCTGCATGCATGGGGCCTGGGATGTAGTGATCACACATCCTCATGTCCTTGTACGATATACAGTGTTCTCATGCACGACCCGCTGCCATATCCTGCACACGTGCACGCGGGATGGGCTACAGGTGCATTGGTGCCTGTTCAGACACCAAACTTGTCTTATTTATTTATTTTATTTATTTATTTAAAATTTTTATATACCGACATTCATCCAGGATATCATATCGGTTCACATTGTAACATAAACTGGCGCTAGGCATGGCGCTTTACATTGAACGATTAAAACATGCGAACAAGGTATTAAAAGGGGGTGGGAGATAACATGGGAAAGTTTGCATTAAATTATATTATAGCAACGTTTGCAAATATATACATATGTACAATGGAAAAAGACTAAGAAGTGCAGGCAGGCTAGTGAGGGAGAAAGGGGAGGAGGAGAGAGGAGAGCTGAGAAGGAGGGAGGAGCGGGGAAAGTAGAGGGGAGAGTGGAAGGTGGATATAATGGATAGGAAGAGTGAAAAATTAGGTGTATGCTTTAGCAAAGAGCCAGGTCTTAAGCTTCCGCTTGAAAGATTTGAGGCATTCCTCTTGCCGTAAGTCAACTGGCATTGTATTCCAGAGGGTCGGCCCGGCTATAGATAATGCACGGGCTCTCGTGGAAGTAAGTTTGTAGAGTTTAGGAGAAGGGATAGGCATGGTTGCAAGGTGTGCATGTCTGGTAGGCTTAATAGACTGGTGTAAATGGAAGGAATCGTTAAACCAATTCATTTCAGGGTTGTATAAGGCCTTATGGATTAGAGAGAGCGCCTTATATTGTATGCGGGAAGCTATTGGAAGCCAATGTAAATCTTTTAGAACAGGGGTAATATGGTCATGTTTACGTAAGTTGGTCAATATCCGGGCTGTGGTGTTTTGCAGGATTTGAATGGGATGGATGGCATTGTTGGGTAGGCCGAGAAGTAGGGAATTGCAGTAGTCAGTCTTGGCGAAGATTGTAGTTTGGGAAGGGAAGTTGGTTCGGGAAGGGAAGGGAAGTTGGTTTTAACGGCCAGTTTTTCATGCACCAGAGACCCTAGGATGTCCAGCAGAGCAAGCAAGCTTTCACTTTATTTTCTCTCTTAGAACAATGAAGCCAGAGCTGAGCAGCATCTATGCGACATGTTCATTCCGTCTGCTCTGCTCTGTTAGCAATAAGAACACGGTTGCACGTTTGTACGGCAAAGAGCATCTCCCCCCATCTAAGGAAGCATATCTAGCCTTCTGCTTAATATCCAACAGGCCGATGCAATATCGGCGCGCGTTAAACGGGCACTCGTAACTGAGCGCCCGCTTTCTTAATGTGCACCGGTCTGCTTCTCCCGGGCGACTAATTTAATATTTAAATAGGCTGCCACGGTAAAAAGGAGGCGCTACGGAAAATTGTATGCCCCTAGATCCTCCTAGCATCAGGCGCCCAGGAGAGACGGCTGTCAGCGGGTTAGGAAAACGGACGCTCAATTTTACAAGCATCTGTTTTCCTAACCTGTGCACAGCCACAAGTTAGCAAAATGGATGCTCGTTAATTGAGCATCCGTTTTCCTAACCTGACCTCCGGTAGCATTTTTTTTTTCCTCAATATTAAGTCAGAGGAACTACAAAAAAGCACGTTGTTTTTTTTTGCACTGGGGGTAATAGCGAACAACCTCATCAACACGAATTTACATGTGACGAGTGATGTTAGCTACGCGCTTGACTGGACCTGCATTTTGAAGCGCTAATCTCCTTATTGCATGAGGGGTTTTGGACGTGCGTCCAGAGTGCATGTAAACCCGTGTGCTTGGCTGAGCAGACTGTATTGCATCGGCCTGCGAGTGTGAGAACCGTGGATGCTCGACGTGGCCTCACAAGGAAGCTTTAAAGGTGTTCTGACTAGTATTTATATCTGTGAGAAACCAAAGTTAAACTTATAGATGGACTTTTTTTTTTTTTTTTTGTTAACCTCCAGGGCTTTAATAATAAACCAAAAAAGATGGGGCACATAAAATCGGACCTTATAGATGTGGACCTAGTCAGAGGTAGGTGCGATCTGTGCAGAGAAAGTGGATTTCAGGTTACAGGCCTGCCCCAGGGGACGCTTTGAATAAATGGTGTGCACCTTGTGGGCTCAGGGGGTGGTAACCGTGCCAGAACCTCTAGCAAAAGACTTGGACCCCCCGGAAGGCAGGAAAGCCTTGGAGCGGAGGCACAGAATCAAGGTCGCTGGCTGTTCTAACTAGGGAAACAAACCAGAACAGCTGGGAAATCTTTTTTACTTTTGAAGGGTGGGAAAGAATCTCCCTTAACAGTGATTTATTTTCCTTTAATCTCCATCGATACCTTTAGTTGTAACAAAAGAGAGAGTCATAAAAATAGAAACACGGCACCATGGATAGTTCTGTCCTTGCTTGCATGCGAAGGAATTGTGTGTGTTGTGATGGTTAACAAATAAAGCAAACCGTCCTTTGTGCAAAGAAAAAAGAAAGTAGATCTGTTGTCCTCGCGTATTAACTATGCGCCGGGTGGTATTGATCAAATGTCGTGTGATCCGGGCACGCGGAGAAAGGAAGGAAGGGTTGCAGATCTAAACAGTGAGAATGCACAAAGAAAGAAATGCATTTCATGGCCATATGCAGCTCCGAAATCTTGCTGCATTGCTCCAGTGAAGAGTGCTGGCTAATGAAGTCCATGGCTGTTTTTGCTTGGGGCTTCTAGTTTGGGGGGGGGGGGGGGGGGGGGAAGGGGAGCTGGCAGGCTGTCCCAAGAGGAGATGCAGCAGGAAAATATATGCTTAGGTTTTTATTTTTGCCTTTTCAGGGTCCACGTTTGCCAAAGCAAAGCCTGAGAGCCCCTGGACGTCTCTGACCAGGAAGGGAATCGTGCGGGTTGTGTTTTTCCCCTTGTTCAGCAAGTGGTGGATCCAGGTCACCTCGCCTTGTGTCTTTGCTTGGCTGCTGCTCCTGTACCTCCTACAAAGTAAGATCCTAGGGCCAGGTGAGGCAGGGTGGATTTATTTCTGCCGAGTGGCGGAAACAGAGGTCAGTCAGGCAAACAATACAGCATGTACGAAGAGAGCTCTTAATCTAGAAAATCTTCATGTTTCTTGTCTAGCTCCTTGTAGCAACAGAGAAACGTATTACACTAGTCCATCGTAAATGGTGAAAGCACAGGTATTTTATGGAAGTAAAATAAAATGAGTCCAGTAAACTAAACAAATAAAAGGGAAAAGCTACCGTTTCTGTTTATGGCACAGCTGAGTGTCTCTCTCTCATGTACAAGACGTTGGCCTGGCTGGTGATTTCAGCCCTTTGCTTGGCACAGTGTGCTTGGGCTGTGCCTAACCCCGGTAAACCCTCCCCCACCCCCGGGGTTATTAAAAGCGGGTTGGAGGCCATGCTCCCTTCTCTGACTGAGCTCGAGCTGGCACTTTGTTTTAGGAAGTGGCAAGAGGGATGCGACTGTGCGTATCTGAGTTCTGTCGGCAAAGACGTTCGGTAGCCATTTATGGGGCAATTTTGAAAATCGTGCGGGCAGGGCGAAGGCTGAGGGCGCTTTTAACAGCGGGCTTTCCACTCTCTTCTGAAAGGAAGAGTCCTGACCCACCTTCCCTTTCAAAACTGTCCAGAGAAGACATCGTACTGCTTTTTCTGGCAAAAGCAATGCGTGCAGTCTTTGGAAATAGCAAAACCACCTGCACTGCTGCCAGCCCGAGATCACCGCCCCAATTAAGTGTGTGCGCGGTGGAACCACTCCTTCCCCTTCACCCACACCAGCAGTGCACAGAAGGATATTTCAGGCTGAATGCATGGAAACGAGCGCAGAGAAAAAGCAGGCAGTGGCCACCTCTGCTCCTTCCCCTAACACAGGAGCAGTCATCTCCCGTCCGCAAGAGCTCCTAACTACTGGGCTTTTCAGGATATCCCTAGTGAATATGCATGGGAGAGATTTGTGGACATGCAGATCTCTCTCATGCATATTCATTAGGCTTCTCCTGAAACTCCCTAGCAACACATCCCAAGAGTTTATAGTTGTCACTGATTGGCAAAGGTAAACCTTTTATCTTTCAGTCACCGCAGTCGTGTTGTATTTCATGGTGCCTGTAGCTCACCTGAGCGAGGTGATGAAACCAATGTGCCTTATGCTTCTGCTGGGAACCATCCACTGTCAGATTGTATCCACGCAAGCCACCAAGCCTTTGGGAAAACACAGGGGCAAAAGGAGAAGGTGAGGCCTAGAACTGATGGGCTTGGAAGATGCTTTTTGCAGTGGTGGTTGCGGAATTAGGGGTTTCCCTCCAGGAGGACGGGCTCTTAATGGCAGTGGATGCCCTAGCTGGAGGACTTGAGGGCCATGCGTATTCTTTGCTGTTGTGGAATAAGTTTGCAAGCGGGATATGATGGCTAAACTGGTTCAGATGTCTTCTTTTAGGGTACATGAACAATCAAGTTGGGGACACAGCATCCTGTGTGCAGCTTAGCATTGTACTGAATACCTGGAATGTCTCCTTTATGTAGACATTTATTTAGAAAAGGGGAGATAAACTGCAACCTTCAGATCATGAGAAGATGCCATACTGGGTCAGACCAAGGGGCCAACAAGCCCAGCATCCTGTTTCCAACAGTGGCCAATCCAGGCCATAAGAATGTAGCCTGTGATTACAGGAAGGGGAGGGGGGGGGGTGCTCAAATTCCAAAGACAGCATATTGGACTTTCAGAACCAGGCCTGATTTTCACTAAGACTAGGCGAGGAGGGGGGTGTCTGTCTATTTTGCCGTACAGCTCTCAGATCCAGTCTTGGAGGTTTTTACGATCTCCACAATGAATATTCATGAGCTAAATTTGCATGTATTGCATTGGACCAGTTTGAATGCAGCAGTTTGCATTGAACTTGTGCTGAATGGAAGGTAAATGAAGCTTTTTCTGGTTTCCCTTCTGTTTTTAGGAAGTTGCGCAAGTCAGCCAGCGGGGATGCGACCACTAGCCGCAGTAAAGAAAAGCAGGCGTCGTTCTCTTCCAGCCTTCTGCAGGCTTTGCGTTACCTAAGGTGGGACACGTTCACAGCCTCCCAAACCCAGCCCTTTGTCACAGGGAAAATAACCAAAGCACCTGGCAAAAGGATGGCCTGCCAGTGCAGACAGACGTACAGACGCCCAACCCCACCCCCCACACACCCGCCCTGTTCTGCAAATCTGGGTTGGAAAACCTTCCTGAAGCTCTATCTCTGCATGTCTGGTAAGGTTCCCATCCACAAGGCCGACAAAGGACTGGAAGGGTAGTGCAGGTAACTGCAGAACCCAGCTGTGCCCCCTCACCTTTGCAAGGAAGCGCAAGATTTGGATTCTGTTAACTGCCGGTAATTTGTATACCTAAACTTCTGAGAGGAAAGTTACAGGAAAGCGGGTAATTTAGATGTTTTTTTGTGAGGAGAGGCACTGGCAGGAGCTGGTGATGTGTCCTGGACACATCCTGCTTCTCTTCAGCCTATTTAGGGAGCTACAAAGGGCATACATGATCTGAGAGGCCGTGGTGGACAGCCTGAGATATCACTGCAGGCCACGTTCCTAGGGTGGAATGGGAATTTTGGCAGCACCGTGTGGAGCTGCTGTCTGTGAGGAGTGTTACTCCTCTTTCTCTCTCTTTCCAGCAGACCAGGAAAGGTAAAGTTCAGGGAGAATTACCTGGGCACAGGAGATGCTGGCTTATACAAGAACAGTCCCAGGATTAAGGACCGGTTTCAGCATCCCATGGAGAGAAAACCCAGCTCGGATGCACAAAGGAGACTGGTAAGGTTACAGCTGCCATGTGCAGAGAACCAGAAAATTGCAAAGCTCTACATTTTGGCAATATCTAATTTTGTTTTTTAAAGCCCCAGGCATGGGCGCTTGCCTCTTTAGGGAGAACTCTCTCCTCTTTCTCACAGCTTTTGCCATTCACAGAGGCCCTGAGCCATGCATGATGGGGAAAGTAGCAATAGTTCCCTGTACGTACCTGGATCAGTCCAGACTCCTGGGCTTTGCCCCCCCTAGCAGATGGAGACAGAGCAGATATCAAAACAAACAAATAGGCAGGTGCCACCTACAGTCCGGCAGTGTTCCTCTGTCTCCAGCAGGTGGTGGAGGTGCCACCTACAGTCCGGCAGTGTTCCTCTGTCTCCAGCAGGTGGTGGAGGTGCCACCTACAGTCCGGCAGTGTTCCTCTGTCTCCAGCAGGTGGTGGAGGTGCCACCTACAGTCCGGCAGTGTTCCTCTGTCTCCAGCAGGTGGGGGAGGTGCCAAACCTACGGTCTGCGCTGTGTGCTTAAGTTCATTATCTTGTGTTTAGTTAGTTTAGGGGACTTCTTTGTCTTTTGTTGCTGGATTATTTCAGCTTTATTTAAAAAGAATATAAAAGAAAGGAGCTTGTGGCAGCACAGTGGTCGTTAGGTTCTGAGAGAGCCATCCCTCGCTGGTCTGAGGCAGCTGCTTCACAGGGTCGAGGGCCCTACTTATCTTCTCAGCAGCTTGGGTGCGACACCGGGGAGCCAGGCTCATTCCACCTGAAGGGATCAGCACCTTGGACCACGGCCGGGCAAGTTTTGCTTTTGTTTTCTCCCGCACCGGCGCTCTCTCCTTCATTCCCTGTCGCAGCGCGGTATTTGCCTTTCGTTTTGCTGTTTATTCATTGAATTTTCTTTAATTTATTTTGTCTTTATTTTCCTGTCACGACTTGATGCTGCGTTCGTCCGTTTGCCACGTGTGTGGGTCGGTCCGCGCGCGGCTGTCCAGGGAGGGCCTTTGCTCGGCTTGCATCCCGGGGGGAGGGGAGGGGCTGTCGGGAGCCCTCCCCAAAAATATTAAAATGGCAAAACTAGTTAGATCAAAGTCTGCCCCAGTCCCGATTGGGACGTCTGCTGCAGTTCACTCTGAGGCTGATCAGTTCCCGTTCAGCATGGGAACGGGGGACCATTTTCCAGTCATTCCGGGTTGGGTCTAGTGCAGCGTTGGGGGAGGGGGTTTTACCTCCTCCTCTTTCTCCCCAGCAAGGTTTCCCAAGGGACAGGGAACCTTTACAGCCTAATTCCCCTGCAATGGAGGAGAGCCTCGAGAGGGCATCTGACTCCTCCTCTTCCTCTTTTTGTCACAATTTGTGTTATTGCTTCATAAAGCTTACAAGGAGAGGAAGTTGGGGAAGCTGCAGTCTGGTAAAAAGGTCGTTTCTCAAGGATTTAAGCCCTCTGCTAAGAAAAGGTCTTCCTCTAAGGGAGGCATGGAGCCTGCTCAGCCTAAGCGTCCCTGTCGGTCAGGGGTTCCCCAGATTACTATGGATACTTCTAGGCAGGATTATGATCCAGATGACCTAGACCTACTGCCCAAGCCCCCACAGGGGGTGGATGTAGACCCTGATTTACAGCACCAAGGCACAATGCGAAGGGCACATGCTGCGGAAGGGGATGACCCCAAGGTGTGCACCTCTTTAGAAAGGAGGAGTTGGGTCCCCGTATTCCTTCTGTTTTAGCTGAACTGGGCATTGAAGGTCCCCCTGAGGAATCTGAACTGGGTGCTATGGATCCAGTGTTGCTGGGTCTGAGAGGCCCTGCTTCTTCCTTTCCCTTTCATTTCTCGGCTACAGATTTGCTCTTCCGGGAATGGGATACCCTGGACCTGGGATTGAAAGTGTGTAAAGCCATGGACAAGCCATATCCTCTGCCATCGGATGCTTTAGAGCTGCTTTGAGTACCCAAGGTGGATGCGGCAGTGTGCACTGTTACCAAGAAGACCACGATCATGGTTACTGGAGCTACAGCACTCAAGGACCTGCAAGACAGGAATTTGGAGGTGCAACTTAAAAGGATTTTTGAGGTTTCAGCACTGGGAGTGCATGCGGCTATTTGCAGCAATTTTGCCTTACGAGCGGGTCTCCACTGGATTCAGCAGTTGCAAGCTAACGCCACCTTATCAATGAAGAGGCGGCCCAGGCAGGTCATCTGGAAGCTTTGGTGGCGTACAGCGCGGATGCACTACATGATCTACTGCACACATCGGCCAGATCCATGGTTTCAGCTGTCTCAGCTCATAGGCTCCTCTTTTATTTATTTAACATTTTTTATATACCGATAGCAGTTTACACATCGTACCGGTTTACATGGAACAAAATGGAAGGGCGTATCCTTTACATAGAACAGTGATAAAATAAATATTGATAAACAGAATAAACACAGATAAACAAAGTAAAAATGTAACATCAAATGCTAACTTTGGTTCAGCATTTAAACCAGGAAGAAGATAAATATATATACAGCTTATATAAGTAAGAATAGCATATTTACATTGCGATTAATTTGCAAGGGGTTCAGGGGGGAGAGAATTAATTAGACAAGAGATTAAAGAGTAAGATATAAGATCTGGAGAGGGGAAGAATAACTAATGGGTGAACAACTGAAACAAGTTGGGAAGGGGCACTTAGGAAGCAAAGGTAAGTCTATTGACGGTAGCCGAGGCGTTGAGGAGTTTAGGTGAAGGCCTGCTGAAACAGCCAAGTTTTTAATTTTTTTAAAACTTGGGTGTAAAGAATTCATAGAAACATAGAAACATAGAAACATAGAAATGACGGCAGAAGAAGACCAAATGGCCCATCCAGTCTGCCCAGCAAGCTTCCCTCATTTCTTCTCCCATACTTATCTGTTTCTCTTAGCTCTTGGTTCTAATTCCCTTCCACCCCCGCCATTAATGTAGAGAGCGGTGGAGGAGCTGCATCCAAGTGAAATATCTAGCTTGATTAGTTAGAGGTAGTAGGAGTAGTAACCGCCGCAATAAGCAAGCTACACCCATGCTTATTTGTTTTTACCCAGATTATGTTATACAGCCCTTATTGGTTGTTTATCTTCTCCCCTGCTGTTGAAGCAGAGAGCTATGCTGGATATGCATCGAAAGTGAAGTATCAGGCACATTTGGTTTGGGGTAGTAACCGCCGTGACAAGCCAGCTACTCCCCGCTTTGTGAGTGTGAATCCTTTTTTCTTCTCCCCTGCCGTTGAAGGTATGCTGGATATGCGTGAAGTATCAGTTTTTCTTTTCCCCTGCCGTTGAAGCAGAGAGCTATGCTGGAAATTCGTGATGTATCAGTCTTTCTCCGATGCCGTTGAAGTAGAGAGCCATGCTGGATATGCGTCGAGAGTGAAGTATCAGGTACATTTGGTTTGGGGTAGTAACCGCCGTAACAAGCCAGCTACTCCCCGCTTTGTGAGTGCGAACCCTTTTTTCTTCTCCCCTGCCGTTTAAGCAGAGAGCTCTGCTGGATGTGTGAAGTAACAGTTTTTCTTTTCCCCTGCTGTTGAAGCAGAGAACTATGCTGGATATGCATTGAAAGTGAAGTATAAGAATGGAGTGATCAAGCTAGTTGAAAGGCATCAGGAATAGAGGAAGGTGGAGGTAGTAATCTGGATATTTGGTTTGGGGTAGTAACCGCCGTAACAAGCCAGCTACTCCCGTCATTGTGAGTGCGGAGTTCGTGCGGCATAGAGTACCAGAGGGTAGGGCCGGCCAAAGTTAACGCTCTTTTATTAGTAGAGGTAAATTTGATGAATTTCAGGGAGGGTAGGTGCAACGTTCCTTGAAGGATAGTTTGTATGGGTCTTGTTGAGACGTAAGGAAGGAAGGGGGGATTGAGCCAGTGCGTGTTTTCATTTACAATAGATTTATGAATGAGGGAGAGAACTTTGTGTTGTATTCTTGAAATGATTGGTAGCCAATGCGACTCTTTCAGGATGGGGGTGATGTGAGAAACTGGTCGGTTTGGTCGTGTGGATGTCTCCTCCAAGTCACAGCTAGGGTCCTTGCCCGTCAAAACAAACTACTTTTCGGTAAAGACCTGGAAGATATGATCCAATCTCTGGGGGAGAATAAGATTTCTAATTTCTCCTTGAGGTTACGAAACCAAGCGAAGAGCAGTGCAGGACACTTTGCAATGACTTCTGCAACTAGGGGCCATCGTCTCAGTGCCTCCGGAGGCAAGAAGGAAAGGCCGTTACTCCATTTACTTCATGTGCCAAAAAGAGGGATCCTTTCGGCTCATTCTGGATCTGAAAAAAGAAAATAGATGTCTCCGGGTCCCCCAGTTCGCATGGAGACGCTCTGGTCAGTCATTGCTTCGGTGCGCAAGGGAGAGTTTCTAGCATCCTTAGACCTCACGGAAGCAGATCTTCATATAGGCATTCTGTCAGACCACCAGAGGTTTCTTCGGTTTTCGGTACTGGATCAGCATTTTCAGTTTCAGGCTCTGCCCTTCAGTCTAGCCACAGCGCCCAGGACATTTACCAAGTGGTGGCAGCCCATCTCCACAGGGAAAGGTTGCTGGTGCATCCTTACTTGGATGATTGGCTGATTCGTGCAAAATCGAAAGCACTTGCCCAGGAGGTGATTCAGAGAGTACTTCAGCTTCTGCAATCGCTGGGCTGGGTGGTCAGTTTCGCCACCCACTCAGTCATTGGAGTATTTGGGTGCTCTATTCGACACTCAGCAGGGCAGAGTTTTTCTTACCATGGAACGCATCTCCAAGCTGCAAGTCCAAGTAAGAGGTTTAATGCTCAAGCACCCACCCAGAGTCAGAGATTAGTTACAGGTTCTCGGGTTGATGACTTCAACGTTAGAACTTGTACCCTGGGCCTTTGCTCATATGGGGCCTTTGCTCATATGAGGCCTTTACAGTCCGCCTTGCTTTCCCCGATGGAACCCAGTCTCCGAGCATTTTCATCTACCTTAGCGAAGCAGGACCCGTTTAACATCCAACCGACGGAGATCCCTGCCAGTGGGGCCCACAAGTTCCACCTCAGAAAATGCTGGGAGCTCTACCGACTGATTGACGTGGAAGGAGGTAACCACCTTGGGCAAAAAGGAGGGCACAGTCTTGAGAGAGACCCCAGAATCGGAGAATCGCAGGAAGGGCTCCCGGCAAGACAACGCCTGGATCTCAGAAATTCGCCGCGCAGAGGAGATAGAGACCAAGAAGACGGTCTTAAGCATAAGATCCTTGAGCGTAGCGTGGCATAGAGGTTCGAAAGGAGCCACACAGAGCGCCCGAAGGACCAGTGGCTCGAGAGGGAGGACGAAGATGTCTAACACACCCGAGAAACCGAACCACGTAGGGATGACTCGCAAGAGGGTGACCGTCCACGGGCCCTAGGAGAGAGCCAAGCGCAGAGACCTGAACGCGGAGCGAGCTGAACGAGAGGCCCTTAGAAAGACCCTTCTGGAGGAAAGAAAGAATCATTGGGACCGAAGCAGAGCGGATAGAAGTAAAAAAATTCTTTTAGGAGAACAGTTATATATAATAAATCATCCAAGTAAGGAGTACGTTATATATAATATATTATAATTATAATGTATTGCTCACCCCCTTGTTTATGTAAACCGACATGATACGAACTGCCGTGAATGCCGGTATAGAAAAACACAAATAAATAAAAAATAAAAAAAACAGTGATTTCTATTATTTGGAGGACCATGCAAAGAAAGGTGAAGCTGCATCTACTTTAGTAAAATGGATTAAGGAAACTTTCTACAGTATATGTATTGAAGGGTAATAAAGTTCCAGTTATACTTAGAGCCCATTCCACACAAGCATTGTCTTCATCATGGGAAGGGAGGCAAATCCCAGGAGTCTGGACTGATCTGGGTACGTACAGGGATGTACGCATACTATCCATTTTGCTGCGTGTACTATAAAGTCGGCAAGGCACACTCATACTGCCGAATCAGAGGACATGAATGCACATCCCTAAGATCTAGTAAGAGCTGTGACAGCCTTGTCCTTGGTCTTTAGTTCTGCTGTTCTAACTTCAGGTGCCTTGATGTTCTGTCGCCAGATAAGTTCCCAGCGGTCAGGCAATGACATCTCGGATGAACTCTCGAGTGATGAGGACACTGAAGCCAAGAAACAGATGACCTTCCTGCACCAGCGCGTGGGAGGGGCTTCAAGCGACAACAGCTGCACGCTAAAGAACCGAAAACCCTGCGCCACTTTAACTTCCCAGAAGCTTCAGGTACATTGATGAGCCGGATGGACATCTCCCGCAGCTTCCTTCAGTTTGGTGCTGCAGCCGTTCTCATGGTTTGTGTTTTCCTTTGTCATCCACAGAAGGGGAAGCAAAGAGGTTCATACTGGGCTCGTCTGATCCGCGATTCGGATAGTCTGGTGGAATCCGAGCAAGAGTCTGCGGCTTATAGTCAGGTAACGCTAGATTGTTATATTGCAGTAGGCACCGTGGCCCCATCCAAGCCTTGTTCCAACTGGATTTTGCTAGGCGCAGGTGCAAATACTATCATGTGCAGCATCCTCATAGGGTTATAAGGCCATTAAGTTGGCACCATTGACCTCGGGGGCAGTGGTCGCAGTGCCACCTACGGACGTTCAGCACCATGAGTATCATTGCAGTTAGTGTGCCCCCCTGTTAGTTACCTGCAGTCATGCTAACACCTGCTCCAGATTATTGTACTTTGCTGCTGTAGAGTGACATCAGGCAGGTATTGTATTAGTGGCAGGGCACGGTACCAGCAGAGTACTGTTGGAGTCTCCTGTTTACCTTCTTGCTAATTCTTCACTTTTAAAGATGACCCCTGATTTCTTGCCTTCAGTTTTTCAGATAACGTGCAAGGGAAGGGCTTTTCCCAGTCCTGGAGTGGCCCCCTAGCCAGTTGGGTTTTTGGGTCATCTACAGTGAATGTGCATCTGAGAGATTTCCGTACAGTGGAGGCAGCGCATGCAAATCTATTTCCTGCACACACGTTGTGGCTGTCCTGAAAATCGGAGCGGCTAAGGGGTAACTCCAGTGTCTGCTTGAGAAGACACAGTTTGTATCCCGGTTACGTTGACCCTAAGCAGGAAACAGAAGCCGTATCTGTTATCACAGCGTGGTAACTGCAGGTTATTGTAGCGTGCGCTGTGGAGAGAGGAGTTTCTAATCTTCCTTTCTGTGTGGCAATAAAAAAAACAAAAGGAGAAACTCTCTCAGCTTTGCTAGAGCAGATGTTGCTTTAAGATTCTGCCCCACTGGACTTGTCGTTCCTGCTGCTTTTACAGAAATGGGAATTACAAATCCAAAAATCGAAATTATTCCAGCCTATCCCTGCTGATCCTGACGATCTAGAGCCAGTTGGTAACATTGTTCATAGCACACAAGATCTGTGCCCAAGTTAGAGCTGGGCGGGGCTAGGCAGCCACACCCAATTTGTTTTGTACAAATTTTCTATAAGGGCCAAAGGAACGCTTTGCATTATTAATCATCACAGCTGCGTTGGCAAACTGCTTCTCCCGCAAACATTGTTCATGTTTTCAGAAACCAGTTCTTGATTCTTTTGTTTTTTTGCTCTTCCTTGTCAGCACCATTCCCTCTCCCCCCTTCCCACCCTTAGCTGAATGGATTTCCTTTGTGTCCTCTTAAAGGGCTCCAGGTCTGGTATCAGTGGCAGCTCTAGGAGCTGCAACGTGTCGGGCAGGGACTCTGAGAGCACACGGCACGGCTCGGAGACGGAGGACATGCTCTGGGAGGACTTGCTCCATGGGCCAGAGTGCCGCTCCTCCTGCACGAGTGACAGCAGGGACTCTGACATTCCCAATCCTCCGCTGGGGGGCAAGAAGGACCTGAAGGAGGATGTGTTCCAGCAGGTAGGATGGCGGGGGCTGAGACATGGAATAAATGTATCCCATCCCTTACACAGGACCACTTCTCTTCAGGTTTCCAGTGGAGGATTGGTTTAAGGGGGGAGATACCAGCAGTAGTAACAATTTAGACCTCTGGCACAGCTTGGCCATGAGGATATTAGAGGCCTCACTTTGCAAGGACAGGGTCTTCTGGTCCAGCTCCTGACTGTTGAAAATATTGCACGATGCGTTGGAAAGGTTTCATGGCCTGGATCTCTCTCCACAGAACCATCTGTTTTGGCTTCAGCACACGAGCCCGGCCTCTGAGAAAGTGAGCGCCATTATCTGGGAAGGGAACGAGTGTAAAAAGACTGACATGTCTGTGCTGGAGATGAGCGGAGTCATCATGAAAAGGGTAGGGATGGAGGGGCATCCCGTACCCACAGATTCTCACTGCCTGTAAGCCGGCGGGTGGTCAGCATGGAAGGAATTAGTTGCAGCTTGGCACCCACTGACTCTGCTGGCAGTCTGGACACTGAGACCAGAGCAGAGTTAAGACATGGCTGTGCGTGTGTGCGGGCGTGTGTGTGTGTGTGTGTGGGAGTTTGCACTGCATCCTTTTTCATTTGATTTTTCACTGGGTCTGCAGGTTAGCACCTATGATCATGGCTCAGGATATCAGATCGTGGGGAATCTCCTCACCCTCGGCCTGGGAGTCTGTCCCTTCCTTTATCGGCTGTTTCTGCAGAAGGACCTGGAGCTGCTCCCAGACATTTCGGCTGAGGACCTGCTGCTGATTTACTGTGGGGCTCCGCCGAGCCCCCTCCTCATTGCCCTGTCGACCATCAACTTGGTGGAGCACGTCTGTCTGACCTGGATCTTCTTCTTCATGATGTGCGTAGCCGAGAGAACGTACAAGCAGGTTGGTATTACTTCTGCACGCATCTTGCTACTTTTCTGGAGCTGAATAACTTTTTTAAAAAGGGCTATGCAAGCAGAAAATAGAATTTAATTTTACACACTAATCCTTCCTGGCGGGAGGGTTAAGGCTGTCATACCAGTGAGGTTTTATTTTCCTCATAATTTTGTAAGAATTCATTACTTTTCACTGTAGGATTGAATGTCAAATCTTTCATACAAAAATGCCAATGGTAGCAAATCCTGCAAAGTAAATAGCTCATTTCTCACCCCCAACTTCTAGAGGAAGATTGAGGAAAAGCGAGAATGGAGAATGGAAAAAAGCCCAGTTTTTCACACATCCCCTAATCCTTGTTGACTTGTCTCCCCTTTTAGCTGTTTTTACCTCTGCTAACAACGAGGTGTGAAGATGGTGGGTCTCCTTTGTTCACGATGGACTGAAGGGTCTGTGGTGAACCTTCCACCTGGGACCATTTTCCCCCCCTGATGTCATTCAGAATACATAAAAGATGATTTGTGTTAAGCTCCACATAGGCTTTTCTTCCTAACTCTCTTTCTGTAACCCAGTCATCGCAGCAGCTGTCCTTGACCAGAAGGTCACGGACCATAACTCCCTGCAGAGCCCGGTGCACGTACATCAGAGTTAGGTCACTAGAGGTCGAGTCCGAGCGATGGCCCAGGCTCTGCAGCAGCCCCTGCCTTGGTCAGCCCGAGGAGCCTAGGTCAGGGTCAGGGCTCCTACAGGGCAGCCGCTGAAAATCCACCACTACCGGAAGGCCTCAAGGTCAGCTCGTTTAAAACCTGCAAGGGAATACCTTTCGGATTAAAACAGTTTTGTCGTCTACTCTCTCTCTCTCTCCATCCCTTGCAGAGGTTTCTGTTTGCCAAACTGTTCAGTCACCTCACCTCAGCTCGAAAAGCCAGGAAATCCAAAATCCCCCACTTCAGACTCAAGAAAGTGCAGAATATCAAGAGCTGGCTCTCGCTCCGCTCCTACCTGAAGGTAAGCCTGGGCTTTTAATCCAAACTATATTATTGACAAGCCCACTTCCCTTGTACCGGCTCTAACTCTGCAATTTATAATTTAATTTTGGAAACCGTGCCATTACCGATCCATAGGGGCCATCTGAGCCCCTGGCCACTCTTCTCCCTTTACCACCCCCCTGCTGAGAGCATGCACTAAAAACTCCTCCTCCAATTCTGTAAAATCATCAGGTTTGGGGAAGGAATGCTGGGGGTGCCCGACATCATCTTCCGTTAACGTTGTGGGTTAAGTCCGAAGCTTGCTTTATTTTCCAGGCCATTCCTGGACTCCCAGCTGTTGCATGATCTCCTGAGGGTGGGGTTTGTTTTTTTTTTTTTGTCTATTTATCATAGGGGCTTTCATGATGGTCACCTTACAAACTCTGTGATTTGTTTGCCTATGTTTTGCACACACTGCTACGTTTTTAACCATAGTATGTGCTATGCGGAGTTAACCGCGTTGGGTGCTGCTTTAGTGGTAAAGGGATTTATGAAGGTAAGAAGGATGATATCCTGGGCCGCAGATTCCAAGGTGGCACTAAACGTTGTGAGAGCGCCCCTCTCGTGCACAGGCCATGGGTTTATTTTGTGGCTGTCTGCCATGTTTTTTGCACAGAGACGGGGGCCTCAGCGCTCGGTGGATGTCATGGTGTCTTCGGTCTTCTTGCTAACCCTCTCCATCGCTGTTGTCTGCTGTGCACAGGTAAAGCCTTGAGGGTTTTGCATTTTTATCTTGCTCTCCCAGGTGGGCTGCCTGGGGGAGGCGGAAGTCTCTCGGTGGGGGGGAGGGCCGGGCCATGAGAAACTTTCCTTTTTTCTCTCTGTTGTTCCTAGGTTCTGCACGGCCACGCAACATTCCTAAATTATTATTATAACTGGGAACTTCTGATCTGGGAAGCTGCTCTGCTTCTCTTCCTATTGCGGCTGATGAGCCTGGGGTCTGAAATCAACAAGAAATACAGCAACACCTCCATCCTGCTGACTGAGCAGGTACTGAAATGACCGTCTTGGCTGCTTTTATTTGTTTTTTCCTTACTTTATTGTAAGTAGTTTTAATTTACATCTTAGCCTGTCCTGTTAACCCATTAGTTCCTCTGTAGTTGGAGCTTTTGGCAGGGGAGGAGGGGACTGAAGTCCTAGCTGGCACCTGAACTTAGCCGGTCCCTATTTCAGGGCAGCAGACAGCCAGTGAGTCCGTCCGCTTGGCATTGAGGGTGAGGGCCATGGAACCAGCACAGCCCGAGGTTTATAAAAGCAGCAGGGGGGGGGGGGGGGGAGGAGAAGCCTTGCCAGCATCTCAGCTCATGTAAAATGTACCTTCAGTGGCCGCCATGCAGGGCTGACAACTGTCTAGAAGCTGGGTTTGTAGCCGCTTGCTTCCTGCTCATTTCTAAAGTAAGCCATATTTTCCAGGGGGAGGGGAGTTTTATGGCCGAGTGCTTCCGGCTGCCCCTTGTTCTGAAACGGGCTGAGATTTCCAGCCATTACCGCATGAATGGTTTTATTAAGCCCAAAGCGTATTCTGCATCAATATGCTCTTGGCTTTGCACTAGAGTGAATAGTGTTGCAACAGTCCACGACCCAGGTTAGTTTTGTGCCATTTTTTCTTCTTGCTTTGAGGATTAAGAGGTTTAATTTGATTTGGAGAGCACTAAGTTTACATTGCAGCATCCTCAGGGCTTTGGGTTTCAGCATTTTTAGTGGCCAGCTGCATCAGAAAAGCAGCTCTGCCAGACTCCGAATAAACAAAAGAAAACCAAAGCCAGAGGAACTGGGTCCTGGTGCACTTCCTCCAGAGCAGCAAGGGCAGGCCAGGCCTTGCCCTCCCATCCCACTCCTGTCACCGTTTTCTGCTTTCTGGCAGATCAATTTGTATCTGAAGATGGAGAAGAAGCCCCATAAGAAGGAGCAGCTCAACTTGGTGAACAACGTCTTAAAGCTAGCGACGAAGTTATTAAAAGTAAGTGACAGGCAGAGAATCCTTTTGTATTGTGCTTCTCAAATCTCAATGCCTCTTCTTTCTGTGACTCAACTTTCCCAGCATTGGTCTCAAGCTGGATTACAGTAAATTTAAACACAGGCATTAGAACAGCTTAGAGTCATTTTGGAAAATGATCAAATAAGAGCCAAGAGGCTAATTTTAACTGATATGGTTGTGTGTGTAATAATTGTAATAAATCAGGCTCTTCCTCATAAAGCTGAGTTGGTCCTGCCTTTTACCCCATCGCATGCAGGGAACTGTACTCTTGTCATCTTACAGGTGAATTTTGAAAGACGTTATGCATGTAACATACTATTGCAGGAATTTGCAAAAGCCCCTTACCTGCATTAAGCGCACGTGACATGGATAAAAGCTACTGCCAAGTCAGTGGCATATATGACCATATAGCTCCAAGTCCAGGAGAACCAGCTGAGGCAGCCCTCGCTTTGCCCCACTGCATGCAGAGAAATACGGGGCCAGACTTTCAAAAGCATTTACAACTGGGTTTTACCTGTGGCAGTGGGCATTTGAAAGTTGCTACAATTCTACTGCTGGGGGCCCAGAGCTGTCGTTCCCTTTGAGGTTTGACTGCAGCTCGTGCCTGGCGCAGTAGGAAAATTGATATCCATCACAGAGGCTTGCTCTGTCACTTGCATTCCAGTTTCAGAAAACTGCTTCAAGCACATAAAAATAAATAAATACAATGTTCTTTGCATCTGCAAATGAGTTGCATGGTTGTTCCAATTTAAAGGTGGGTCCTGTAAACTTAAACCAGCCTGGAAGGCAATGATGCAGAGAGATCATGAGGGAAAGGCAGGCTGTGCTACCCCCTGGTTCTCCCCACGCACCGCTGCGTCCCCACCTTCCTTCTGTGCAAGCATCATGACATCTGCTAGGAAGTAAGGTTAAACCCCCCTGAAAAAGAGCGGTCACATAATGGTTTTGGTGGCTGGGTGGGGCCCATAAGAGGAATTATTGAAAACGAATAGGAAATGTTTATTTATTTATTTATTTATTTATTTATTTTGTATACCGACATTCGATCGAGATATCACATCGGTTTCCAGAAAACAGGTTGAATAGAGCCGGAACTGCCCTATTTTACATTGTAACAAGAGAACAGTTGATTAAACAATAAATATAAGGAACATTGTAACATATGAATAAAATTAAAATTAAATATTAGATGTGGGTATATAGAAATGGCATATAGCCTATATACAATATGTACAATATGACTTGGTTATGAGTAGGGTGGGGGACAGGGAAAAGGGAGGTTACGAGAAGGGTGGGGGACAGGGAAAAGGGAGGATAGAGAAGGGGGGAGGGGTTATGCGTTCATGCAGAGTAGAAGTTATGCGGTAAGGCTTTCAAGAGCGTTTATTATAGGATGTTGGGGTTCAGGAGGGAATGCTTTCAAGAACAGCCATGTTTGAGCTGTTTTTTAAAGACTTGCGGTGAGGGTTCGTTTCTGAGCTGTGGGGGGAGGGAGTTCCAGAGGGTAGGGCCAGCTATTGTAATGGCTCGTTTGCGTGTTGTATTGAGGTGAGCATTTTTAAGAGTTGGGATGGAGAGGAGACCTGAGTTGGTGGATCTGAGATTTTCTTTGTGTGAAATATGGTTGGATGTTGTTGTTTAGCCAGACCATTCTGTTGTTGTTTATTTTTTTGTGAAGAAGGGTGAGGGTTTTATACTGGATTCTTGTGTGATGGGCAGCCAGTGGAGGTCTTTGAGAGTGGGTGTGATGTGGGAGGATTTTCTGTGATTGGTGATAATTCTGGCGGCGGCGTTTTGTAGAACTTGGAGGGGCTTGATGTGGATTTCAGGAAGTCCAAGGAGGAGGGAGTTGCAGTAGTCGAGTTTTGAGAAAATAATTGATTGTAGTACTGTTCGGAAATCATGCGGTTGGAGGAGAGGTTTGAGTTTTTTAAGTGTTTGAAGTTTGAAAAATCCATCTTTGATTATATTGGAGATGTGTCGTTTAAAGTTGAGTTGGCTGTCGATGGTTACTCCTAGGTTTTTTGTGGATGGTGTGAGTGAGGTTCTTGATAAGTTTGGCATCCCAGTGTTGTTTGCGCTTCCTGTGTTGTTTGAGGGGGTGCTCTCGAGGGGGGAAGCGGGACGGTCGTCCTGGATGTGAATGATTTCTGTTTTGGCTTGGTTGAGGCAGAGAGATAGTTGTGATAGCAGTTGAGATAAATCTATTTATTATTTTCTTTACCACTGGCTTCAGCTTTTGGCATCATTTTGTGATAAATGTTGACAATCACTGTTGTCAGTGTGACAATGTTGACAATCACTAATGTCAGTGTGTGGTTTGTTTTTTTTTTTTGCTTGCATAAAAGTTAAATTTGTTTTAGATTAGAAAAGGCCATGCCTATTGTATTTATACATCCAGGGTAACTGGCTCCTAGGGTTAGAGGGGCATTCTCCTGGTTCATGGATAATGAGGAACTCACGCAGCTTTAGCGCACGTTCCTATATTTTTAGTAAGACAACGGTCATGCAAGGTGGTGGAAGTCTTTGGGTAACACAGTCTGTCTGTGCTGTGTAAGAGGCTTGTTTTGCAATACCATCTTTCCACATTTAGCTGTTTGTACAACTTGAAATAATTATTTCATCACAATTAAGGTCTGCTGTAAAAACAAACAGCCTTGTACTGTGATGTTGGGCTGAGTTTTCTTTGTAATTAATTTAGCTTTCATTGATAAGTGCTTGTTACTGTTTTGCCGAACAATAGGCTAGGATTAGTGTATCCCCTTTATACTTCCTCAATGCCAGGCTGCTGCTTCAGCCTTATTAGCTGGGCTCTTTTGCTTACCTCCGTGGTTGCCAGCATGACTTAGCAGGTTAAAATCCTGTCTGTCCATTCCAGTCTCCACCCTGCATGTTCGGAGGGGAGAGACCTCTGGTAGTTTTGCTCAGTTCTGGCCTGTGGCTCCCACCTGTCTTTTAAGTGGAGGTAATCGGTCATATACCTCTGCGTTTATCTTGGAGTTGAAATTGCAATGGTGCTCTAATCCACTTTTTTTTTTTTTTTTTGCTAGTATTGACAAGTGGGAGGACAGTCGGCCTAAAAATCTGGCCATCCTCTGTGTGGAGCAGGGTAGGAATTGCTGTAGCATTCTTAACAGCTTATTTTTATTTAATATAGGAGCTAGACACCCCCTTTCGGCTCTATGGGCTAACTATGAACCCGCTGATCTACAACATCACGAGGGTGGTGATCCTGTCTGCTGTGTCGGGGGCTGTGAGCGATCTCCTTGGCTTTAATATAAGAGTAAGTAGCACGTCCCCCTCTCCTGTCTATCTCGCAGCGAGGTTTGTGGTACTTTGCCCTCCATTAACTCCAGTGTTTGCAATATTGAGACAATCTTTTGGCATTCGTTTTTATTTCATAGCTGACATTACCCCTTACTTCTACACCATAATCACTTAAGAGTAAAAAGCTAACGTGTAGGTTGGGGAGTGCATTCTCTTGCTTTCACAGACTCTCACCACGCAGCACTGGCTCGCTCCTTGCCCATAATCCCCTTCTCAGGGGAAGACTTTTCACAACTACAGGGCTAAAAGCGTGCTTCTAGGAGGAATAAAAATAATCTGCTTTGGAATGGCTTTTTATGGTGTCAACCAAAAACAGAGGTAGATTATCACAAAATGATGCCAAAAGCTGAAGCCAGTGGTAAAGAAAATAATAAATAGATCATAAATGATAAATATTATAAAAACCTTTAATGGACAAGTTAGGTAAACAATGTAATACACGACCCAACATGGCCATGATCTGCCAGGAATGGAAGGGTAGGAGAGAGGGAGGTGAAAGATGGGAGAAGATACAGTAAGTAAGTGGTGCCATTGCTAGAAAGTCTCATCCCATGCACCCAGCTGTGGAGCGTGAGCTGTTTGACACCAGACTCTTGCAGGGAAAGCAATGGGACAATCGGAATGACAAGGCCATGCATGTCAGGGGGGGGACAGAACCACAGACTGGATCAGCCTGGTTTTATTGAGCTGGTGCTGAGGTGGAAAATCATATTCCCACAGCATGGTCTCCCAAACAGTTTTCTGATGTTTTTCAATGTTTATTCCTTTCCTCAGCTATGGAAAATTAAACCATGAAGGGGGACTGAAAGGAGAAGGGATGTTTAGCACCTGGTGGAGAAGTACCAGCTCGCTCCCCTTCCACCATCAGCACTTCAGAGCACCCTCTGCCACCACATGGAGCTGTTCCTGGAAGTTAGAAACAACAGACAGCGCCGGGCCGCATTGCCCTCTACGTAACAGTTTAAGATAAGTTTCAGTGCAGCATTGCTAGAGGTGGAGATTTGTAACTCTGCCAATAAAGCTTGAGCAGTTAGCAGGAGGTGAATGCCACCTCAGCATGCAGCAGGGTCAAGCAGACTGGCTTTACCGTCACTAGTCAAAGGGGGGACAATACCCTGCTGAGCACATTAGCTGGATAAACATGCCACTGACTATCTGCACTAGCCCGATCAGTTTATCTGGCTAACTTTAGGCTGGTGTGGCCACTTTGATTGAAGGGGGCAGTGTTCTACAGCCCCTCCTTGTTGGGAGCAGCTGTAACTTTTTATGCTAGTGCAGAGAGAGGGAAAGGAGACTGTGTTTCTCTTGCACAGACCACGAAGCCTGGCATAAGCATGATCACACATGGGTGCTAGTGAGACTGTTTATCCCCTAAACCAGACCCATGTACGTGGACCCCCTGCTGCAAACACATGTCATGGTTCATCATTTTGTTAAGGGATTGCAAATCTTGCCACCAGGCCTGGTTAACCTCTTAATTTATTATGCAGTATAATTTATTATGCAGTATAATTAATTTATAAAATGATTTGGGTCTTTTAATGCATTGAGGACCTTGTTAATGCTGCAGCGACTGTGACATAGAACTATTAATATATTAATAAAACCTCATTTATATTCCACAGTGAGGTCTGTCTTTTTAAGTTTCCTATCTTTTTCCTTTAAGCTTTCTGCTAATGGTTTTGAGGCGGAATATTTTAATAACTGATTATATTTTTCAGTGTATGCCACTCTAAGGAAGAAAAGGCAGATATTTAAAGAGCTATATCTGTCACTAGGCAGGTCAGAAAGTTAAATTGCATGGATTGTGACTCAGCATTTACCTTTTTCGCACTTAATCTTGTAGTCACAGTAGAGCCCTCCCTCTGCTTATTCTAATTCAGACGGCGGTACTTCCTGGAGGAAAGCCATAGGAGGAGGCTTAAGTCCCTAAATATGAACACACTCAAAGAAAGGACAGACATTCAATATCTGAAACACTGGCCGAGGCTGCAGGACACCAGAAAATATTTCTTTGTGGAAAGTATGAAGCAGACTTCCCTCTAAGTCCCTACCTAGTCAAACTCTTACAGTGCCTAACTGCATCATCAGATCCACATTCTTGCCAACTGGCCTTTTGAGAACAGTTGGTGGCCACTAGGCCTCATGGAGCATAGCCACTGCCTCCCCTTTGATGATGGAGTGCACCAAGGGCTCCAGTTTGCATTGGTCATGCTGTATGAACCAGTTCCAAGGCTAAGTGCCAGGGCCTTAAAAACAAAAAAAAAAACCAGCAAGGAGAAGTTTCTCCAACCATCTGAGAGTACGTCTTAAAGTTCCAAAACAGTCTCAAGACAGTTAGTGCAGCATGCACACAGGTGGTGGGGGTGTCTACGCTTAACCCATCTAGCAAAAATGCTAGCACCCCCATAAGGGAAAAACAGCAAAAGCTGATATTGTACAGGCATGAGAGTTTTGAAGGTTGGCATCTGGACAGAGTTATTTTCTACCTTAATGGAGGTGACCCTGAAAGGATTAATAGTGACTAACTTTTATTTTGGTCATTTTACAGCCTTTGGATAGGGGTCCAAACCTTTATTCCATTACCTTCTGCTCCACCATTCCCAAACCCAGGAGTTTCTCCTCCTCTCCAGCCAAATGGAGGCAGAGTTCTGGGTTCTGTTATTTTTTTGACACCAGTAGGACATAAGCACAGCTTAGAACCACTTTTGTATTATTATTATGAGGAGAGTTTTCAGCAAATTGGAAGGATTTTGTGCTAATTTAATTTTTTAATACTATTTAATTTATTTAATATTTATATTTAATATTATTTTTAATACTTTTATATTTAATTATATTTTATATATTTTATTATTATTTAATACTATAATTTATTTTAATACCCTCTTTGGGCCTTTTTTCTTCCAGCTGCCTAAGCATCCAAGTTTATGGTCCTTGTTAAATGTAACTTTTGTTTCTTTTGTCTCTTTGATTATAAAAAGTTGTTCCTTCCGTTTGTTATCTACCCCTGTTCGATGTAAACCGATCTGATATGGTATTTAACCATGAAGGTCGGTATAGAAAAATGCTAAATAAATAAAATAAATAATTTTAGCCCCTTTACTTGTCAAAGCGGCAGTTTTATAGCCATGCTCCTGCGGCTGTGCTCCTGCAGTGAAACAAGCCAAAGACCACTAATCGCCCTACTCGGTTACCGGTTGTTCTGGTAAAGAGGATCTGTGACCTAATTCAGTCTGTAGTTGGCGAATTAGCTAATTACCTGTATCTAAGCCTTTTCTTATCTGCCCGCCACAGCTGGAAGCTGCATTCTTTTAAAATCCTGATGTCAGAGAAAGGTCGCGGCGGCGGCTGTGGAGCAAAACGCGGTTCCTGTGAAGGAATATTATGCGCTCTTTGCCACGGTAAGTCTGGATCCCCGGAATCACTGAAGGTTTCAGCAACAGCCAAAAAAGTAGTGTCGCATGACCCTGGTGCTGGCATGCAGAAACCGCGATCAAGGGCAGCTTCTATTGCAGGTAGCAGCCATTCTAAAAGCTGATCTGGCAGCCATCTTGGATGACACTGGGAGTGTGGTCATCAAAGAGAGATCCTAGTGGCGCTCAGGGACCACCCAGTTTGCTGCCGGGGCTTGATTTTCTTCTGAGTCAAAGCAGAATGTGACTGCGAGTGGCTCAATCTTTTTCACCAGAATTTTTTAGATTTCTGTATAAGGCATTTAATACCTTACAAGAGGGATGTGATGTTGATCACTTGCAGGCTGATTTTTCTACAGCTGACTCTGAGAGCTCCAAAGAGAGAGAGATTGGATACAGTGGATGCAGAATCTCTCTCTGGATTTAAATTGACCTCCTTAGTTGGCTATGGAAGATGATCAAGGAGGACGTGTTCTCGAATCTCTAGAAGGCGACAAATTCATTGTGGTATAATTTGTACCCCGGAATAGCACTGTCCCATTGGTTGTCATCCTTCCACCAGGTCTCTGAGATGCCAATTAAGTCTCTCTCATCATTCACTGCTATAAATTCTAATTCTCCCATCTTACTTCTTAGACTTCTGGCATTAGCAAACAAACATTTCAAAGTGTGCTTTTTGTTTATATTTTCATTCTGCTTTTTAATTGATAGGGATAAGTTAGAATTTTTTAGCTCAGGTGTGTTTTGAGTTACAGGCACTGGGACTACTTTCTTATTATTGGAACCTCACTGTCGGGATGCCCTAATTCTAATGTATCATTAGTATCCTTTGAAGGTACCTCTCTCCGAACCATACGCTGCTGAGCGACTGTCGGCTTTCCCCTTAGAGCAGCTTTTAAACTAGAACAATCTCCTTTTTAAAGGTTAGTGCCAGCAGTCTGGTTCCACCCTGGTTAAGGTGGAGCCCGGAAGAGACTCCCCCCTTCCCCCAAAAGGTTCCCTAGTTCCTAACTGGAACTTCTATATCTTTTTCCCCCATGGCCCTTAATAGCCCAAGTTTTAAGGAAAATAGAGAAAGAAGGTATTGGTGGTGCTAGGAGCAGCCAATTTGGCCAAGAAGATGGTGGTGAGTTGATCCACTCAAAGGAGACTTTGAGTGGATCAACCATTTCTACGCCCTCAGATGAACTGTCTTCTCCATCAGGGGCCTATAGCAATGGAGGATCCAACTCTATTTTGGCTTATGGCTTTGCTAATCTTTCCCTTGCAATAGCCAAGAAGAGGCTATTCCCATTCGGTTATTAGTACAATGTTATATTCTAAAAAAAGGTCTACTTCTTCCTTATATAAGAGTTTGGCATATATTTGAGAATTTTTGTTTGCAGAAAGGGTTAGCACCATGGAAGGCTCAAATAGGAGATATTCTCTCCTTTTTGTAGTGGAGTTTGGACAAATGTCTAGTGTTAAACTCTTTGAAGGTCAAACAGTAGCCATTTCAAGTTTTTGAGGAAAAATTAATGGTAGTTTAGTTTCTTCCTACAGGGATTTTTGTCATTTCTTAAGTGGTGTGAATTATTTACATCCTCTTGTAAGACCAGTTTTTATTCATTGGAGTTTAGTTTTTCAAGCATTAACTGGATGAGCCTTTGGGAGACTCTACAATTAAGGATTTAACTCTTAAGACAGTCTCTTTAGTTGATATTACCTCCAAGGTGAATTTTGGAATTTCAGGTTTTGTCAGTTCAATCTTCATTTTTGTGTTTTACAAAGAATTCAGTTATTTTGAGACCAGTTCCTTCTTTACCTAAGGTTGTCTCTTCTTTTCCTATTAAAAGAAGGTAAGGAAGATTTAGTTTAAGATTTTTAGATGTCAGAAGATGCTTAAAATTTTATCTTGAGAAGACAGGTTTTGTGGAAGTCTGTGACTGGCAGTTGTTTTTTGTGGTCATGGAAAGGGGAAGCAGCTTTGAAGACTTCAATTGCTAGATGGTTAAAGATTACTATTTCTTATGCTTACTTAGTGAAGGGAGTGGAGCAGTAGCCTAGTGGTTAGAGCAGTGGCTATGAAGCAGGAGACCAGGGATCGAGTCCCACTGTTACTCCGTGTGACCTTGTGCAAGTCACTTTACTTTCTATTGCCTCAGGTAGAAACTTAGATTGTAAGCCCTCTGGGGATAGGGAAATACCTACAGTACCTGAATGTAATCCACTTTGAAGCACTACAAAGTGTGAAAAGCAGAATATAAATCTAAATAAAATAAGGGTAAAATGATACCTAATATGATTAAGGCCCATTCAACATGAGCACAAGTTCGTCATGGGCTGAAAGATGTTTAAGTCCTCTGGAGACATGCAGGGAACATTTGCAAAGCACTCTAGGTTAGATCTTCTCCCTAGTCAAGATATCAGTTTTGGTTCTTCTATCTTGAAAGCAGGATTGTTATCCACCCCCCCCCCCTCCTTGGATGGGCTTTGGTATTTCCCATAGAGTCGGGACTGGTGAAGCAGAAGGTAATGGAAGGAGAAATTGTCACACCTGTTCATTCCTTTACTTCTGCTACATCAGACCAGAACCCCACCCTTTGAGTAGAACATTTAGAAATAACAAAAACCTAGTTATTTTAAGAAGTTTTCAGACATTGTTTAGCATTGGGGAATTACTTCCTTTATAAGAACATGCCATGCTGGGTCAGACCAAGGGTCCCTCAAGCCCAGCATCCTGTTTCCAGAGGCCAAACCAGGCCACAAGAACCTGGCAATTACCCAAACACTAAGAAGATCCCATGCTACTGATGCAATTAATAGCAGTGGCTATTCCCTAAGTAAACTTGATTAATAGCCGTTAATGGACTTCTCCTCTAAGAACTTATCCAAACCTTTTTTGAACCCAGCTACACTAACTGCACTAACCACATCCTCTGGCAACAAATGCCAGAGCTTTATTGTGTGTTGAGTGAAAAAGAATTTTCTGATTAGTCTTAAATGTGCTACTGGCTAACTTCATGGAATGCCCCTAGTCCTCCTATTATTCAAAAGTGTAAATAACCACTTCACATCTACTCATTCAAGACCTCTCATGATCTTAAAGACCTCTATCATTTTAATTCTGCTTAGATTCAGCTTTAATATTTAGCAACTTGTTAATTCAAATATTAGAAAAATTCTTAAATTTTTTTAGCTTTGACAGTAGTAAATGGGTTGCATTGGTTGTAATCTGTGCTTATGTTCTGCTGATGTCATTTAAAAAAAGCCTCTGCCTCCATTTGGCTGGATAGGAGGATAAACCCATAGGTACAGGACTGGTAGAGGAGAAGAAAAGGAAAGGAAATGAACAGGTAAGACAACTTCTCCCTCTCCAACCAGAGGGTGGGGATTCTCCTACCTTGCTATTCAGATACAGCAAACCCAATAAGACAGCCACTCACCCCCATGCCAGCTGGGTGAGGTGGGGCAGGCATGCTTGTGTTAAGCAGTAATTTCAGAAGCTCACAGCTGTAGCTTCATACTAAGCTAAAAACATACAAAAGGCCAGCAACAAAGGAAGAGAAGTACATGTGTATCACCTGTACCCACCAGAGATTAAAGGGCCTGATTTTCAAAAGCATTTGTACTTGTAACACTGGGTTTTACACATCTAAATGCACCTCACCCATGGAAGGGGGTGTTTGAAAATTGCTACACTATATGCTATTGCAATAAGCACTAGGCGGCTACTCCTTGTGCACTTACACAAAGCTAGGGCTAAGAGCAGCGAGCTATGACCCAGCGAAGCCAGGGTTCAAATCCAACTGACACTGCTAGTGACCTTAGGTACATCACTTTACTCTCCCCATTGGCTCAGGTATAAAATTAGATTTGTAAGCCCTGTGCGGATACGGAAATGCCTACAGTACCTGAATGTAATCCACTCTGAAGTGCTGAAAAGTGGAATATAAAAATCTAACTAAAAATAAATGGCTTTGGAAAATTCACCTGTACAACATCGATGATTAATTGATGTCTATTTTGAATGTGAACTCTTTTTTTGGCCAGCGTAATGATTTAAGGGGGGGGGAGGGGAGAGAAGGGGTCTAGACTTGGCAATCAGATTCATCTGCTTCCTCCTCCTCGGCCTGAACCTGCCCCCGGTCAGAGTGTGCTGTACCTAAAAACGTATTGTAGAGTGGAGATTAACCTTAGGAAATATTTCTTTACTGAGAGGGCAGTGGATGCATGGAATGGCCTCCCATTGGAAATGTTTCTGACTTTATGAAAACATGAGCTAAATGGAGGGGATCTCAGGGGGAGAAGGCTAGGGCTGGGGCAGTGTAGTAATCGATGTGGATGGCCAGCCTAGAAGAGGCACATGGTCTCAGGCTGCTGTCCCATTTCTGTATAACAAGACTCTCTCTCTCTCTCTCTCTCCCCCCCCCCCCCTTGCAACCACAGGCAGACAGATCAGGCTCCAGCCCCGTAAGCAGACTTTCCTACCGCAAAGGTTTTGCACAATTAATCTAACTTAACACCCAAATGATTGATAACGTAACAGGGTGATGCTTCTAGAAACAGCTTTCTCTCGCCCTCGCTCTATGTACCTTTGCTTAGCTGTGTAAAGCTGCATCTTGTGTGTAGCGCCTCAGAAACACAGACGAGAAGGCAGTGGTCTGGGGGTTCACCTCTTCCTTAAGATGCTGAGCACCGGGAATTGGTTTTCAGCAGAAAATAATACGATGGGCTCCTCGTTCCCATTAATCCTGCCGTCACCATAGCAACGCTACAGCAGCACCGCACTGGAGCTGGGGAAGGTAGGGGCTAGCAGTAGCCAATTCCATTAACGAAGCCAGATGGGATCCATTTCCCCTCACTTTGCTTTCTGCTGCAAGAGATTAACTACAGATTTTATACAATAATGTGTTGAAGTTTCACACATGCTACTAATTTTATAAACCTTAAGCGTGCACAAGGTAGGGGGGGGAGGTATCGCTCCCAATGAATACAACGCTGCTCAGAAACCAGGTTAGCCATGTTGCAGTAGGGCTACGCTGGGCAACCTTTTGCATGGCCGCATTGCCAGCAGACAATTGGAAAGGTTAACAGAAGCTCATTGCCAAAGTAATAATGGTCAGTTATCTGCTTAAATGACTTCAGCGTGCCACAGTGGAGGATGCAACCCAGACTGGATTCAAAATGCAGCCCCTGGCATGCTTTCGCTCCATGCCTATTGAAGACGCGGCCAATAACATCTTGACACAAGAGAATATGGCCATACCCTGTAAAAGTTGGAAACAGCATTAAATCCCACATTAGGTAGTTTCACCTTTGCACCTGTGCCCACAGTACTATGGAGAGGGGTGTTACCTTCTCTTCTTGCTGTCTGAACTCCTCGGCCTCATGTGTTCGCAGCACAGGCAGGCCGCACACAGGTCTGGCTTTCTTCAGGATATCCACACCGAATGTTCACAGTGGTGCATGCTTGGGCCTGTCAACCAGCTTAATTTGCATTCTGCTCCTGTCCTAAAGAGCAAGCTCTGGCAGGACTGTGGCCTTCTCCTGTTCCCTTCTTCACCATGTGCTGCTGGTTGAGTTTGCTGGGGGTGGATGCTCTAATCCAGAGCATCAGCTTAAGAGAACAAATAATTATTTGCCATCAAACCACACGTGGAACACCCCCAAAGTAAGCATGCAAAAGGAAAAAGAAAATTATTCCTTACCTGCTAATTTTTGTTCCTGTATGGATCAGTCCAGACGGTGGGTTACGTCCCCCGTCCAGCAGATGGAGTCAGAACAAAACTCGAGGGGAGGCACTATATAACCTCCCTTCCCTTGCCTCAATCCTCAGTAATCTAGACTAGCAAAGCCGAGAAGAGAAGAGACAGAGGGATCAAGTAACTAAAAGCCCAACAAGGCAAAAGGTAAAGAATTCGAGAACTGTCTTAACATTACCCCAATGGGAACTTAACAACAGAACCATGAAACAAAACAACCCCTGGGAAACCAGGGCACAGAGAGGTAAGATAAAAAGACACTCGAGCGGCAGCGTATCCCAAGAAAACCCCCAAATTCAGGGAGGGCGTCTGGACTGATCCATGGTACTACAGGAACGAAAATTAGCAGGTAAGGAATAATTTTCTTTTCCCTGTACGTACCAGGATCAGTCCAGACAGTGGGATGTACCAAAGCTTCTCTACAGTGAGTGGGCCGTGGACAGCCCCGCTCGAAGGACGCTATCCCCGAAGGAACCAAACACCGGCGCCCTTACATCCAGACGATAGTGCCGTGCGAAAGTATGGAGAGATTTCCACGTGGCTGCCCCGCAGATCTCTTGTGAAGAGACAGACGAACTTTCCGCCCAGGAAGTAGCTTGAGAACGAAGGGAGTGCGCTCTGACCGACAGCGGTGGCTGCTTTCTGGCACCGAGATACGCGGCTGCAATCGACCCCTTCAGCCAACGGGCAATGGTAGTTTTGGAAGCCAGACAACCCTTCTTAGGCCCCGACCAGAGGACGAACAGATGATCCGAGAGGCGAAACTCATTGGTGACTGCCAGATATTGCAGCAAACATCGCTTGACATCAAGCTTGCGGAGCTCCCGGGGATCTGTCGGAGAAAAGGAAGGCAATTCGACAGACTGGTTGAGGTGAAAAGCCGACCTGCAAAAACGAGAGAACCTGTGCCACCGAAGCGTGGCCCGGAAGAATAGTACGTGCCTGGCACCATGTCTCGAATACCTTCCAAACCCGCACGTGACGGAGGTGGACGTTTTACGTGCCCGCAGGAGAGTCGAGATCACCTCCTCCGGGTATCCACGGCGCCTCAGCTTGCGCCTCTCAAAAGCCAAGCCGCAAGACAGAAGCGATCTGCCTCCTCGAAAAATATGGGTCCCTGACGTAGGAGACGGGAGAGATGACTGAGCCGCACCGGCCCCTCCACTGCCAGGTGAAGTAGGTCCGCGAACCACGGCCGGCGGGGCCACTCCGGTGCCACCAGTATGACCAGACCCTGATGGTTCTCTATATGCCGGAGAACCTTCCCCACCAGGGGCCACGGAGGGAAGACATACAGCAGGATCTTCCGGGGCCATGGGAGCACCAGGGCATCGACTCCTTCCGCTCCGTGCTCTCTTCTGCGGCTGAAGAAACGAGGGGCCTTTGCGTTCTTGGCCGTGGCCATGAGGTCCATGTGGGGAGTCCCCCACCGTCCAACTATCAGGCGCATTGCTTCCTCCGAGAGCTCCCACTCTCCGGGATCTATGCGCTGCCGGCTGAGGAAGTCCGCCTGCACATTGTCCATGCCTGCAATGTAGGAGGCTGCCAGACAGCTCAAATGGAGTTCCGCCCACTGCATCAGCTTGTCCGCTTCCAACGAGATGTGACGGCTCCTCGTGCCCCCCTGGCGATTGATGTACGCTACCGTGGTTGCGTTGTCAGAAAGAATTCTGACCGCCCGGTGATGAACCACGTGAAGGAATCCCCACAACGCTAAGTGCACCGCTCTTGTCTCCAGCCGGTTGATTGGCCATCTTAATTGATCCTCCTTCCAAAGGCCCTGAATGGAGCTGGACCCACAGACCGCTCCCCAACCGGCTAGACTGGCATCCGTGGTGACTACCACCCAGGTCGGAACTTCCAGAGAGACCCCCTGTGCCAAGTGGCGAGAGTCCAGCCACCAACGGAGGCTGAGTCTTGCAGCTGCCGGGAGCGGAAGTACCACCTGAAATTCCCACGACACTGGCTTCCAACGGGATAGCAACGCCCACTGAAGCGGACGCAGGTGCGCAAAGGCCCACGGTACAAGGTTGATGGTGGACGCCATGGTTCTCAGGACCTGCAGATAGTCCCACGCGGTGGGGGCGGGGAGCGCCAGAAAACGAAGGATCAGCTCGCGTAATGCCTGTGCCCGGTCCGGACGTAGGAACACCTTGTCCACCTTGGTGTCGAAGTGTGCTCCCAAGAAATCCAATGACTGAGAAGGAGTGAGGTTGCTCTTGGAAAAGTTGATGATCCACCCCAGGGACCGAAGCAACTGCACCACCCTGTTGACCGCCTGAAGACCCTCGGTTCGAGACTTCGCCCGGATGAGCCAGTCGTCCAGGTAAGGGTGCACCAGAACTCCTTCCCGCCGTAGGGCTGCCGCCACCACTACCATAACCTTCGTGAAGACCTGTGACGCTGTCGCCAAGCCGAATGGAAGGGCTCGGAATTGAAAATGCTGCCCCAAGATCTTGAAGCGAAGATAGCGGTGGTGCGCCTGGAAGATCGGGATATGAAGATTCGCCTCCGTGAGATCCAGGGAGGCGAGGAATTCTCCTGGGTGGACCGCTGCCAAAACAGAGCGCAATGTCTCCATACGAAAGCGTGGAACCCTGAGGGACCGGTTGACCGTCTTGAGGTCCAGGATAGGTCGAAAAGTGCCCTCCTTCTTGGGCACCACGAAATAAATGGAATAATGTCCCCGATCCAGCTCGGAGGCAGATACCGGGACGATCGCCCCTAGGGAGAGTAGACAGTCCAGGGTCTGCCGGACGGCCCTTTGCTTGTGAAGGGAGCCGCATGGGGAGAAGAGAAATCTGTCCCTGGGCGGACGGACAAAATCCAAGGCGTAGCCGTGTCTTAGAATATCCAGGACCCAATGATCCGATGTGATTTGGGCCCATGCTTCGTAGAAGAGGGCAATGCGACCTCCTACTTGGGGAATCGGATCGTGGGTCGGCCTGGCATCATTGAGCTGTTTTCGAGGAGGTACTCTGGCCCTGCCCCTCCTTGCCAGGCCTGCGGCCCCGAAAGGACCGGTTCCAGGTATGCGCACGAGAAGACTAAGTCCTGGACTGCTGGTGCTGCTGCTGCGGAGGGCGGTACCGGTACTGATTACGGGAGCGGTACCTGGTAGAATTGAAAGATCGAGTAGCGCGCGGCCTGTCCTCAGGAAGCTTGTGCACCTCATTCTCTTTGAGGGACTTGATGATCTGGTCCAGATCCTCCCCGAAGAGAAACTTACCTTTAAAGGGGAGAGAACCCAGTCGTGTCTTGGACGAGGCATCCGCCGACCAGTTCCGTAGCCACAGTAGACGACGGGCTGAGACCGCAGCCACCATCGATCGGGCCTGTACCCGAAGGAGGTCATAAAAGGCGTCCGCTCCATAAGCTATCACGGCCTCCAACCGATCTGCTTGTTAGGCCTCCGCCTCCGGTAGAGCCTGGGAAGTGAGCAACTGTTGCACCCATCGAAGGCCCGCTCTTTGAGCTAGTGAACAACAGATAGCCGCCCGAAGACCCAGCGCCAAAACCTCAAAGATTCTCTTGAGATAAACCTCCAGCTTCCTGTCCTGAAGATCCTTCAGCGCCGTGCCACCCGTAACTGGGATGGTGGTACTCTTTGTTACTGCCGAGACTGCGGAATCCACTGCCGGAACCTTGAGCAGCTCCAGGAACTCCACCGGCAGGGGATAAAGTTTGTCCATTGCCCTACTAACCTTGAGGGAGGTCTCCGGCGAATCCCATTCCCTAGAAATCAGTTGTAAAAAGGTGGGATGGGTTGGAAAGGCTTTCAACAGCGGACGGAGCCCTGCCAGCAGGGGATCCCCTTTCCTCCCCGGAGGAGTGGCCACCACCGGTTCCGGGGGGGCATCAATGTCCATCTCCTCCAGGATGTGGGGAATGAGGTCATCCAGCTCCTCGAACTGAAAAACGCGAAGGACTCTCGGATCCTCTCCCTCCACCTGGGAAGCCAAAGCGGGGTCGTCTCCTGTCATATCCTGGAGAGGGTGCGTTGGATCCATGAGCTGGTGCAGGAGGGACCCGGGAGGGCCCCGGCGCTCCTCCGGCTGGCTGAGCACTACCCTGAGGGGAGGGTCCCTGCAGGGGAGTTATCATGCGCGCCAGTTTGAGAGGGGGGTCCCCCGGCAAAATCCATAGGCTGAGACCTGCACTGCATGAAAGCACGGTGCATGAGGACGACAAATTCAGGGGAAAACGCGAGCGCCCCCGAGGGGAGGCAATCCGGGACCTCCCCTTCCCGACCAGCAGGCTCCGATTCAGACAACGGCGCTAAAACGGGAGGCGCCGCAGATATGGGTCCCTCTGTGTCCTCCTCCGAAATGCCTGCCTCTGAATCAGAAAACAAAATGGCCGCCGTTCCCGCCGCTTTCTAGCTCCCCGCCCCCACTCGCTGCGAGGGCCCGTGGCTTCCCCCTGCCGAGAGCTGTCTTCCCCATCAGGGGAGCAGCTCGCACAGAGCCCCGCCTGCGACAGCAGACCTCCCTGCCGGCCGCATGCAGAGCAATCAGACGAGCGGCATGGCGGGATCGGCAAGGAAGGGCTGCGATCAAGGCCGGCGAAAACCTAGCTGCCGAGCTGTGAGGGCACACGGACCACCCCCCCCACACACACACACACACCGACCCAAGAGAAGCGCCGGGGAATGGGACCTCCCGGCGTCCTGCGGCCCCGGGGAATGAAGCGTCGCGGGGCCGCGGGTTGGTAGCGGCTGTGACGGGGGGAGGGGGAGAGACTAGCACCACTAGCGTGCACCCCGGGTCCGGCACAAATTCCAGCGAAACGGAGGTAAGCCTGAAACAGAACCAAACACAAGAACACCCCCCCCCCCCCCGAACAACTGAGAAAAAGGGGGAGGGGGGGGGAAGAGCGCAGACCTGACAGCAAGTCCTTCGGTCCCCCTAGAACTGGAACAAAACTCCAGAGTCCCAATAAGACTTTTTTTTTTTTTTTTATTTGATCCCTAAAGACGACAAAGATAGAGAAAGCCTAGAAAGCCTAAGCTCCTGTACTGGGGACTGCACAGTCCCCTGCTCACATCTGCTGGAGTCAGAAGATACTGAGGATTGAGGCAAGGGAAGGAAGGGAGGTTATAGAGAGCCTCCCCTCGAGTTTTGTTCTGACTCCATCTGCTGGACGGGGGACATAACCCACGTACGTATAGGAAATGCCCAAGTTCAGCGTAACACAATGCGTAGGGTAACTTTGGAGGATGGGATGAGGCAATGGCCTGCCACTGGGCTACAGAGATTCAGCCCAGGTGAGCCATGCATAATAAATACATGCGATTTCAGCCCAGCTCCCAGCGAAGAAATAGCCATGCGCTCAGCTGAGCAGCGCTGAAGGCTACTTGTGACATGGAGGTAATGCCAGGCCCGCACAGGACCTCCATCCAATCTGTTTGCTGAAATCAACGTATAGTGGCAATTAATGGAAAACACAGCAAAAGGTTTAACCAGAAAAAAACCCAAAACATTTGTCACTGAGCAAAATCAACATAGGTGCAGTTGCTCCGAAAGATGTAAAGCTTCCTGCTCCAAAATGACTCGTCAGTATCAATGAAAAACACAAGAAAACCCCCACACAAACTTGGAGATATTTTTCTTTTTAAAAGGGACACGGGAACGAATCAATTAGGGACAGCAAGTGTTGATGGCAACCGCTGGCCCCCGGGCAGGTTCTCTCTCTCCTCCCCACAGCCCATTGTTCCCTCACTGTTTTATCCCACCCTGGCCAGCTCGGGGGGAGGGCGGATGAAGGATGTCGCTCCCTGCTCTTCTCCCTCTCCCCGGGCCACATCTTACAATAAAGGAGAGCGGTTGTAATTCAAACCCCGCAATAAAACATGAGGCTGGCACAATTCTTTTTTTTTTTTTTTTTTTTTAAGTATACAGCAAATTTATTGTACAGTGCAAGAACTGGGGACCTGGAATATTCTTAATATAACTATATATAAAAAATAATGATCGATTTACAGGTCTCTAATCAGAATCTCAGAAGTATATATATATTTATATAGATGTATGTATAAAGGTGCTGTACAATATATAAACATTTACAACCAGTATATTCATTTCTTATAGCATTCCAAGGCCCCAAGGCTAAGTTATTACACAGATTACAAATGTTCAGAAGAGGGGGAAAAAAAGTCACAGCCACAATCATGTTAACAGTGACAACAATCAGCAGAAGCATTCATAATTACCAACTGATCCTGGGGGAGTTAAATCCTTCCTTTATCACTAATAATGAGTGCAGATACGTGTGCGTGCCTCTCTCTCTACACATATATGTATGCATGTATATTTTACATATCTAGGGTATGCCTCCATTATGTAAACTAACATCCCCCCTTCCCCCCAAAAATGCATTTATTAAAAACAGACACACACAGACCCTGTGTGTGTCACCAAGCTCCATGCACGCCTGTGTCAGACAAAACAAAGTGATTACTCCTCGGAGACACAGACTGGGTTTTACTTTCCTCTTTCTGAAAAACGACAAATCAGTCTGGTGGTTACGAGAGTCATGACATTACTCTATACATGTTTGATTCAATTGACTGTGTGTGTGTACATCTTTAAATGCACATACACGTTCCACCTTTATCTGAAATTGGTGCTGTGCTGTACTCCGTGGTTACAACTAGGGAAACATACGTGTGTGTGTGTATACATGCGAATATACATGTACACGCACGCGCATGGAACAAATATAAACTCCGACCATGGCTCTAATCGTAAAGCGCTAAGTTCTAAACATTTTTCACAGTTGAGTTTCATAAAAAGGATTTTACACAAACGAGACACGAGCGAGATGATGGCGTTGTGGCAAATGACAATCAGCGGACCAGGACTATCCACGACTATGCTCTGATGCAAAGTGGCTCACCCCGTGTCCCCCCCAGTGTTCGGTCTAACTTTGGTTATCTTCCACGTAAAGAAAGAAGAAGAGAGTTTATCCGCATCTGGCTTCAAAATAGCAGCCAGCATGGAGGATGTGAGAAGCAGGGAACTCGTTATTAGCACAGCAATGTTGGGTAAAGCATTATTTTATTTAGAATTACAATAAATATGAGCCGGGGCATTTGTGCTTTTTTTTTTTTTTTTTTTAACTTTTATGCAGTGCAGGAAGTAATGTTAAGTTAGTTCTAGTAAGTATAACAGATTTTGTCCTCACCCTCCTAGTGAGAGTTTGCCCCTGCAGTTAGCAATCTGGTGTGTCCTTCAACGTGAAGTCTTCACTTTAAAACATTAAACACTACAGCTGTTTCTTTACAAAGCTCATGAGGTTCAGAGCTCTCGTGAAGCCTTGAAATCATCTCTACTCTTTCTTAACACAAGGTGAATTGCATAACAGAAGCAACACCACATCTGGACACATCCTTCATCCCTGAATCAAGGGCTGCACTGTCGTCATTACTTTTCCCTCCACTCCACCCAGAGATTGGCTTGTGTTGACCTGAAAGTGCCCCTGGACTGCCACAGTTCATCTTTGTAAATTTGCCTGTCTAGGTTTTCTCCCATGGCTTCCAGGCTCCTGCATCTTCCCTCTCCCATCTGCGAGATTTGACAGCCCAAAAGATAATGCACTGTTGCAATCAATTTCAGGCAACTTGTACACCCTCCGCCCCCTCCCATGACGTCAAGAGCAAGGAGAACACCGCCTACGTTTTATCATGCATTGTCAGCGAGCAGCAATTGAGACGAGAACGTTTACTAAACCTCATGGGAATCAATGCCTCGGTAGTCCCAGAGCAGGCAGACATCCTTTGGGTTAAGTGTGCCTACTGTTTCTATAGCGCTACCAGGGACAAGCCAAGTGGTTTATCGAAAAAAAGCACTTAAAACCACCGAGCCAGAAAACCAGATTAACCAGGCAACAGAGAACAAAACTGAAGCCAGTGGGTCAGCGAAAACAGAGGACTTCAAGCCATCACAGTGAAATTAGACAAAATATTAAGAGAACGCAGATATTCAACAAACATGTTAATCCTGCATTTTTCAACTTTCATTGGCCCAGGTAATGAAAGGAATCTGCTCGTTACTATCGCCGGGCTAATGGGACATTTCCCCTTCCACCAACTTAAACCCAAGAAGACAAACTCGTGTTCTCCACAGCAGTTACTACCAGCACCACCCGTGAGTCACCAAAAACAATACATAAAAATAACACAAACGAGCAAGTAGACCGGTAACACACAAAATGTTGTGAGGAGGAAAACTATTCCTTTTTCTAAGTGATTTGCACAGATACACACAGTACCACCATATGTTGAAAGGAAAATCTCAGTCAAAAGCCAGCTAATGGGGGGCACTAGCTCTCCCTCCCCCCCCTCACCTCCATGGCATGTAGCATATTGCAGTTGAGGGCTCCTCTGTTTTTGTATCACTTGAAGCGGTGAGAACTTACCGATATCTTCCTATCATTAAAGCAGGCATGCAACGTGCTACACGGCAAACATTTATCTGCAAACAAAGACCTTGCTGTTTCTGTGTACGTGAATACATGTTTACAATACATGAGGACAGAACTGACCCAGGCAGAAAACTTGGCACAAAAAGAAGTGAATCATGACAACACAGGCATTTTAAATTATTTTGTTCGGAAAAACTCCACAATACTATCCAAGCAGTAGCCTTATAGCAGTGCAGTGTCAGAAGAGCAGCAAGATGGTTCCTTCAAAGGATGAGGATCCTCATGAATCTATGGAAGACAAGTTTGTTAGACGCAGTCTTAAAATGTCCTTCATGCAGGCCAGCTCACCTCGCTGTGTGATCAAATGAAATACACAAGCGTGTGTGCCCCCCATCTCTATTTACATCTTCTGAACAGTCAAGACCTTTCGAAAAAAGGATGATGCCTTCCACTGATGACTAAATGTGTCTGTACAAGTCAAGGTGTTCCTCCACCCACCAGTCAAGCCTGCTTATCCGTGATGGCTGTGGCTTCGGTGACTTTGCTTGCACTTGGTACCTTCCATGGCCCAGGGGTTATGAGCGCTTTCCTCACCCCGGAGCTGTTTTCAGACTTGAGCATCATGTCGTCTTTGGTTTTGTCTGCCAGCTCCGCAGCTCTCTCCTGGTGTTGCTCCTTGCTCTGGACAGAAAGCTCCCTGGATGCAGTCTTCTCCTCCGGCACGCTCTCAGGCTTTTTCTTGCCATCCACTGCTTTGGATTTGCTCAGTCTTGGTTCATCTGAGCTTGCTTTCTTTAATTGTTCGTCTTCGTGGTTCTTTCTCGTGCCCTCATTGGCCTTATTAGCAGCAACAGGTACTTCATATAGTCTCTTACTTTTCCTCTCTGGAGACCTCTTGTCATTCTTTACAGGAATGTTGGCTTTTGAACTGTCTTTCCTTGGGTTTTCTTTTCTCTCCTTAGTTTGTTCAACATGTTCCTTCTTTGCAGAACTAGCACTTCTACCTTGATGTTTTGCTGCGCTTTCTTTTTCTCTGATTTTGTTTTTAGTTCCGTCCTGTTTCAGGGGTTTTTTTGGGCTGACAGACCTGCCTCGATGGCCTCTGGACTGGTCTGGGTTTACACCGGCTTCTGAATGCTTCGGAACAGCTTTTCTCGGACTCACAGATCTGTCTTTGGCCTCTTTAGGTCTTCTTTTTGGGACTTCTTTCGCAGGGCTGAGGAAGCTTTCACGATAATCCTTAGAACTTTTCCCGTCCAGCTTCTTTGGGCTAACAGACCTGCCTCGTCTCGAGGCCTCCTCTTTCACCACTTCTAAATGGGTTTTTTTCTCGGCGGTCCTAGGGCTGGCGGACCTCTCCCTCTTGCTAACGTTCTTCTGGACAGAAGTCGCATGCTTTGCCTCACGTTGCCTCTCAGAAGGTCTGAAACTGGTCAAAGCGCCTTTGTCTTTGTCCTCTGGTCTATCAGGGGTACAGTCCTTGGAGTCGTCCTGTTTCTCAGGCATCTGAACTTTCATTAAAGCCTCATCAGCTGTTGGTACACGAGATCCCTCAGATGTGGAAGCAGAAGGCGGGTGTGATGAAAATGGTGGCAGTTCATCATATATTACACTTGCAGATGAAGGATTAAAGATATCCAGATCACCTGAAAGCGAAAGAGGACAGGTGACTATAAAATCTCTTTTGAGGGCAAAATTGGGTGGATAAGATGGGCCTTAAGGTCATTATCTTCAAAGCTTATGAACACAAGCAGTCTACAAAACTATTAACTGATTAAGCACCCCCTCCACACACACACAACCACCTCATCTGTGAATCAGAGCTACCAAATTTAACCTAGATCTCCTTTATGAGAGATGCATAATTTAGCAGCAGGTCACTTTGGAGGAGAATCCTGAGGCTCACCATCTTACAATCAATAACCCCTGCTTCAAGAAGCTTTTCAGTTAATCTGAAAATGTCTAAATTAAAATAAAATACAATTTTTTGAATTTCTGTGAACAATTTCACGTCCACATTAAGGTAAATTAATTAGAGTCCATGGATTCAGGCTAGTCACATATTGGTGAACATATCAAAAAACTAAACTCCATGTTATTAACGCCAAGGAAGCTTTCCCAATTACGTCTGGTTTTCCCTTTCTTAGGGGCACAGATGCTAAAACCACGGCCAATTAAACTAATGATTTCTACATTCACTATCATCATGGAGGCACCAGCCAGCAGACACCATCATCACCGCGTGTCTTGCACACGAGAGCCACCCTCGCCAGGACCCAGTAATATTTCTCTAAGACAGGACTAGGAGATGAGGGAGGCCCAAAAAAAAAAAAAAAAGGGTTCCAAATTTGTAGTATCTACTTCTTGTGATTGTTTTACCCCCGTGATCAAAGGAGTTCAGCAGATTATCCTTGTCTCAATAAAAGTGGCTTAATTTGGGCTTGCTTTGTTTTAATGTCGACTCAACACAATGTTCCCTCTTAACTGGCTATTCTTAAAGACCCGTTTTGTTTTGGGGGGGATGCCACCATGTTCTTTTACTCTGCAATTTAAAGGGCCCCATTCCTAGATAAGCACACTCTGCCACAGTGTGCAGGCCCAGAGGAAAGAGAGCCTGAATTATCAGTTCTATTTCATAATACCCCTTTTCCTGGACCCAAACGCAGGCCAAAGCAGAGGAAAGGCTTCTCCAGCTCCCATTAGCTACAGACTCGCATGACACATTCAAGTCCTCTCTATTCTCTTCTTGCTCCTGCCTTCCACACCCTCCGCGGCCCCCAGGATTTTCAAGACTAGCAGAATCCTCCTCTGACTTACAGCTGCTACCCACCAACCAAGCTAGGAGAGGAATAGTTAGAGCAGCAGCCCGAGAACTGGGCTCCGTTGCCTCAGGTGCAAACTTACTGCCCAATTTAGTAAACATTTTTCCCATAAACACAAAATGAAAGAAAGCATTTAGTAAATAGGCCCTTAGTTTGTAAGGCCGTCTGGAAACTACCTACAGAACCTGAATGCACCTCACCTTGAGCTACCAATGAAAAACTGAAATAAACTTAAAAAATAAATAACACCACTCCTTCAAGTGGCCAAGGAAGCAGTGCTGGGCCAAGTCCCCTCTCCCCAGAGGAGCTGTGCACGCCGCTGTGGTCAGACCTTCAATGCTCCGTCCAACCCAGGACCTTTTAGCTGGATGCACAGACCGGACCAACTGGCAGCAGCACGGCCACAAGGCCGGGACAGTTTCTGCAAGCCAAACCATGGATTGGCCTGCTTTTCCTTCTCTGGTTGCCTCATCTTATCCTCACAGCCTCTACCTGAGCTGTAGGTTCCCAACAGGCGTAAAAATTAAATGACGTCAACACTGCGTGGCAAGCTTGGGTCATGCAGGCATGCGGATGAAGTGTGGTGCAATCTGACGCCGTGCAAGCCATCTCTGAACAAGGAGCTCCATCAACTTCTCTCCCCAACCTCTCCTCCCCCTCCCATTTTGAATCTTGGGTGCCTCGGAGATTTTAGTTATAAATTTTGCAGTTTTTGTTTTGCAACCTACGGCAACATTGATTGAATCCCCAAGTCGTGAACCATGAGTCAAAAGGAAATGGAAGGTGGTGGAAAGCTGGTTAGGCAGAGTTATTTTTAAAAGCATTATTTAATTAGAATGTAAAAAAAAAAAACCCAGAAAGAAAATGAAATAGAAACCCAAAAGAAAGAAAGGTGAAATCACAAGACATGCAAATTTACCAAGTCTGTAAGGAAAGGCCCAGAAAAGCATGGAAAGCCCTTAATGCTGATCAGGTTTCAGGTACGAGCAGAGACCAGAAGGAGCCACACCTAAAGGAGGAAGAGAAAAAGCCTAGGACTACAGTATAAACCAAAAACAAGAAAAATAAATCAAAGCAGTCAACAAAAAGATCCCACTCAAAGACAAACAGTAAGAGTTTATCGAAGGCTCTTCAGTGGCTCTTTGGCAGGCTCCACGGGTGGATCCTGGCCACCACAGAGCGTATGCATGGACCACCTCTGGGATTGAGTTTACTTTCAGTAGGACAGTGCCAGAGCCCTCCCTCAGTCCTTGAATTGCTGCTATAGAACTAAAATGGACATTAGGAAACGGAAGTCTTGCGTCGCCACATTGGGACAACTCTCGTCGCAAAGCTAATGACATCAAACAGCCACGCGCTCTACAGGCTGCCTCCTTTTCCAACAGTTTCACTTTTTTTTTTTTTTTGGTTTTGGAAGGGAGCTTATGCAGTTTTACCAACACTTTCCTAGAAATAAAACAAAAAAAAAGATAGACAGACAAGTTGCAGCCAGCAACTTGGATCAGCTTCAAACATTTGTGGCGGATTTTCGAGAGCTGCACTCGCCTCGTCGGGTCAGTACAAAAGGAAGGCAGCACAGCTCTCTAAAGTTAACCTCAAACCCATGACATCAGTCCCAGGGGAAAAAAAAAAAAGTCTCAACTACAACTTATTTGTATTTAAGTGGAATAAGAGGGCAATCCGAAACGCAGTTTTACAACAGAACAGAGGAAAGTTGGAAACAGGAGAAAGAGGTGAGGGGTGGGAGCGCCCAGCGCTGTGACTCCAAGATGCAATGTGTTGCTTATAATGGCTCCCCCCTGCACCCCAAACTCTGAAGAACCGGATCCGAAACTGTTTAATGCTTGGGAACGCGGCCGCCCAGAGAAGGGCTACTAAAAGAAAATTATTCCTTACCTGCTAATTTTCGTTCCTGTAGTACCATGGATCAGCCCCCCCCCCTCCAGCAGATGGAGTCAGAGCAAAAACTGAGAGGGCGGTCCCTCATAACTGGTGCGCCCTCTGTAACCCTTCAGTATTAAGAATATCCAAGCAATAAGGAAAAACACCTTGGATGGATCAATACAAATTGAATATCATGGATCAATACAAAATTGAATATCAACTGTAAACAAGTCTAAGCAAAAAACTTGCAACCTGAACTCTTAATCAGTCCCAAACCAATCCTGAAATAATTACACAGTCGAGCTGAAAAATTATCCCAAAGAACCCCCAACAATCCCTAGGGTGGGCGTCTGGACTGATCCATGGTACTACAGGAACGAAAATTAGCAGGTAAGGAATAATTTTCTTTTCCCTGTACGTACCTGGATCAGTCCAGATAGTGGGATGTACCCAAGCTTCCCTAAGTAGGGTGGGCCACTGATAGCCCAGCTCGAATGACCTGAGCCCCAAAGGAGCTCACGATCGGTGGTTAAAGATTCAAGCGATAGTGATGCGCGAATGTGTGTAACGACTTCCAGGTAGCCGCTCTGCAAATCTCCTGCGGAGAGGCTACTCTGCTTTCTGCCCAGGAGGCTGCTTGAGCTCGGAGAGAATGAGCCTTTATACCGTCTAGTGGTAGACGCCCAGCGCCAACATACGCCGTAGAAATGGCTTCCTTTAGCCAGCGGGCAATGATGCTTTTAGAAGCCTTGTTTCCCTTCTTGGGACCACTCCAGAGGACAAGAGGTGATCCGATAAATGGAAGTCATTGGTAGCCTCCAGATATCGAAGGAGGACGTGCTTGACATCGAGGCGTCTAAGCTCTCTGGAATCCTCGTCCTCGAAGGATGGCAGCTCCACCAACTGATTCAAATGAAAGGTCGAGACCACCTTTGGTAGAAAAGATGGTATGGTACCACAAGGATACCCCTGAATCCGTGAAGCGTAGATAAGGCTCTCTACATGACAAGGCTTGAAGCTCTGAAATTCTGTGAGCTGAACAGATAGACACCAGAAATACTGTCTTAAGAGTGAGGTCCTTGAGGGTAGCTCTCTTCAGAGGTTCAAACGGTGGACTGCCTAGAATTCGAAGGACCAAATTCAAGCTCCACGCAGGGCCTAAATTGCGTATTGGTGGCTTCACATGCTTTACTCCTTTTAAGGACTGGCCTATGTCGGGGTGCGATGAAAGAGTAGTTCCATCCTGATGATGGAGGGCACCAAGGACTGCTACCTGCACTCTGAGGGAACTGTAGGCTAATCCTATCTCCAGACCTCGCTGAAAGAAAGATAAGATCTGGGGTATTGTCACATGATGTGGAGAAAGTTGTGTGGACTGGCACCAAGACTCAAAAACTTTTCAGACCCGGACATAGGACATGGAGGTGGAAGACTTCCTAGCCTTGAGAAGAGTGGAGATAACAGCCTCTGGGTACCCTCATGTTCTCAGCCGGCACCTTTCAAAAGCCAGGCCGCTAGACAGAAGTGATCTACCTGGTCGAAAAATACTGGGCCCTGTTGGAGAAGGTTCAGCAGATGTCCCAGTCGAAGCGGGCCGTCCACAGCTAGGTTGACCAAGTCTGCAAACCACGGCCGTCGAGGCCATTCTGGAGCTACCAGGATCATGGGCCCCTGGTGACTCTCTATTCTTCGGAGCACCTTTCCCACTAGGGGCCAAGGTGGAAAGACGTAGAGCAGGAGGCTCCGTGGCCACGGGAGGACTAAGGCATCGATGCCCTCTGCGCCGTGTTCTCTTCTGCGACTGAAGCGCGGAGCCTTCGCGCTCCTTTGAGTGGCCATCAGATCGAGATGGGGAGTCCCCCATCACGTTACGAGGAGTGACACTGCTTCCTGGGACAGCTCTCTCTCCCTGGGATCTAAGCGTTAGCGACGTAAGAAGTCCGCTTAAACATTGCCTACGCCTGCAATGTGAGACGCTGCCAGATGGAACAAATGGAGTTCCGCCCACGGCATTAGCTTGTTCATCTCCTGAGCGACATGGAAACTCCTTGTCCCTCTCTGACGGTTGATGCACGCCACTGTCATTGCGTTGTCGGAGAGGGTTTGGACTGCTCGGCCTTGGACTAGAGGCAGAAAGCGCTTCAGCGCCAGACGAACTGCTCTCGTCTCCAGATGGTTGATGGGCCACACTGCCTGAACTGGCATCCACTGCCCTTGCGACAATTGGCGTTTGCACACAGCCCCCCCAGCCGGTGAGGCTGGCGTCTGTCGTAATGATCACCCACTGAGGAACCTCTAGGTCCACCACTCTTAGCAAGTGATCCAGGTTGAGCCACCAGGTCAGGCTGTCCTTGGCTAGGGATGATAGCGGCAGAAGAGTCTGAAATTCCTGAAAAACCGACTTCCAATGGGAGAGTAATGCTCTTTGCAAGGGATGCAATGTGAGCAAACGCCCAAGGCACTACATCTATAGTGGAGGCCATGGAGCCCAGCACCTGGAGATAGTCCCAAGCAGTGGGAAGTCGGAGGTTCCAAAAGCACTGAACCTGAGAGAGGAGAGATTGGGCCTGATCAAAACGAAGACAGACTGTGCCCACTTTGGTGTCTAAATGAGCTCCCAAAAAGTCAAGTGACTGCGCTGGAGTGAGGCTGCTCTTGGCAAAATTGACGATGCAGCCTAGCGATTGGAGGAGAAATAGAGGAGTTCCGAGCCGTCTCCGGCCTCGAAAGGAATGAGACCCCCAAAAACAACAGAATAACATAAGATGGAATGTACAAGACAGATCTCTCACTGAAAACAAAGGTCTGCCTGCAAGTCTCCAGAGAAGCTGAACACTGAGGCTTTTTTTTTTTTTTTTAACTTTATAACTATGATCCATCCAAGGAAAGAATTAGAGGAAAACAAAAGAATAAAGAAATTCTGTAAACTATCCTCTAAATGAACTGGGGAACCGAAGGTGCAACTGCCATCTGCTGGAGTCAGAGAAATACTGAAGGTTTACAGAGGGCGCACCAGTCATGAGGGACCGCCCTTTCAGTTTTTGCTCTGACTCCATCTGCTGGAAGGGGGGGGGGGGGGGGGGAGGAACAACCCCACGGTCTGGACTGATCCTGGTATGTACAGGGAAACCGGAATGCCTACGAGGAGATATGGAAAGACCCAAACGGGGCTATCCCTAGAGGAGAGGAGGTAAAAGAAAGATTCAAATACCTCAAAGGCAGCAACGTCGTAGAAGAAGCCGAAAAAATGCTGCAGAAAGAGGGAGTCATGGAATGAAGCTGAAAGGGGCAGATTAACGTCAGGAAATGCTTCTCCATGAACATCCTCCCAGAGGAGGTGATGGAGGCGCACCCCGTGTCAGACTGCGAAGGAGCCTGGGAAAGCCGGAGATCACTCGCGGGCAGCCCACAGAATTCCAACGGAACCGGAAAAGGCCTCGGCGTAAAACGCCAGACGCTTCTCCTCGAAACGGAAATTATACAGGCGAGGGCGCCAATCAAGGGATTTGTAAAACACGAATTAGCTCATTCAGTCATTTGGTTTTAAAGTGGTCCTCCGAAGGCCAGTCGTTAAATCACACCCAGAATCATCTGATGATTTTTGTTTTTTTTTTTAAATTTTTATACTAAAAAAAATCCCCTCAAACTCTCAGCAGCCTGCTTGGCATCGAGCGAGCTTCATGAGTGGGGTACGGTGAGAAACCGTCAATGCTAAGCTCAGACGGATGGCCTGAAACAAAGCCCAGCAACTCGACACGGCTGACGCTTTCTCAGGAAAAGGGATGATGCGACCGGCTGCGGCAGCTCCGAGCAACTCCTGACGTTTTAGAGGGTAAAAAGGGCGCTTAGAAAACTGCCTGCCCCCACGTGTGGATAAAAGTGTCTTCAGACTCTGCACGTATTCAGAGAGTCTTAAAATTACCCCCTCAAACCTCTGCTCCTCACTGTGCTTGAAACAGACGGCGGCGTTCACCCCCATTGCACCTTTCCAAGATGCCCTCCCTCAGCGTGGTGCAACATTTCAGAACTGAACGTACAGGAAAGCCAGCGTTATTAATGCGAAATTCTTTACACCGGGGTTTCCCAACTCTGTCCTGGAGGCAGAGATCAGGTTTTTACAGCATCCATGACGACCATGCAGGAGACATTATTTGCACACGTTGGAGTCCCAACATATGCAAATCTCTCATTTGCATATTCATTGTGGCCATCCTGCAAACCCGACTGGTTAGGTGCGTCCCCAGGACAGGGCTGGAGAAAACGGCCCGTCTCGTCTCCCCCCTCTCCTGCACACCCTCGTGAAACCTGACAAGCAGCCACCAATTACCTCGCACGGAACGGGGTCCAACTGGTTCCTGCAGGTGATCACTTGGGACATCGCAGTCCCGATGCGCAGCCATCGGATTTTAAGCAACGCTATTTGCTGTGAAGGCTCACAGGTCCTTTCAGAACCAATACTCTATATATCCTCCCCTTCCCCTCCCAACGACGGGACAGTGAAGCCAGCAACAGACATGTCTGACCTCCTCCTACTGCTGACCGCTCATCTCCTGGATGATTCGGTTTGAACCGTGCAAGAGCGAGTAGAGCCAGGCTGCAGGGAGAGAGGGAGAGGGTCGAAACAGCTGATCTTTAGCCCCACAGGGTATATCAGCGAGCCAGGTGACAGAAGCCCTTGGGCCTTGAGGCCACTGTTGGCAGGTGACTGGGGTCAGCAGGGCAGCGGCAGCTCTTCATGATCCCCGGGGGGCTGTGTTTGGAGTGCATGGCAGCTCTTGATCAGCTGCATTGGGAGGGAGCAGTGGCGCCACCTAGAGCACGGTGCCCTGTGTTACCGCACAGGTCACCCCCCCCCCCCTGCTGAAAGCTGGCCCCGCCTACTAGTCTGGTGAAAACCATTGCGTTGCAAGACACTCTTGATATCATTAGCTCTGCGATGATCTACTCCTCCACTTGTGACCAGGGCTTGGATGCAGCAACTTCACTATTCTTACTGCGTCTTAAAGGAAAAATATCAGAGAAAGCAGCAAGGGGTTTTTTTTAAAGCAAGATGCGCGCCTCACTATAGATGCACTTGGCCATGGGATAAGAATCGGATGTTTTAACTTAACTCCTAAGGCGGCGGGAGTTTGGCTACAGTGATTCAGCGCCACACATTTTTCTACTGTGGGACTTCCCTCATCCACCTCTTCCTCCCCAGTTACTCTTTCATGAATCAGACCCTCCCCTTCCCCAGCATCCCCAGTTCCTTCCCTTCACATCAGTCTGCACTAGCGGGGGCCGCGGCCGTGCAGGTTCCTTACCGTGGTCTGGGATCGAGCCTGTTCCTGGTCTCAGGAGGAGGAGAACCTTGGTGCCTCCGGCTTGGATCAACTCAATGGCCCGAGTGTGGGTGATGCCTTGTGTGGGTTCCCCATTGATCTCCACAATCTGGTCGCCAACCTGATAGACGCACACACATTGCTCTTGTGAAGCATTCACCAATGCATTATTTCCTTGCATGCACAGAGCCACACAAAAACACCAGCCTGTTCTGCTTCTTCCACCACCTATTGGCAAATACCCACCGGGGGGGGGGTGTGTGTGTGTGTGTGTGTGTGTGTGTGTGTGTGTGTGTGTGTCCACATTACGTGGAGATTACCGCGTTATATTAACCGTACATCAGCAACAGTGGTGGGGGAGGGGAGTAAGAGAGAACGCGACAGAACACACCATGGTACCATTAATCGTTAGCATGCAATAAACTAGGAGAAACCCCAAGCCCCCTTCCCCAAAGAGCTTACAAGCTATGAACACAGACATGACAAGCTAGAGGAGGCAAGGACACAAACGCTGCAGCTCCATGCTCCCCCCCAGGTCCCCCCTCATCATCTTCGCTGCTCCTCTCTGTGCCCTTCTCCTCTACTGGTAAATTCCAGACTCCGCGCTGTCTTGCAGCCTAGAACGGTTTTTTCCCGAGCTGACGCGGCTTGCTCCCTTTCTCTAGATTCAGGCCCCTGCCCAAAAATCCCACCTTTCTGAGACTCTAAACACATTTACCGGAAGACTTAATTTTCCTCATCTGCGAGTCTGATTTAGCTGCAGGGGGCAGGGACTGTCTCTGATGTGTACGAAGTGATAAAGAGTATTAGTAATAAAATAACCGCAGAGCATTGCCGCTGCGCACGCATTAAGCTGAGGAAGAGACACCGCGACCCATCCCCTGCGTCTGATCCTCAAGGACTGCTGCCCTGCCATAAAGCAGTGTGGCCACAGGATGTCAGCACAACCCAAGATCCCCCAACCACTCCCCACCCAGGCTGCCCCTTCCTCTCCTGCAACTCTCAGGAAAAGTCCCACCCGTCCCTGCTCTGCTCCTGTCCAAGTCCGACACTGTCCGTTCTGTCCTTGTAGGCTGGGGGCGGGTGGGCTTTCTACCCCAGGCAGTTTCCTGAAGGGCTGCGCTCTCCGAGATGCACAGTATTCAGGATCCTTTTTAAAAGGAAAGGCGGAAGGGGCGGGGAGGAGAGCGGTGCTGCATCCTTCACAGCCTTCTATGTCCTGGCTTACGAGGGGGCGCAGAAGGAACCACAGCGACTCGGCCCATGGGGAGCGGGGGGGGTCTCACTGCATTAATTCAGCAAAGATCACGGGCCGCGTGCATGCGTTGCCCGTGCAGGAAGAGTTGCTCCAAAAAAAGAGTCTTCCTTTTGCTGTTAAAATACAGGAGAACATTTGTGGCAGGTGTGCATTATTCATGCAGCGTTTTTTGTGCGACATCAACGCCCCCTGATAATTGCTTGAAGGCAATCACCAGGCCGTGCTATTTTTGTGGCGACGGGAGAGGCACGATCGCCTCTGAATCTGCCCAGCGCGGCTGCTCCCAGTCAGCATTAAATGTTTATTTGTGCTCGGGGGGGGGGGGGTCTCGTGCGTTACCGACGCCTGCAAACTTCAAATTACATCAGTTTAACTTCAAACACAACTGCCACGTAACGCGAGGCCTGTAAAGGTGTACAACAATAAAAAAAAGGAAATATACAATTAAAGGCAAAGCCCGCACGGCAAGATTCAGACGCTGGTTACGCCTGCCGCCTGCCTCTGGGGCTCACGCCCTCTCGTTCGCCTCCTCGGCCACAGCTCAGTGGCTTATTAATCGCCATCCAGGAATCACAAACCGTTGTTAATGTTAAGTTGCATAAATGTTTTTTTTAAACTAAAGCCATAGGAAATTATTGTAGCGCTGGTTATATGCGGCTTCTGATAAGACCCTTGGGACAGTTGCATTACCTCAAATGCCGCTGCAGGGCGCATTACCGGCGGCAGACGATGGGGGCGAGGGGGCTTCACCTTCCTCGTTAGCTCTGCGTTGGCCCCCCTGTCGCATTTAGGTTGGTATTTTGTGCCCTGGGACGCACGGGATCTGCTTATCTGGCAACGACGCCGCTCGAGTCAGGAGGTGAGGCCAGAGGTGCCCAGGGCTGACATCGGGGGCGTGTGAGGGGTCCCCGGGACGAATCAACCACAGTGGGGGCCCTGAAACACCCCCTGTGGTCGAGTCTACCCCAAACCGAGGGTAAATTAAAACGCCAGGGTGCATTTCCCTTCAGATGTTTTCCCCGCGAGCATTGCTTGTGATCACTCGATGCCTGCACAGAGCTCAGGCTTTTACCTTTACACTCCCTGACTTGCCACTGGCTTAGCTCTTCATAGCCCCCGGCCTCCGCGATTCCCCTTCCCTGCCACCAGGCCACAGTGCTCTGCACGTCGTGGCAAGCAACGCCAGTCACTCATGTCCCCGACGCTGCTGGGCCAGTGGAAGCCACATCGCTTGCAACTTGCAAGGCTGCCCGAGAAGCTTTCTCTTCTCCGGTTGGTTCCACGACAGTGTTCGTGTAGCTGCCACGCCGTCAAGGTGTGGGTCAGGGTTTGGCCAGTGGCTACGGTTATGGTGGCTCGTTGTTTGGGCACCGGAAGCTGCGCCTCACGTGAGGACTAGAGAGCATGAGGGAATCGCTTGGGAAGAACGCGCGACACGGGCTCCCTCTCCACGTCACAAAGCAAGCTGTGGGTTAAAATTCCCTCCGTGGATGACCAGAATACTCCCTAGCCTGGGCCTGCCTGGTTTTAAAGATTTCCAAGTTGTCCTTCATCTGAAACAGAAGAGAGACCAAGCTTCAAGAAATGCAGTCTAACTCTTACAACATTCACCTTGTAAGTAAAAGGCACCCCTGGACTTTATGTGTCTCTCTCTGTTATATGAGCTGAGAGATTTAATAGTCATCTCTATTTTTTGGTTACTAGGATTCCTTGGCTGGGACCAAGCTTTCTATGAGAATCGTACGGGACATCTAGAAGTCAAAAGAAAGCCACGGTGCCCGAGGACCGGACCGGCATCGCACCGGGATCTCGCTCGATGTCCTAGGAGCGCCACAGACACGCCGAGCGGAGCCACGGACCACAGCACGACGCCATCTTTGCCAGCTGTGAAAGGTGGAAGGTCCCTCGTGGCAGGGAGGGAGGTGGGGCGCGTTGGCTCATCTGCTTCCTTGGTTTCCCTTACTGTCGGGATGCAATTTGGTTCAATAAAAGTGAAAGAGCAGCTGTAGCCTTCCGCAGGGAGGGACCCGATGACCTCCTGGCACCAGTCGAGGGCCTCACTGTAAAACAGTCACGCGCTCCGTCAATGGCTGGGCCGGGCGTTTCTCTCTTTAGCACTTGACCAAGACGAACCTCCTTGCAGTGGAAAATGCTTTTCAACAGTCTCATCCCCACCTTACTGACGGGGAACGTTATCCTTTGTCGGGTAATAACTACATGATATGTGAAGGGACTACGTAAATGCAACATCCCGCACAATATTCTGCGAGGCGCTGTGCTCGCTCTCGGGCAATTCTGAGACAGCGCAGCAGCAGCAGCCGCGTGACAAATCCAACACGTGCGTCTCGTACCAAGTCCACGCTTCCCTGAGCTGCTTCTCCACACCTTTCCACTGTAGAAGGGAGCGTGGCTGGAAGGCCCCTCCTTCAGGACCACCCTTGCCCATCACCACAGGAAAGCCCCTTGGGGCCATCTCTAAATTTAAATGGTTTCACCCGGTTCTCTGCACCACCCAACGGCTTCTTCCTGCTCCTTCGGGCTTTCATCTCAGCTGGAACCTACCCTGACTGAGGCTTCGCTTCCCGCTGACCTGGTGGGTTCCTGCCCCCACAACCCTGCGCGGCGCCGCTATCTCTAAGCCCCAGTCGGCCCCCGGAGCAGAAGCCGGGCAGAACGCAGCTGGAGCACCGCTGCACTCAACGGTTTCCAGCCTGCGCCAGGAATATTTCTACTGCGCATTAAGTGCGCTTTTCTGGTTTGCTCTGCGCCTCGTTACGACTCCAGGAACACGGAGGACCAGGTGCAGGTCCAGCTTTTCCTTCTCACCCTGCCGTTCAATCACGAGGTCAACAGCCAATGGCCCTCGGGAGGGTTCGGTCCTCCCGGTCTCCACGCGACCGCCTGCCAACGTCTTTTCTGCCCAACTTACGTGAATCCGTCCATCTTTGAGAGCCGGGCCTTCTTCAGCAAGTCTGAGGATGAACAGTCCCATGTTGTATTCCTTTCCGCCCCGCAGGCTGAACCCAAAACCCCGGGGGCCCCTCTCCAGCTCCACCGGATAGCAGCCGAGGCTCTAGGAGGAGGAAAATCAAAACAGAGTCAGGAGCGAGGCTTTTCATTTGCTTTTCATACTGAATCCTGTCCAGTTAAAACTCCCACCCAAAGAAAGCTTTCCATTTAATCCTCCTGCGTTGGCAATGGAATCTCCTCTCCCTTATCAGCCAAAAGGCCAATACGGGACCACCCCTGGCTCAGTTCTCAGATCCTGCACCTGCATCCCAGCCAAGAAGAGGACGAGAGTGAGACACACACACCCACACCCCCCCCCCCGGTTTATCTAACCTGAAGAGAAAGCAAAATAGGCCACCAAAGCAAGCAATGAGCTGCCTGCCCGTGGGCTGAGTTTGAGAGGTAGCGAGCGTCACTTGCGGGAAGGAACGCAGCCGCGCTCATGGCGTGCAATGCATCCCCCCACCAGGTTAGTGACTTCGCATAAGCACGGGATAAACCAGAGGATCCCTCGTGGCACGAGAACGGTCTTGAAGCACAGCAGCGATGTGGCCTGCACTGTGCTTCCTGCATTCACGGGGAAACCTGCAACCCTAAAAGGGTCCCATGTGCAACTCTTTGCCATATGATCTCTGTCTTCAAGGCAATTTAAAAAAAAATTCAGACCCCACTTGAAGAACGTCCTGCTGTAGCAGGCCTACGGCTAAGTCTGTGCCGTTCGTGGTCTGATCAGGTGATCTCTTGTCTTTATGACTTCTATCGTGCCAGGCCTATGGTTAATTTGTGCTGATGTTGGTTGGGCCTATATTTTATGTTTTTTTGCTGTTTATGTTTTGTCAATAATTTTATGCTTGTTTTATTGTAAATCACTTAGGCCTATTTTGTGTTACGTGATTAATACATTTTAATAAATACAAATAAAAAATACTCTGATCTACTTTGGGTAAATGCACATAAAACTGCTCCTGGACAGACAGGAGGGGGCCTTTTCACCTTTACCTGCCATCGTTTACCATATTACAAGTGTATCAGCAACCCCAAGGAATGCCACAAGGAATTACATGCTGCAAATTAATTATAATGTGTAATCACCAATAAAAAAAAACAAAAACAAGAAGCCAGTTTGCAAATATACAATTTTAAAAATCCCTTGCAATTATTCTGCACCAAAATAAGCCTCCCCCCCCCCGGCCAATGACTACTTTTTAAAGAGAGTAAATAGCCACTGATATTGCTGGCATCAGTAGCATGGGATCTTCTTAATGTCTGGGTTCTTGCCAGGTACCTGGAAACAGGATTCTGGAATTGATGGACCCCCGGTCTGACCCAGCATGGGAACCTATGTCCTTATCATTAACTATCAAGGACGCTCACTGCTGCTCTCCCACAGACTGCCGGGTCCCTCCACAGATCCCTGGCGAAAGTGGGTCCATGTCCCCCTCAGCCATCTAGCTACAGAACCGAAGACGTCCCTAACAAACGGGGAGGCCTCCACGGTGCCAGAGAGCTCAGGGACACGGCACGCGTGTACCGATGCGTGTGCTACCTTACCCTGTTACTGCTGTGATGCCTGGGGGGGGGGGGGGGGAGGAGGAGTCATTACACGGAAATAAAATCGGGAAGCCCAGAGGCTGAAGCTCCAAGTCTTCGGCGCCACTGGCAGCGCTCATTACCTGAGAGTGCAGGCTCCCTGCGGCCAAGCTCATCCCAGCGTCGGACTGCGGCAGGTGCTTCGGGTCGGGCCAGGAGAGCCTGAAACCGGCAGAGGGGTCTCCCTTCCCGCTCTCCATCTCCAGCAGACTCCTGCAGGCAGGGGGAGGAGGAACAGAAACAGGTAAGTTACTCTGCATGGGGGGGGGGGGGGGAACGAGTGCACGTCAATCAGCGAAGCCATGGGGGGGGGGGGGGGGGGGGGGGGAGAACACATCTCGCACATGAGAGAGAGCAGAAGGGAAAGCAGCGATGAGGAGCCTGCACCATCAGACGTCCGTTCTCTGGCTCTGGGGCTGCAGCTTATCCCTCTTGTCAGTGGCTAAGAAGGTGTCCCATGTATAAAATCGGAACAAAATACACATCTCTCTATATCGGGGGGGTGTCGTTCCTGTTTTAACTTGCTGGCTGTTAATAGCTTCCTTGAAATTTGATCCCTGAATGATAAGTGAATGTTATTTCTTACGACATTTGACTGCTGAAACGCCAGGAGCTGAAGCCAGAGCTGCCACCTGTAACGAGGGTGAGGGTGTGCGCGTTAGGCCTGGCCTGGGGGAAGGTGAGGGTGTGCGCGTTAGGCCTGGCCTGGGGGAAGGTGAGGGTGCGCCCGTTAGGCCTGGCGGAAGGTGAGGGTGCGCCCGTTAGGCCTGGCCTGGGGGAAGGTGAGGGTGCGCGCGTTAGGCCTGGCCTGGGGGAAGATGCACCCCAGCACTGCCCCGACCCCAGCTCCCTTCCCAATGAAGCCGTTCTCCTTACCTGCGTCTTGCTCCTCCACCGGCTTCAATCTGAACCGGGTGCGGCCCCCATGGTCTCGGACCACGGACCCTGCCCACGTTCGGACTGAAGCCAGCAGAGGCAGCAGCAGCGGCAGACGGGTAGGAGGCCGGTGGGAGGGAATGGCAGGAGGGGGTTAGAAGAAACGTCAGGGGACGTTTACAGCTTGACTGATGATGTTAACATTTCCTCACTTGAAACCCAAAACAGTTTTGAATTTCTTGGTGTGCAAGTGAAGCAGGTTTGGATCAGTTCCTGGAGGAGAAGTCCGTAAACTGCTATTAATCAATAGGGGATGGCCATGCTTGTTGCCGGCATGGGTACCTTGGGATCTATCTAATGTTTGGGTACTTGCCAGGTACTTGTGACTTGGATTGGCCACTGTTGGAAACAGGATGCTGGGCTTGATGGACCCTCCGTCTGACCCAGTATGGGCATCTTCTTCTGTTCTTACCAACCCCCAACTCCCCTGCTCTGTGCTGAGAAAGCAGATGTGCTTGAGGCAATTGCGCACCCGATGCAGACGTCAGCTCTGCATAATGCTAATCTTGAACTTTTTGAAAATGGATCTTAAAACGCAAAGACCTTTGAGCTGATTAAAAGCACTTTCCAGAGATGATGTATTGGCTTTTCCAAAACTGAAGGAATGCAAAAATCATAAAGTTTTATTTACCCCAATCAAGAAACATGAGAGCTCCTCCAATTTAGCTGAGAGATGTGAGATACTGATTACATGTGCATAATGTGCCAGGGGATGGCTCGCCTGGAGCAGAGCGACAGGGAGAAACCTTCCCCTCCACAAACCAGCGACCCTCTGCCCTCTCTCGTCCAAGCAACTATCCAGGCCAGCTGCTCCACTCACATCAGCTCCCGCCTGCGGAAGCAGGAACCCCAAAGAGATTCTAGGTTTTAATGTTTAAGCTGCTGCGCTGGACAATCGGAAGAAGCAGGTTGCCCGCACTGACTGCCACGGGTTTTTGGAGGGCATAGGGCATTACTTCAGTTTTATTCTTCAGTCAGAGGTCACAGTATGCCGCCAACCTCGCTCCTGCCCCACTGGACAGGTCCGGCACCAACGTAGCAGCCGCACAAAACTGCCCTCGCGGGCGGCCTGCTACAGAGTGAACGCGGAGTCTGTGCGGCAGTAACGCAGGACACCACCCACGCCTCACCACCGTACCACCAACGCACCGCCCCGGCCTCACCACCGTACCACCAACGCACCACCCCAGCCTCACCACCGTACCACCAACGCACCACCCCAGCCTCACCACCGTACCAATGCACCACCCCAGCCTCACCACCGTACCACCAACGCACCACCCCAGCCTCACCACCGTACCACCAACGCACCGCCCCGGCCTCACCACCGTACCACCAACGCACCGCCCCGGCCTCACCACCGTACCACCAACGCACCACCCCAGCCTCACCACCGTACCAATGCACCACCCCAGCCTCACCACCGTACCACCAACGCACCACCCCAGCCTCACCACCGTACCACCAACGCACCGCCCCGGCCTCACCACCGTACCACCAACGCACCGCCCCGGCCTCACCACCGTGCCACCCCCACCACCGTACCATCGCAGCGCCCCAGCCTCACCACCGTACCACCCCAGCCTCACCACCGTACCACCAACGCACCACCCAGCCTCACCACCGTGCCACCCCCACCACCGTACCATCGCAGCGCCCCAGCCTCACCACCGTACCACCCCAGCCTCACCACTGTACCAATGCACCACAGTCGTTTTACAAAGGGAACCCCCTCTAGGAGGGCGCAGGCGACGTTCAGTATTCACGTCTACGCAGCGTTTCACCTCTCTTAAGGCTGATGCTAGTTGTTGTAATGGGGGGTGTGGGGTGACGGTGCCGAGCCATCCACTAGAAACTGAAGTGGAAATGCCAATTCATTTCACCAGGGGTCACCAGACAGCCAAGTAAAGACATTCACTGCACTGCCGCCTGAGCCAGATCTGAAATGACTGCCCGGGGAGGGAGGGGATTACCAGCGGTGCGGATCTACCGAGCTGTCTGCAGTGGAAGATAAAAATCAGCTCCTCACACACAGACTCGCTCACCGGCGGCGAGCTAAAGCCGCGTGGATCCCTTGGCTTAAGGAAGGGACTTGGCATTAAAGGGTTTTCCTTTCACTGAGCTCCTGGACTGTTAATCCCCCTGAGATAAGGAAGGAGCAGAGGGGTTCCTGCTTCCAGCAGTGCCTCACCTGTCCAGGGTCCCGTGGCCGAGCTGCACTTGTCCCATGGGTCTGTGCTGGGGAGCCGGACTCTGCTTGGCCGAATTGGTCCCTGAAGGAGGCCCCCGGTGCTCTGAGGAAAAGAAAAACAACCCAAACGCAGTATGGAAATGACATCAACAGATGTCAGTAATTTGGCAATCATACAGGTCAAAAAGCACAAGGCAGCCTGCAGTCAGTCTCAGCAGCTTTTTGTTTGGGTTTTTTTAATGCATTATTTATTGAAAGAGTCCCACTTGACAGTTTGAGCGCAGTATTAAGAATGGTCCCATCAGGACCGTTACCTTCAAGGTGTCCCCAAAAAATTAGATTTACATGAAAAAAACAAAACAAAACAAAAAAAACAACCACCCTGTACTGATGAAAAAAATAGGAGAGACATATAATGGGATTAATGAATAGAAAAAGGCTACACCCAGATTACTTTTTAATAAAGAGATAAAAGCTGTTGATGACGGCTTACGCGAGATGAGGCAAAGAGCAGATGCACTGCCGAAACGAATGTGCAATGGAAGGAATGCTCATTAGGGATATGCACTGCCGAAACGAATGTGCAATGGAAGGAATGCTCATTAGGGATATGCACTGCCGAAACGAATGTGCAATGGAAGGAATGCTCATTAGGGATATGCATTCGTCACATCTGCCGGTGGGTGCACGTGTACCTCGCCGACTTTCTAGCTCACACAGGAAGACGGAGAATATGCGCGTATCTTATTAAAAACGCGCACATACTCTCCACGCCAGACTGGAATTCGAGGGAGTTCTGTGTCTGAATGGGCCTGGTTTTCACAGCTAGTTTTACAGGCTGGTTCTGGGCGGGAAGAGCTGCTGGACTGCTACTCATGCAGCTGGAGGGGAAGGATTGTGTTCAGGGGTTTGTGCCGCGGACTGAAGAGAAGGAGTGGAAGGAGCTTTCTCGCGTTCTCAGAGAGACGCACCCCCTCCCTCTTCCTTGGCCAGGAAAAGCCCTCAAGGGCAACCAAAGCAACCCTCGGCGATCCAGAGTTGGAAAAGGAAAAAACTCGGGCATGAGCAAACTGGCCCCTGATGTTTTCAAATCGCAAAAACCTCCTCCCCATGCCCCCTCCCCACCCCCAGCTGCTGTTGGATTTTCAGTTTTGCGAGTCCAGCGTGAGCTGTCAGCACTTCTTACCTTCCTCAGCGATCACGGTGAGAGTGACTGTGTTTCCAGCGTCTTTAATAAGCTGCACGATGCTGTCGTGGGACAGCTCTACGATGGACTGGCTGTTCACGGCCAGGATGTGATCGCCCACCTTCAGCTGCCCGCAGCGACTGGCAGGGCTGCCCTCAATAACACGTCCGATCTTATGAGGAATCACTGGGGGGAGGGGGGGGGGAAACAAGGAATAAGATGAGACTGGAGGTGGGGTTCTTTTCTTTTCCAAATGCTTTCCCCCAGTTTCCTTACTGTTTAAACGGGCACCAGAAAACTTAATCTGAGGTGCGACCATGTTCACCCCCGAGCTCTCTACTCTGCAGAGCGCATTCACTTTCAGCTCAGCGCACAGAGAAGATTTAAAGCACAATCTGCTTGGGCCCCTTACCGCCAGGCGGAGGCTTGCTCTTGGAGGTGAGGATGACGAAGCCGAAGCCTTCGTTCTCTTTGCGCTGTAGCACCACCTCGTAGGTCTCCGGGGGAGGGCGGTGCTTCAGCCTGGGGGAGCCGGCCTGGGAGGGGACCTGCAGCTGGGGCTCCTCCTCTTCTGAGTGCTTCTCTGGTAAGACAGGCCAAGAAGAAAGATGACGACTGTCGGCAAACCGCTCACTAACTAACCACAGCTGAGCTGATTTCCAGACTGCCAAGTCCAGCGGGAGGGTTCACGTCCACCCTTCTGGGAGCTCTGCTTAGCAATTTAACTTAGGCACAGGAGGCATTTCATGCTGGCACAGGTGCAGGCTAGAGAGAAAGCGGCAGCATTTTGAAATGGTTTTATATTATATTATATTATGTTTTCCCCTTCTTGTCCCATCCTAGGGACTGTGCTTCCAGTTCTCTGCCAACTCCTCTCATTAGAGGATGCAGAATGAGGGTACAGAGCCACTGAGCAGGATATTAATACTTCTTTGTATGTTGCATGCAAACAAAACACAAAATGACATGAATCTTCAGCAGGTCCTTAAGACAGCTTTAGGGAGCCCTGGGCTAGTTTATCGGTGCGCGCCTGACCTACCGCTGTAGAACACCTTCCGTCGGACAGTGAGGAGGACGTGGCCGTTCCGAGCTGCATTCGTCATCAGATCCAGGACCTGCTTGTGCGACTTCCCCCTGACAGGCACCCCATCGATGCAGAGAAGCTCGTCGGCGGCACGGAGGCGGCCGTCCTTCTCCGCCGCTCCCAGCGGGATGATGGCCCCTATGTAAATCTGAACAGATGACAGAGTAACCGTCATGTGCCGTGCCCTGCCGGTCTCCAGAGAGGCCTGGTTTCCAAAAGGTGCATGAGATGCGCATGGGAAATATTTGGCTCGGAGGACCAGGCTAATTAGCAGATTTGGGGTACCCTGAAACCCAGACTTCTTTTGGGGGCCGTAGGGATCAAAGTCAGAAATAATGCACTGGGCCATGCGGGGAAACACGAATTGCCTCAATGGATCGCATGTTTTATTCTGGCTGACCCCAAAATAACCGCATTTTCATCATTTGGGCTCCTGCAGGGTTTCGCACTGTGGGAACCAACATATTCTCACTGCCCATACGTACAATATCCCAGGGTGAGGAGAAATTTCCAGGCCAGAAAGCCTACCCCTCCCCCGACACCTCCGCTTCAGCCCGTCTAGGCTGGCAGGCATTTTAAACGCAGCTGGCAGAAAAAACTCAGGGCAACTTCTGCAGCAGCTGCGGAATTTTGCCCAGGGCAGGGCGTCGTTCCTGCAAGGATCATCCTCTCCCCGACGCATTTTTACTGCGTGGTTGCTAGAACGCACTGGTGCAGAGAGCTGCAGTGCAAGCTACCTACCATATAATCCCACAAGGTCACGAAACGGTCTTTCATTTACAATGCGACTTTAATCTCCAGAGGCCTGCTTTAAGCTGAATAACCTCTCCGTGCATCACAGGCATGATCAGTCACTGGGCAAGCAAGGAGCATTCATTGTGGTGGAGAAACGAAGGGAACGCAGGAGGCGAAAGGAAGGCGAAACAGGCAGACGCGAGGGGGCTCCTGAGGTAGCCGCCTCCTGTTTGTTATGGGCGTCTGTGACCAGAAGCAAAGACAATCCCGCTGGAATCCTAAAGGAGCGAGCCCACGCCGTTTTGCTGCTCGGGATGCAGACGTGATGAAATCAAGCGGCTCCAACCCAAGACGTGGCCCTCGCCATGTCACCAGGGAGAGCACGAGCCAGTCCTGGTGTAACCCCCATGGCACATAGGGTAACTCAATCTAAACATCCACAAAGCACGGAAGGTAAACCCAGAACTGGCTCAGACTGCCCCCGACGACACGGGCCATCTGGTCACCTTAAGTATAGTCTACATTTCTTACTTAATTAGATCTCAAAGCCCCAGTGCCAGAGACTTCAGTCAGAGTAAATTAATATCAGGGTCGCTATTTTTACACTAATTATACACACACACACACACACATATATATATATATTTATTTTTCTTATTTAGTTTAAATGCATACCCAGCTTCCAACCAAAGTATCCAGCACTCCCTTCACAGCTCAGTTTCCCAAATCCCACTGCAAACATTTCTCAAAGCAAACAAGCAATGAAATCAGAACGGGACACCGGAGCGTGAGGTCTGAAAAAGCAGGCACAGCTTTGAAACAGGAAAGCCAGCGACTTGAAAATTCACTTACTGCCTGGTCTGGCCCATCCCCTCCAAGGACCCTGAAGCCGAATCCGGATTCCTGTTTCCGCAGGAAGATATCCAGGTCCTTGGCATTGGGAGCTGGCGAGAGAGAAGCACAAAGGGTGAGCGCAGAGAATGGTCAAGCACAGGATTCAACCAGAAAGTGGAACCCCCCAAAAAAAGCATTAAACTATCAGGTTATCAGCTCGCTTGTGCTGCGGAGGTAAAAAGGTTAGCTCACGGTTTCTAACGGCTGCGATCCCCGAATGGTACGTGATACGGCGTAGCTCTAACGTAGGCCCATGTTACATGAAACAACTATTTCGGCTGCCTTCCTCTAATTTTCACAAGGCGCCTTCCCCAACCCCCTCCCCTGCAAACCGCCAGTCATCAGCGCCAGACGAAGACTCCGCCCCCGTCGGCTGAGCTGGGAGTTGACCATTGGGGGATCAACAGAAGTCACTTTACAGGGCGCCCATCCACGGCCAGAACGTGCACTGCACACCCATAGTCTACTGCCGGGGGTCAAACAGAAAATGTCCCCAATCAACAGCGAGAAGCACATTCCCTCCACCTGAGCCATCCGGCAGTGCCAGCTCCTTCTGACGCGCGTACAGACGTGACCTATGCTAAGTCACGCTCCACGGATACAGAGACATAGACCACGAGATGTCATTACGTCTCCACAGCGAGAAGCACATTCCCTCCACCTGAGCCATCCGGCAGTGCCAGCTCCTTCTGACGCGCGTACAGACGTGACCTATGCTAAGTCACGCTCCACGGATACAGAGACATAGACCACGGGATGTCATTACGCCTCCACAGCGAGAAGCACATTCCCTCCACCTGAGCCATCCGGCAGTGCCAGCTCCTTCTGACGCGCGTACAGACGTGACCTATGCTAAGTCACGCTCCACGCATACAGAGACATAGACCACGGGATGTCATTACGCCTCCACAGCGAGAAGCACATTCCCTCCACCTGAGCCATCCGGCAGTGCCAGCTCCTTCTGACGCGCGTACAGACGTGACCTATGCTAAGTCACGCTCCACAGATACAGAGACATAGACCACGAGATGTCATTACGTCTCCACAGCGAGAAGCACATTCCCTCCACCTGAGCCATCCGGCAGTGCCAGCTCCTTCTGACGCGCGTACAGACGTGACCTATGCTAAGTCACGCTCCACGGATACAGAGACATAGACCACGAGATGTCATTACGTCTCCACAGCGAGAAGCACATTCCCTCCACCTGAGCCATCCGGCAGTGCCAGCTCCTTCTGACGCGCGTACAGACGTGACCTATGCTAAGTCACGCTCCACGGATACAGAGACATAGACCACGGGATGTCATTACGCCTCCACAGCGAGAAGCACATTCCCTCCACCTGAGCCATCCGGCAGTGCCAGCTCCTTCTGACGCGCGTACAGACGTGACCTATGCTAAGTCACGCTCCACGCATACAGAGACATAGACCACGGGATGTCATTACGCCTCCACAGCGAGAAGCACATTCCCTCCACCTGAGCCATCCGGCAGTGCCAGCTCCTTCTGACGCGCGTACAGACGTGACCTATGCTAAGTCACGCTCCACGGATACAGAGACATAGACCACGAGATGTCATTACGCCTCCACAGCGAGAAGCACATTCCCTCCACCTGAGCCATCCGGCAGTGCCAGCTCCTTCTGACGCGCGTACAGACGTGACCTATGCTAAGTCACGCTCCACGGATACAGAGACATAGACCACGGGATGTCATTACGCCTCCACAGCGAGAAGCACATTCCCTCCACCTGAGCCATCCGGCAGTGCCAGCTCCTTCTGACGCGCGTACAGACGTGACCTATGCTAAGTCACGCTCCACAGATACAGAGACATAGACCACGGGATGTCATTACGCCTCCACAGCGAGAAGCACATTCCCTCCACCTGAGCCATCCGGCAGTGCCAGCTCCTTCTGACGCGCGTACAGACGTGACCTATGCTAAGTCACGCTCCACGCATACAGAGACATAGACCACGGGATGTCATTACGCCTCCACAGCGAGAAGCACATTCCCTCCACCTGAGCCATCCGGCAGTGCCAGCTCCTTCTGACGCGCGTACAGACGTGACCTATGCTAAGTCACGCTCCACGGATACAGAGACATAGACCACGGGATGTCATTACGCCTCCACAGCGAGAAGCACATTCCCTCCACCTGAGCCATCCGGCAGTGCCAGCTCCTTCTGACACGCGTACAGACGTGACCTATGCTAAGTCACGCTCCACGGATACAGAGACATAGACCACGAGATGTCATTACGCCTCCACAGCGAGAAGCACATTCCCTCCACCTGAGCCATCCGGCAGTGCCAGCTCCTTCTGACGCGCGTACAGACGTGACCTATGCTAAGTCACGCTCCACGGATACAGAGACATAGACCACGGGATGTCATTACGCCTCCACAGCGAGAAGCACATTCCCTCCACCTGAGACATCCGGCAGTGCCAGCTCCTTCTGACGCGCGTACAGACGTGACCTATGCTAAGTCACGCTCCACGGATACAGAGACATAGACCACGAGATGTCATTAAGCCTCCACAGCGAGAAGCACATTCCCTCCACCTGAGCCATCCGGCAGTGCCAGCTCCTTCTGACGCGCGTACAGACGTGACCTATGCTAAGTCACGCTCCACGGATACAGAGACATAGACCACGGGATGTCATTACGTCTCCACCTGAGTGATTCAATGACTGAAATGGCAGGTTGGTCAGTGCTCTGAGAAGGGGCAGATGGTAAGCGATGGGGTGGTCAGTGCACAAAGGGTCAGGAGACACGGTCTCGTACGCTTCAGCTCTCTCATACATTGGGGCATGTCCCAGAGAGATGGGTGGGGGGGGGGGGGGGGGGGGGGGAGGATACTTGCTGTCGTATTTAGGATCTTTACATTACAAAAACGACACTGATGGGTCCCCAAGTCTCAGAGGAGACTGATTCCAGCCTTTGTCCAGCGGGGAGCGCTCACTTGCCTGGCTAGTGGTATTGAGCCCAATATTCAAAGACATCCAGTTAGCTAAGTTACCCGGATACAACTTAGAAGGAATATTCGGCAGCACGGCTAAGCAGCTGAATGTACTCGGATCAGTTCTAGTGAGCCAGGTAAGTTGTATCCAGGTAACTTTACAGCTGCTATTCAGCAGGTCTAACTTATTTGGTTAACTTAACCAGATAAGGCTGAATTGTAGGCACTTATGTGGTTAAGATAAGCAGATTAAGTTGCCCCCCTCCCCTTGATCCGCCCCCCCCCCCCCCCAGATATCCGGCTTATCTGCTCAGCCAAATAAATAATTATCTGTCTAAGTGGCAGGTGCTAAACATAGCTGGATATTCCCTATTTATCAAGCCAAGTGGCACTAAATATCAGGTGAGATAATGCTAATAGCTTGGGTAGGGGGGGTCACACTGCAACAAGCAGGCCACAGTACATCAAGTACAAGGATGAAGTGAGGAAAATGGGAGGGGGCTCAAACAATAACCCCCGTCCAGAGAGTGGCCAAGGGGCTACGGGATTATTCTGATGTACCAACCCTCTCCCCAATTTGATCTTCCTTACAACAAAACTGGACTTTTCCCAATCACATCTCTTCCAGAAAACTCAGCTGCTTCTGAACACCTCCCGCACTGGGGAGAGGCCAAAGGGACTCCCAACTTCCAAAAATTCATGCACGGGACGCTTTGGCACCTGTGTGACGGGAATAAGGATCACAGCGCACCTAATGTCGCCCCCCACCCCCCCCCACCCCAAAACGCAGGCCCGGTGATGTTTTCCAGGACCCATTAGAAAACGGGTTTGCTGAATTTCGTTTTTCCCTTTGCAGAATGCGGCGGAATCGCGCATCCAAATCCTGGGGAGCCGGGCCGACCTGTTATACAGACAATAACGATAGCAACCCTACGGTTTCAGTACCTAGGATGTGCCCAGACTAAGTCGCGTCCAGCCCAGCGTCCAGCGTCGGCGGCGAGAGGGAGTCTGTAGCAGGGGGCCCCCCCCTCACCCCCTTCCACTCTCCAGAGCGCTGAACCCGTGGGGGGAGGGGGGAGACACCCCCCCCCCCCCCCCTCGGCTATACTTACGCTTGTCTTCAAAGATATTCTTGGACTTCATGTAAACCTCCGAGGGGTCGAGTTTCGGGGAGCTCGACCTGACAGCGTTGGGTGGGAACGGCAGCGGGTGCGGCGCGGGCTCGTTCGTCCCGATGGCCTCCGAGCTCCCTGAAATCTCCTGCTTATCCGCTTTCTGCAACCAAAGAGAAAAATAGAGAGAGAGACCAGCGCCAGTCAACATCGGGACAGAAAACGTCACGAGGTGGTGGCGTTTGGATGAGAGACGGGTAACTTCCTGCTCTTTTCCTGGAACGATAATAAATCCCTCTCTGCGCTCACCAGGACATGCTTTGGCCGGCACCTCGCTCCTTCCTCTCCCATCTCAGAACCCGAGGCTTGTGGTCCTGCTCCCGTTACGGAGAGAGAGAACTATAAAAAGCGAACAGGAAGGCCTTCGGGGGAGAGAGACGGCTCCACCCCCCAGAGCCTGGAATCCTGTTTTTCCTGCCCAGCCCGGCTGATGCGGCAACAATGCATCGCCACGTGCTCGCCATGACACAACCCCCTCAGGGGCTGCCCTCGTGCCGGGATCGTTTATGTAACAGCGCTTCACTCTATCTGTACGCGCTGACGCCTGCGCTGGCGCACACGGGATTCAGCACTGCAACCCCCCCTTCCCAACACTCACGGAAGTTACAAACCTCTCCCGGTACTCACCCCTTTGGCAGTTTTCGCTGGCGAGGAAGGACCTGCAGGAAGAGAACAGAACACACCTGAAATTTGGCAGTCGCCTGGCCACCTCTTGGAGGATTTTCCTCCTACTGTAAGCTGAGCGCAAAACCCTTTCAGAGCACCAATAAATCCCAGGTGTGATTCACCCTCTTTTGCCACCCAGGACCCAGCACGGATTGGGGGGGGCAAGGTTTGGGGACCTCCACGGCTTCCAGTATTTTTTTACTTCCCCGGTTTTCTCGGGTCTTGCACAGAGGACTGTGTGTGTGTGAGTAGGAGTAGAGGGCGCATCATGCGATGGTGGTGGGGGTCACCCCCTGAGCTAGCGGCAGCACAGGAAAGTGGCCAGCAGCCTGCAATTGTGATCCTGGAGACCCTGGTCTCTGGCTGCCCCCCTACCCCACCCCCAGTCACTGACGGACCTCACGCGAGTCCCTTCGGTGGGTAGGAACGAGCTGCGATCTGAGCTTCTTCAGATGGGGGGGGGGGGGGGGAATTCAGGCCTTGTTGGGCTGATCAGACGGTTCCTGTGCGACTCGTGTCCTGCGTCCTTGGCTGAAAACACTAAGAGATCACCTCAATGGTTACTGAACGTTGTCGCGCTGACGTGGATTTAAAATCCTCTCTTAGCAAGCCGCGGGGGAGGGGTGCTCGGCATTGCGGCTCTGCAGCCCATTTACATTGAATTGTTTTTGTTATTTATATTTTGATATTTAGTTTCTGTGAAGCTATGTTTGTTATGATTTGATTTTATGTATGTATGTATGTATGTACGTACATCGCCTAGGCCTTTTTGTGTTCGGCGTTTAATAAATTTTATTAAATGAAATGAAAGAATCCCTCTCCCCACCTTATTTATTGTCAAATCGCTTTCCAAACAGACTAGGGTTCACCCAAAGCGACCTCATCATCCAGCAGGAGGGGCGGGAAAAACACAAGCAAGAGAGCAGTGAAAAGTGTGACTGTCGTCTCAAAATCGGAGCAAAAATCTTAAGAACATAAACAGACCAAGGGTCCATCAAGCCCAGCATCCTGTTTCCAACAGAGGCCAATCCAGGCCATAAGAACCTGGCAAGTACCCAAAAACTAAGTCTATTCCATGTAACCATTACTAATGGCAGTGGCTATTCTCTAAGTGAACTTAATAGCAGGTAATGGACTTCTCCTCCAAGAACTTATCCAATCCTTTTTTAAACACAGCTATACTAACTGCACTAACCACATCCTCTGGCAACAAATTCCAGAGTTTAATTGTGCGTTGAGTAAAAAAGAACTTTCTCCGATTAGTTTTAAATGTGCCCCAATGCTAACTTCATGGAGTGCCCCCTAGTCTTTCTACTATCTGAAAGAGTAAATAACCAATTCACATCTACCCGTTCTAGACCTCTCATGATTTTAAAGACCTATATCACATCACAAACAACTAAATTATTTAAAAATGTGTTTTGGGCAGTAGCTTGTGATTTAAAGAGCTCTCATGCACTTCTCTCCCTATACAATTTTAAGGTGAATTTTAAAAGCCCAACTCAAGCCGAAATTAGGGGATGCGCCAATATGTAGGCATGTGCAGAGCAGATTTTAAAAGCCGCCCGGATACGAGTGTATGTGCCACTGCATGCACATATAAAACGTGTCCAGAAAGGGGCGTGGCATGGCAGTGCCATCGTTTTTACTTAAAATTTGAGCATAAATACTTGCGCGCACCGGAGTGCCCGGCCACGTACGTTTACTCCTTATGGCTAACGTGTAAGTGTTAAAACAAAACAATTCTACGCAGATCGGCGGGGTTTTAAGGGTTGGGAGGCTATTAAACTAGGAGGGGTTTGCAAATCCTATTTTTTCCCTGGGAAACCGGAAATGGCGGCACACGGCTTTTAAAATCCCCCCGCTTACGTGGTAGATGCATCAGTTGCACGCACGTGTGTGCACGGTCAGGCTCCCTTTATCACGTGTGCACATGTATGCGCGCATGTTATAAAACGGCCGCATCCCTGGGTGCGCGCCGACGAATGCGCGCAGACGGGCGCCCGTGCGCCACTTTGAAAGTGTACCGTCTTTATACTGATCACTTCTAATTTCAGAATTAAACACGCCACCACCAAATCCCAGTCTCACCACCCCCCCCCCCCCCCCCAAAAATAAAAAGAGAAAAGGGTAAAATCTTTAAACCCGGCAGCTGCAAATCACACTTCAAAGGGAAAGGTCCCCGCAGGTACAACGCTGGCGAGAAAGCACACACGGGGATTTCAAAAGGACATCTCAGCACACCGGCCCCGCCCCTTTTATCCCAGAGATGGGAAGGGAAGCTTTCGGCTGATGGTTTGACGCCCGGGTAAAGCCGCTGAAATACCACTCTCCAAACCTCACATCTTAAGTAACATTTTAGGATGTAAATATCAGCTTAGGGCACCTCCTGCTAGGCAACCGTTTCATTTTTTTTGTTCTGGCAGGGGGAAAATTTCTCTTTATCGCACAGCTAAAATTAAATGAGGTGCAAAAAATACGTTTTGTACTCGTCCCCCCGTCCCCCGTCCCCCAAAAAAAAAAAAAAGAAACAGAGAGGCCTTTATAGCTGATGACTCACAGAGCAGCTGGAACATCTCCCTAAGCATTTAAATGCTAAATCAGATTAAAATACCAGACAGAGAGTACTGGCGGGCAGCAAGGACCCCATTAATAAAGTAGATGCAGATTAATGACATTCTCTAGTACCTGGCGGAGAGCTGACTCAGAGTCAAGTCAGGTGCAAGCTAATTAGCAGAGCCAAGTCTCTAACGAAGAGTAACTCCAAGAGAGGAAGACTAGACAGTGAGGGGAATTGTACCCACCTCCTCTTAGGATGAGTAACGGCACCTCTGCTCCCACCGGAAACTGCTTCAGGACCTCCACCACCTGCAAATGCGTCAAGTTCTGGATGTTCTGGTGGCAAATCTCCTTAATTACGTCTCCTTTTTGAAGGCCATGGCACCACTGGCTATCTAGGATCATCTTCACCTTTTGCCCCATGGGGCTGTCTGCTATTGCAAACCCAAAGCCCTTGGGGCCTTTCAAGAGAGGGATGGCGACAAGTTCCGTAAGGGAGCTGCCCGAAGACGCCATGGAGACCCGTTGTTCAAGCGGTTCCAAGGAAGGGCCATTCAGACGACCATTGATCACAGTGTGGCCTGGTTTACCATTCTGGTCCAAAACAACCGTTCCAGGTTTCAGGTCCTGGCTGCTTATGCCAGTGTCCCCTTTGGCTACTGGCTGGCCATTGACGATTGGAACGGCGGCAACAATGTCTCCCGCGGGATCTTCACTGTCATCGGGAAGCGGATAACCTCGACACAAGGTCATGTTCACATACTGGTTAACGGGAATCAGCTGGAACATCTGGACCACTTCAGCATGGGTGTGGCCAAGGACACAGGTGCCGTTTATGTCAACGATGACATCACCTATCAAAAGCAGAAAAAGAAGACATCATTAGAAGGTAAGTTAGATCATACCCACGTCGGAGACCTCTGAAAGAATTTACAGCCAACTTGCCTATGACCTCAAGCATTATCAAGATGGCTTGGGGAGACCTGTAGGCACTCTGTCTCAGTGGGATCATCAGTTATACTATACTTACCGATACCATCCACCATCCATTTTCAATGCTCCTATTTTTTATTTTTTTTTAAACAAAAGGGCATGATTTCTTTGGGTTTTTGGGGTTGGCATTCTAATTTGTATGTACACACACACACACACCCACACTCTCTCTATTTGGTAGCACCATAGAACCCAACAAAGTCTGTTCCGGCTACAATAAATAATATAAAAAATATAAAACTGCAGCCAACATGAACTGCTTATTGAAAACAGAGCCTGGCATACCCAGTGCGCTGCCGCGGTTAAAGGAAGCGCTCTGGACTTCAATAAGCATTGCAAACTGATCTGAAACCCGGGCAAGGTTACAGAAAGGTTTTGCAGGTTTCTTCCAGGTACTCTTCAATTATAAATCTTCCCACAGCTCTTTCCGGCTGGTTCCCAGCTCCCCCCCCCCCCTACTCCCAATTAAGGGATAAATGTAACTTCCAGGCGAAAGAATAAAAGTAATAATCCCCGAGCCTGTGTATTAGCAGAATTTTTAAATGCCGCCCCTTTTGTCCAAGGATTTAAATTTCCTGCAAGTCCAGTAGGAGACAAAAAAAAAAAACAAAAACCAAAGCACCTATGAAATGCACACTGGGAGAGCTGCTAAGGCACGGGTCTGCGTCTCAGCCTCCGCATGGGAGATCTTGCTCCGAGTGTCAGAGGGAAGGGGAGTTGCTGTATTTTGCTTCTAGGTTTGAATGTGTCTTGGGGGGAGGTGATAGAATTTTTTTAAGGCGTTAGAGTGTACAACTGTTTTATATTTTGTTTGTAAAACCGCTTTGATGCTGCTGGGAAAGGCGGGTAATCAAAGGGGGAATAACAAAATGACAAAAACAGAAATCACGCAAGGAGAACCCTCAGGCGGAGGAGAGATGCCACGAGATCCAGGAATCCAGCAAACCTTCCACGCCGACATGGGAGCGCTCAGGAGAACCTTCCCGCCCTCATTCACCAGTGCGAAAGCAGCGTAGCCGCGTGCGTCTACCGCGCGCACAGGAGGCCGTTCCCTCGGCATGCGTCGGCGCCACCCCTGCCGTTCTTCAACGGGAAAGCACCGCCCTCCGTGCCCGGCTGCTGCTCTCGCTTCATAAAGCAGCTCTGCCACGCGCGTGGCATGGGGGGGGGGGGGGGGGGGATTAGCTGAGCGTCGCGCCATCACCTGCGTCGTTTTATCTATCTGGCGGGTTTCTAAGCTTCACCCACCCTCCCTCCATTCCCCCACCGGTAATCTCGTCGCGGATGAGCGGGGCCGTCTGTGACACGCAACACTGTCTTTCAGGCAAGCACGGAGAAAGAGAGCCCTGCCAGCCGTCTCCTCTCGCCACACGGGGAAGCGAGGCCGGCACAGGGGCGGGGAGGGGAATCGAGAGCTCACGCCCCCAGACTTAATATCGATCAAAGCTCCAAGGAGCGTCCCCCCCAAGCTCTGCTTTTGCTTTCTTTGGTAAGGGATCCAGCAGAATTAGCAGAAAGCTTCGCTTACAAACGAAATCAAGAGAAAACGAAGCGTTGCTCGTTAGGGGTTAACGAGTCAGAAACGAATTCATGAAGAGAACGCAGGTCCTGCCGCGGAGCGCAGGTTTTGCTTTTGGAAAACGCACTTAACCGCGGGCAGACGCTAAGGTCCCGTCGGGTACGTACGGGAGACGCACATTCAAACAAGGCTGCTCGCGCTCTCTTTTTTTTTTTTCATCTCTGCCAGGATTTTCTTCAGAGCGGGAGGAAGGGTGGGGGATGAAAGGGTGTTTTCTCACCTGGGGAGATTTTGCCGTCCTGAGCCGCAGGGCCGTCTTTCAGGACGTTCTTCACCTGCAGGAACTCGTCGGGTCGGTCCCCTCCGATGATCGTGAAGCCGAAACCCATGGCGCTCTTCTTCAAGGAGGTGCGCAGGAGGGCGCCTTTCAGCTGGGAGGGGTCCCTGGTGAACAGCGACTTCTCTGGATCTGTACGCACAAAAAAAAACAAAAAACCCATCAACGATGGCGACAATAAAGCCAAGGGCACAAGGGAAGCCCTTCAGTGCACCCCCGCCCTAAATAACTTTTACACAGGGCTTTTATCAAAGGGGGCAACAGATGAGGTGAACCGAAAGGGCTGGCGCGTGTTTGAAGCCAACCGCGGGGCCACATCTGCAGCGACCCGGTGCCAGGTATAACGCAGGGGAGGGCAGAGGGAGGAAGGGACTGGAAGCAGACATCTGGCAATCCGGCAAGCAAAACCTGCACAGCCTCTGGACAGAGCCCAACCCCGGGGGCGCGGCGCTGCCACCGCATCCCTCGCACCAGCCGCAATCGCTGCCGGGAATCTCCCCCAGGGAGCTCAGTGTTAAAGGTCCCGTGAGCCTCTGTCTCCCGTTCCCTCCCCCCACCCCCAGTCTCGCGGGGCCTCACACCCCACAGTGACATCCATGGCTCTTTTGCCGTGCCGAATGCCAGGACTTCAAAACTAACACCACGGGCCTAAGTAGCAGGATTCATGAGCCGTCCCCCTCTCCCGGCTCTCGGACCTCTGTGCTCCAATCCCAGGCAATGCCTGCCCACAGCAGATACCAAGTGTCCGTATCGATAAAAGGAGAGAGAGTGGCCTGGCCTGGCAGCGCCAAGCCCAGAGCCAGCAGGGCGAGGGGGAAAAGCTACACGTTCAGCTTAACCTGACGGTCTTAAAAAGGCGAGGGGCGGCAGGGTGAAGATGCACTCTCAGAAACGTGGTCACAAATCACTCTTGAACGGATCAGCCTTTTTTTTTTTATTCCGTGCATATGAAGATAGGCCCGGAGAATGGAGCACCGGATGCTCTGATGCTGCAAATCAGCGCGCGTGATTTATACCCCGCAGTAATGAATTAAGGAGAGAGACTTCATCTCTCACTATGCACAGCACTGCCCTCTGCTCAGTAAATTAATTTGCAAAATAAATCGTTATAATGATCACAATTTCACAATGGTGATGAATTTTAAAAATCTGCATTTATTCAGTGCCTTTTAATCCAAACATATTTCATAATTCTTACGTCAAGACACATGCAAGCAGCCACCTCTGGGGTGCATTGATACCATCACTACCCAATTAGATAGGTAAACCGAGGCATGCAGAAGGGGGCTGTGAAATGAAAAAGCCAAGGTCATCTTAAAGGTCACTGGCTGCGCTCAGCTTAAAAAGTGAGCCACAGGGAGAAAAAGCGTTGCACCCTAGGCCACACAGAGCTGGGATTAGAGCTCACAAATTCCCCGACACCAAGCACCAAACCACTGCTCTGTCCAGCCAAACCCAAAACTCCCAGCATGCTTCAAACCAGCAAATTCTTTGCACAGCGCTACCGGCGCCCGCCTGATGCCCGGGAGAGGACAGGGACACCGCTGAAACCCGCTCAGGAGGTATCTGCGGTCACAGAAGTCACTACGGCACCATCAGGCTGCACGGGCGCCACGGAAAGCAAACCGGGCCCGGTCAGGGCAGGACTCCAGCTCAGCAAACTGCCACAAAGTCTAGCAGGCAGGGGGCGGCTAAATCTCAGATATTTCCACCGGCACACGTCACCACTCTCCTGTTTCTTCCATCTGGTGAAAGCTGTGTTTTGTAGAATTTGATTTAATAGAAAAAAAACCCAAAACAAAAAAAAACCTTCCCCTTCAAGGAAGGTCCTCATCACCTCCATATCTTGCCAAAGGGGGCCGAATCAATCCCGTGCGCTCGCCGCTGCGCAAGGCTCAACACGCCTGATCCAATACGGGAATTAGCGCATCCAAATCACCGCGCGGCTAATAGCGCTCGTCACGTGTAAATTCCATGCAGGTGAGGCTATTAGCTAAATCCCCGCAATCCAACAAGTTTTCTGCGTGACCCAATGCGCTCCTTGCAAGGCGGCACATTTTACAGCAACCCAGGGCTGGCGCAAAGGTAAAACACGCCCAAGGGCGCATGGCCAAAAAAAGAAAACCCCTGCTTTCCGTGATTCTTCCTAATAGTATCATCTCGAATCTAAGTAGGAGGAACCAAATAAAGCAGTGTTTATTTAAAAAAATAAAATTCTGGACATCCAACGCACACACACAAGATACATGACGCAAGCCTTGTGTCTTGTGCGTGTTTATGACGTGGCAGGAGAAAACGGACACTCGTAGATCTCGCGTCCGTTTTCCCGACTCGCCTGACAGGCGCCTCCTCCTGAATGCCTGATGCTGAGCAGGCGCTAGGGACGCACATTTGTCCCCAGCGCCTCCTTTTTCAGCCCGACCCCCCTCATTTAAATATTGGATGGCGTGCCCAGGATAATGGTGCGCGTTAGGAAAATGTTTTCGGCGCACATTCGTTGCATCAGCCCCATTGAGAAGGAGCTTGGAGGGGACAGAGGCAAAGGCAGTTTCTGGGGAGCCCGGGAAGACAGAAATGCACTTTGCTACCGAGCACCTCTCATACCTATTAAGGCAGCAGCAACTGCAGCAACGTTTGTGGCTTTCCATACCTGCAACGGGGGAGAATTTTTATTCTGTTTTCCTACAGGGAAGCCAGCCTCGTAAAATCTGTCAAAGTGGGTCCCCTCCCCAACAGCTTTCAAACCGTTCATCCAGTTTCATTCAAATTTCTGCCACAGACGGTAGAGCGCCCGGTGACCCTCTGCTCACACTTCTCATGTGCTCTCGACTGCCCTCTCCAGCTGGAACCTCAGGGAGGTCAGAGGTCACTGCGAGGTCGCCGAGCATACTGAAAGCGGCACTGCCATTGGGTAGCCACGTGCAAACGTGATGCCATGTTGACTTTTAAAGAGGGCAGTGCCACTGAAATCTATGGAGGGTGCCACCTTCCAAGCCTAAGGCATGCCAGTGTAAGAAAGCGAGAACTTGCATCCCAGACAGGCTGGGCCCACCAACCTCACAGCCCCCAGTCGAGAATGCAGAACGACAAATTCCCCCAAGTCTTTTTGCCAGGGATGCGTCGACTTCACCGTAACTTCCTGGGGCAGGGGGAGCCGGCTGCGGTTTCATTCCGGTGCCATGCTTCCGCTACTCTCGACAGCCACTAGGTGTCGCTGTAGGCGCGCTGCACGGCTCCCCCACCCATCAAGCACCCGTATGGAAGGCCCTTGGTGGCATCGAGCAGTCGGGATGTGCATTCGTTTCCTCCGATTCAGCGGAACCGGAGAGTACGCGCGTACCTCACTATTAAAACTGCACGCCCATTACCCGTTTCCCCCGCGTGTGCTACAGGAGTGAGCGAGGTACGCGCGTTACCACCGCCTGGGAGGAAACGAAAGCGTGTCCCTGCCGAGCAGGGACCTGGCGGGGGGAGGGAGGGAGCTGCAAGGAACAGCAGCGCTGCAGGCTATGCTTCTGTCTACAGCTACAAGGAAAACAGGAAGGTCATTTAAGGTTTGAAAAGGAAGCCATACCTGGCTTTGCAGTGCCGTCCGTCTGTCCTTGGCTCAGCTGCCCCTGCTGTTTTTTCCTCTTCGCTTCCAGCACTGGATTTTCAAACTGGGTTTTTTGGTTAATGTGGCTGGGAAGATTGGGAAGGCAAGACAGGAAAGGAAAGGGGGCGGTGAATAAAAGTATACACGTTAAAAACATGCCAGAACCACCCTACAGGATTTTAAAGGGGTAGCGAACACTAAGAGGTCCATACTCAGCACGGATGAACGTATTCGGCCAGCTCTGGAGGTGTATTAAATAGTGTGCGGTGCACTAATGAACATAGCCGGCTAACTTTATGCAGACCAGACTTAGCCGGATAATACTGGAGTTAGCCCAATACTTTATCCTTCTAGTGCAACTCCTCCCCCGAAATATCCCTGGACCGCCCCCAAGTCATCCGCATAACAAGATGGCCAGCTAAGTACCCAAATATTCATTTAGCTGGATACCTTCCGAGTTATCTGTCTAAATAGCTCTAAATATGGACTCTTAAGATGGTAACGTTGATGCTAGCGCGTGGGTGCACACGTATGCGCGTACGCCAGCTTGTGCCAAAGGATGCAGCCATTTTACAACTTACACGCGTGTACGCGTGCACGGTATACAATGGGCTATTCGTGCGTACACAATTTTATATGGACGCTTGCGTTTGCGCGCAAATGCTGCCTCTACCGCATAAGTGGGAGTTTGTAGTAGACACTCCCGACAACGCAATTACCAGTTTCCCCAGTTCATTCCTAGTTTGCCCAGGTAAGGGACAGGACTTCCTCATTAGCCTCCCTTTTACCCTTAAAAGTCCGCTGACTAGCCTAGTTTTGTGTTTTAGGACTCACACGCCAGCCACAGCAGAAGCAAAGTTACCTGGTAGGGGATCCCGGCGCGCCCTTGCGTGCGTAAATATTTATTTATTTATTTATTTGCTGCGTTTTATATACCGTCATTCGGTAAAGCCATCATAACGGTTTACAAAAGTTCAGATTGCACTGCTTTTAACAACTGAGTAAAAGATATAACAGGAAGCATATTAAACAAAACAGAGAGACATTCAATTGCAAAGATGATAATTGGCACATGCACTATGGATTGCACTAAGGGGTGCACAAAGGGGAGTGCCCCTTTGTTGCGCCCCTTCGGTGCGCGACGTAAAGCGCGGCGCCTGGTGGTGAGGCGGTTTTCAACTGCCGACGGAGCTCTCAGTGACATCGGGGAGGGGGGGGGGCGTGGTCTCACGATCGGGTTCCTCTCAGTCATTCAATTTCACTATTTCCCCTCACCTCCCGATGTTAATCTCCCTTCGTTTCTCATCATTCATAAATCCAGACCAAGCCCACGTCCCTCCCCTTTTTCATTAAAATATTTCTGTGCACACACCAGGCTTTAGCTATCGCCTTGTCGCACTGCTTCGCTGTCTTCAGATTGCCAGACACCGTCACCCCCCCAAGGTCCTCTCTTGGTCCGTACACATCACTCATTCACCCCCGCCATCATGTAAGCTCTTTTGGATTACTGCACCCCAGATGTGCGACTCTGCGCGTCTTGGCATTGAATCCCAGCTGCCAAATCTTTGACCACTCTTCAAGCTTCCTTAAATCACGTCTCATTCTCTCCTCCTTCCGGCGTGTCCACTCTGCTGCAGATCTTAGTATCGTCCACCATTGAATTGTCCATAGTTATACATGCGTGAGTGCACTTAGATGGGTAAATGGCTTTTGAAAATTGCTAGGATACTATGTTACATTGTACGTGCGTAACTCCTTTGAAAATTAACTCGTTTGGGTTTAATTTTTATTAAATCTGCACTTATTGCTCAAGCGCAGAAATTTAACTTAATGCACAGATAATGGCTAAATTGGACTGTAACTTTCCAACGGACGGCAGGTGCACACGTACGCCCAGAGTTGTGACCATTATATAGCGCGTGCACATACGTGCCTATGTTATAAAAGTCCAGGTGCGCACATGGGTGCATCTGATTTTGCAAGTGGGCGTGCACAGCCGCGTAAAGTCGTATTTGAGCAGCTCAAGCAGGGGAATTTTATAACCTGCGCGCGTCCACACCACGCCCAGTTTCATTTTGTCCACCAGTTCGCCAGTCTAGAACTAGATCCTCCAAGCCAAGATATTAAGTCTGAGGTCCCAAAGTAAAAAAGAATTAAAAATTAAAAAAAAAAAAAAAAAATCGGCTTGCGGCTTGAAAACCGGACGCTCAATTTTGCCGGCGTCCGGTTTCCGAACCCATCGCTGTCAGCGCGTTTCAGAACAGCCGCCGCTCCTGTCCAAAAAAAGGCGCTCGGGACGCGCCAGTGTCCCGAGCGCCTCTTTTTACCGCGGGCCCTCATTTAAATACTGAATCGCCCGCTCTCCCGCGACTTTTACTGAATCGGCCTGCTCAGTGGCGGATTCATGATGTGTCCTCTGCCACCCAGGCTGGCCGAGGACACATCACGCGGTCTGCCGAGCGCGGCAGAGCACGTGACTGGAGCGATCGGCCCACCGGGGGATGCCCGATGCCCTGGTGGGCCGATCCGCCCCTGGGCTTCCTTGTGTTCATAGCTGCAGTTTTGGTGGGTTTTTCCTGGATAAGGCTCAGGCCCCACCTTGCTGCACTTTGTGGCCCTTCTCCCCCCCTCCCCCCCCCGTCTTCGAGGGAAGAGGCAGGAGCCCTCTCAGGATGCAGTCTCTCCAGCTTCCCACCCGCCACCCCAGCTCCCACCGCAGACCTGCAAAGCAGATGCTGGCGAGGAAGCCCAGGCTGTGCCCATTCTTAAACAGGAGGAGTTTCATATTCCCCTTTTTTTAATTCTGTCCAAGGATGTTGCTCATATTTAAGTAGGGTTTAGCTGGGAACACGCTGTCAAATTAATTAAAGGCAGAGACTTGCCGCTCAGTAAGCTGAATTGTGATTCTTTATTCCTGAAGTCGTTACCCTTTCCTGCTAATG